>NC_081755.1:32276190-32606250 GCF_963082965.1 Carassius carassius | reverse complement strand
CCCAAACTTTTTTTTTATAACTTCGTTCTTTACAACTTTGTTCATAAAATATGGCCAAAAGCACAAACCAGCACCATATATTCTAGTTAAGTTTTCTTCCTTCCTATCTTTCTCTGTCTATCTATCTGTCTGAATGTGACGTGACATACAGCCAAGTATGGTGACCTATACTCAGAATTCGTGCTCTGCATTTAACCCATCCAAAGTGTGCGCGCGCGCACACACACACACACACACACACACACACACACACAAGGCCACAACTTCCTCTGTCTGTCTGTCTGTCTATCTATCAATCTATCATTAAAAATTAAAGTTGAATTTCAGTTCCTTACATTCAAACCGGATCTAAAATTAGACAGCTTGTCCACCTGTGTTTGGCCATGTTGTAATTGATTATATTGTTCCCATCAAATACGATGCTCTCTTCCAGAGGCTTGCTGCAGCTCTGATCTGGTTCATTCACATGCGGCTGCAGCCAGGAGTTTTGAGAGTGTGTCTGCGAACTCTGCAAATTATCTCGCATGATCGAAAGGCTTTGGTTCCCCTCATCACAGACTATGCCATTCCAACTCTTGCTCGACTCGGGGGTATCTCTGCCCTGCCTACCTGTCCTGAAAAAGAGGAGGCTGAGTGGGGCTCCTCCCACAGTGACATCACTCCTGAGAATGAGACAGAAACACGTCCGGATAATAATGGCAGCAGTACACAACACACAACATGCTACAGGGAGGGAGATGATTCAGTCTGTGTCTCTGCAGCCAGTGCTGAACCTTTGGTTAGTGAAGGAGGCTTGCAGTTCAACCCTGTGAATGTGACATCTAACTGTAATATTGGGAGAGAAACACAAAACGTCTGCCATGAAGAAAACGTGAGGAAAGATGGGGTCTGTGTGCTGTTGACAAGAGGAAAGAGGGATGCTAGAGGAGAGAAGAATGAGGAAGGGGAGGAGGACAAGTATGATGATGGAGAGTTCTGGAGGAAAGAGGCGATGAAGGCCCTGTGCAATGTCATCTACAATAGCCTGAAAGCACAAGAGAGAGCCAGCATCCTGAGGTTAGGCTCAAATTGTTACATGTGAAGCATTTGCCAAGTATGGTGTCAATATATATTTCAATATCATTAAAGAAAACTCACTCTCTCATTCTCTCCATGGCCTGTCAGAGAGACTTAAAGAAGGTGTACATTCCTCCTCTCCTCCAAGTGGTCAGTTTTATGAACTGCGACTTCTATTTCTGTTGATCGCTTTACGGCCTGAGCTTAGGATAGAGCTCCGCCAGGTAACAATCAATGACACAAATCTAACCCTGGAGCACTTAACCCTGGAGACTTAAGTTGCTGGGGAATATTTTAGCAATAGCCAAAAAAACATTGTATGGGTCAAAACGATCTATTTTTCTTTTATGCCAAAAATCATTAGGATATTAAGTAAAAATCATGTTCCATAAAGATATTTTGTAATTTTGTAATAAGTAATATGCATTGCTAAGAACTTCATTTGGACTAATTTAAAGGTGATTTTCTCAGTATTTTGATTTTTTTGCACTCCCAGATTCCAGATTACAATTAGTTGTATCTCGGCCAAATATTGTCATATTGATCATAATAATATTGATCATAATAAACCAAACATCAATGGAAAGCTTATTTGTTCAGCTTGGTCTGGTTTTGTGGTCCATGGTCACAAATATGGAATTAGGTATTATTAGTGATACATACACTGTAAAAGTACATTTTTCAAACTTTATTGGATTGTTGGAGTACACATTTTTCCAGGCTAATGACTTATTGGTGGACAGAAAGATTTTTGGTAACACCTTAGAATACCTTTCCATAATTAATGTATAACTAAACAAGAACAAATGAGTAATGCAATATTAGCACTCTAGTAGCAACTAATATCTAACAAGAAACTCTGATTATTGAATTATTACGTAATAGTTCTTAGTTGAATGTGGTAGTTCACTATTAACTAATCAGTAACTATCATTTTTTCATAGCTCCCTAAGAAATACTAAGAACCCCTGTATACAGGTTCATAATTGAATAATACATAATGTATAATTAATTCTAAAGTGAAGGTCACGGTAACCCACTAGTAATGACCCAAGTACTACCAAGTTCTTCAGAAGGAATGACAAATAATTTGGATCAGTATTCTGAAGTGAAGATCATGATAACTCCCTAGTAATGATTAAAATTATTGTAAGCTTTTGAGGGTTCTGTGAAGTATTAATTTTGCAAGATTTGGTAACACTTAAATCATTAATAGTGTGATCGTCCCTTAAGGATACTGATCCACATAATGAGTCATTTCTTCAGAAGGATGTAGCAACACTTGAGTCACTACTATACGAAACCTTTCATATATCTCAAAAGCTTACAATGATGTCAGTCAATATTAGGGAGTTATGATGCTTTTCACTTTAGAATACTGATCCAAATTATTTGTCATTCCTTCTGAAGAACTTGGTAGTACTTGGGTCATTACTAGTGGGTTACCGTGATCTTCAATTTAGAATTAATTATACATTATGCACAATTCACATTAATTATGGACGTATACAGTAGCTAGTTCTAGTGGATTTATGAAAAGCACTGAGCACTATTACTTATTAAATCTTTAATCAGAGTTTTTTGTTAGGTAGTTGCTACAATGTGAATAGTGCATCAGTCCTCTGTTCCTGTGTAGTTATTCATTAACAATGGAACAGTATTCTAAAGTGTCGAAACAATGAAATGTCTATCTTTTAACTTTAATTCTGTTTGAAATGTACTTATATTTTTGTGTAATGCAAATTCTATAAAACAATTAATTTAAAATAAAAAAACTCGTAGACCACTGTGTTTGGAGAACACGAAACTGCCTGTTTCTTTTCAGTGGACACTTCATAGACTCGTTCTGTGTGCTCTTCCTGTGTCCATGCTGACTGCTGCTCTGGAACAGTGTTTGGAAGTGTGCTGGGGTGAAACACATGAGGTGCTGACTGACCTCACAGCACCCCCTGTGTGTAAGGAGGTGACTCAGCGTGCCCTTGAGATTCTCAAGAACCTGTTTAACATTACCTGCTACAGCAGGGGTGTCAAACTCAATTGCTGGAGGGCAGGAGCTCTGCTGAGTTTTGTTCTCTGACACAGAAACCATGTAGTTTTCAAATAAGCCTGAATTACTTGATTGATGTGATCAGGTGTGTTTAATGAGGGTTGAATATAAACTCTGCAGGGCTCTGGCCTCCAGGAATTGAGTTTGACACCACTGACCTACAGTGTGCACAGACAGGAAGTAGATGAGGTAAATGCTGCTTTTTTTTCTATTGGCTATTTCTTTAACCCTTAATGACCGCAGCTGGGTCATTCCATCATTAACTCTATTTACACAGCGTTACGGAATTAAAGAATTATTAACAAGATGGACAAGAGCTAAGGAGTGTGATATATGTTTGATTTATTTTTATTCCTTTTTCTGAAATTACGGATGATCAAACATAAAGATAACTGTAATTTTTTTAATGAGCAGAATGGAATTGGACAAACCATCAAACAGCACAAAACTTCCCATCATCACAAATCAGGTGAATGCTAATACTTACTGATGCTGTGTTCCAACCCCAAAAATGATATCAATTTCTAGAGGATGATGTCAATAAAAAAACTAAAACTGTTAGTTAAACATGAAAAGCACAGAGCCATGTACATGTCATGCAGGGAGATAAAAACAAGATTTTCTAAATTTGTGGCCACAATTTAACTAAACCAAAACGAGTAAGGTTACTTTGGAACTGTAGAAGGTTACAGATGACAAGTTACCCTATTTCAAATGTAATACATATTTAAATTACTTTGTTAAAGTAATGTAACTGATTACATTTGATTACTTTTAGATAACTTTTCAAAATGTGTTTTTTTTTTCTCAAAATTTTTCTAAACTGTTAATTTTTTAAAAACATTTAAAGCAAACAGGGTTAACATTACAGTAGTACTCAACACTTTCAAAGACCTTCATCACTTGAATTAAAATTATAATAAATTAATTTTAAAGCACAGCCACCACAAAATCAGACTTAAACAACTCCCTTTACTTTGATATCATTCTGAGGTTAAATACAGATTTAAAATCATAACAAAATATAGTTCAATAGCTATGATGCTGTTTTTGAAATCAAATAATTGCATTGCAAATAACCAGACATCTGACAATACCTTGAAAACAAAAACCCAGTTAATTAAAAAAATAAAGCATAGCCGAAACAGGAAATAAAGCAGTTATCAAAGAAGCATGTGCCCTCTTCTAAAACATTGGTGTCTCATATTTTGGAGCAGTCGATGAAATTTGGGAAAGAAATCATTCAAATCTGTATGTATGTGAAAATATTCAGATGTAACTCCCTTTTGTAATCGTTCATAAGATATTTAGTTAGTGGATTTAATGAATGAATGAATGAATGAACAAGGCATGGGAAAGAATTCTTAATTTGCTCATACACATACACACTAACATATGTATGTAAGGAGAAGCAAAACATACCTTAACAGGACGGGGCTCTGTTAAGAAGTGTATGTCAATGTTTTTAGTTAAATCCTGCGTCACTGTCTCGTGCCCTGTGAGCGAGAGGATAGAAAAGAGGAGCTGCAAGGGTGAGAGTAAGAATCAAACCACCGTGATGAGTCTTCAGAGGTCTCGTCCTGTTGATCTCTTTAACTCTTCTGTGCTGAATATCCACAGACACACAGTGAATGTGCTCTCAGCGCTCCCTCTGCAGTGCCTGGATGTTCTGCTATCCGCTCGCCTGTCTGAAGGTTCAAAGGAGTCCGGCGGAGTCAACATGGACTGTGTTCACACTCTGCTGCTCTTCATGGAGAAGAGACTGGACGGAGTGAGAAAGAGCGCTCTGAACTGTTCCTGTAGCTCAAGAACATGGCACTTGTAAGGCCAAAGTTAAAGGTTTGATTTCCATGGATCTTAGACTGGGGTTCAGTTTCCATGACATGCTAGAGTTAGTTCACCCAAAAATACACACCTTCATGTTGTTCCTAACTTTTTCTTCCTTGGAAAAACAATGTTTTTGTCCATACACTGGACGTCAATGTTAACCAAAACTGTTTGGTTATCAGCACTCTTTAAAATATTATCTTTTGTGTGACTTATATGCCTATATTGCATTTGTACAAATTTGAAGTGCAATGTTTTTAAATGTGAATTATGAAGGGCCTCAAGCTAAAGGAAAAGTTGGCTCCAGTGTTAAACCTGTTGACTGAGAGCAGCAAAACACACAAGGACACTAGGCACTAGTTTCTCAGACAGCAGGTACAGTACTCATCTCAAAATACATATTTTAAACATTTTTACCATTTCTGTGTGTTTCAAACTGTTCAAACCAATGAAGAAAATTCATTCTAAAAGTGATTTTAACTATATTTTTCCTCTGTCCCTTTATCGTTATAGCTGTGGTATGGACTCAAAGAATTAGAACGATTAATAAAAACGGTAAAGTTATTGTTATCCTTATAGTTACCATCCTTGGTCTGAGTATAGGTGTTACTTTTGGAGCACTCTATAAACTTGAAACATTAAGTCTGACACAACATATACTTGTTATTTCACCAGGAGCCTGATCCTGTGCTATTTTTGAACAGATCCTGCCTCCACTGAGAGACGTTGAGATAAGGCCTGAACAGGGGAACACACTGAGGAGCAAACTAGTGCGACTTATGACCCATGTCGACACTGATATCAAAACACTGTGCGGCTGAGCTTCTCTTTGTGCTCTGTAAAGAAAATGGTACATAGATGCATCTGAACCATGTAAAGTGCACTGACATTCATACTTTATAAATACCATGAGACCGAATGATTGTCACGTTCATGTATCATGGTATGAGCATGCTATAAATGAACATGCAAGTGCTGCTGGGGTGAAGTATTTTTGTAGGCCAACCCAGAAGTTAACATCACCCTGCTTCCCTTGACAAACACCAAACATGATTTATCAAGTGGTTTATTCCAGAAAATAAGTTCTTTTTATGATTCTTACATGTTTTGATCATCATGATAATCGACACAAATGAACACAGCTTTTATGAATTTTAAAGCCTAAATAAGATAGCTAGAAGTAAAAGCTAAGTGTAGACTATAAACAAACTACACCAAAGTTGCATGACATTAATGTCCTCACCACTGCTTTGGAAAACTAATTCAATCTTTATTTAAAAATACTTTTCCTTAAAGTTTGAGTTAAAATAGTTAAAATAGTTAAAATAGCAGACTAATAAGTAGATGAGCCCCTCTTTTTTTGGTGTGATTCTGTTTAATGGCCCTGACAACTCTGTAGTAGCATTTAGCTATATGTTAGCAACTGCTTTTTAAAAATCACAAGGGGTATTACTAATTTATTGTATATCATTATAAAATGAAGTGAAGTCACGTGTGGCTTGTATGGTGACCCATACATGAAATTTGAGCTAATGCATTTAACCCATCCAAAGGCACACACACACAGTGAACACACACACCATGAAAACACACCCAGAGCATTGGGCAGCCATTTCTGCGGCACCAGGGAGCAGCTGGGGGTTTTGCTCAAGGATCTCACCTCAGTCATGTTACTGATGGTGGAAGAGAGCACTGGATATTCACACCCCCCACCTACAATTCCTGCTAAACCTGAGACTCAAACCTGCGGGTTACAAGTTCGTCTCTAACCAACAGGCCACGACTGCCCCCGTAAAAAAATAAATAAATAAAAACATTAAAATATCCTGAGAAATATTTTTAGGCATTTAACCAAAGACTCGTTCAAAAAGCCCATTTCTTTCAGTTCAATGGAAATGGAAGTGCTAAAATGCTAACTCGTTTCAGGGGTTGGCCTACAAAAATGTCATCACTGCAGCACTCATAAAACACCTTTCTGTGACATTTAAAACAGTGCTGTCGGTATGGTATTCATGAACTCGGCTGGCGGCACGCGGCCCCTCTCCTCAACCGCAGTACTCCAGTGACTCTGACTCAGACACGGTGGAGTACAGACAGGCCAAGGACAGGATTAACCCTGTGACAGGACGGGTGGAGGAGGAACAGTCCAATTCATTGGAAGGAATGACTGAAGAAGAGAGAAAGGCAGAGGCACTCAGACTTATAAACATGTTCAACAAACTCTCACTGTATGTGTGTCTCAGAGATATTCCACCAGGAATGTGGTAAAATCATCACTGATTTTCTGTTCAAAACGTATGTTAGTGAATAGATGATCCCTTTATGATATACAGCGGCCTTATTTAATATATATTTTTTTCATCATCATTATTATCCTTCCACCACACCCGCTCAGAAACAAAATCATTCAGCCAATGAGAGTGAGTGACAACGGACGGCAACCAGACGAGGCACAGCACTGAGGAGGAGGAGGAGGAGGAGGAGGAAGAGGATAGTGAAACAGAGCTGTAATGAGGACAAGATGATAATGATGATTAATGAAAGACAGCTGCAAGATATTTTATAACAATGACTGATATAGCGCTGAAACGATATTAATAATAGCGCAACTAAAAATCATGCAACTTATAATAAGGAAATAATCTATTGTTTCATTTAATGCGTTTGTGTATGTAAAAATACATTTTACTGAGACAGAAAACAGAATAAACGAAGCTCTGTAGGACGTGTGAAGAAAAAAATAGGGCAGGCAAGAAATAATTTATAATGTAGCCTACACAAAATAGCCAAGAATGTCATCTCTTTGTAATAACTCTTGTGAGTCACGATGAGCTAGAAACCGTAAAATAGGAATCTAGTAAGAAGCAAAGGAGAAAGAAAGAGACAAAGAGAGAGAGCCGTCACACCAAAGACAGACAAACACTCCTGGAAAATGCTGCTGGTGTTGCCATGGCTATGTTACCATGGTAACAACAGGAAGTGCAGTTCTACCGATTCTTTTTTGGCGCTCTAGCAGGAGCGGAATGTTTACCTCGAAGAGGACTGCTGAGGATCAGTCTACCGTTCTGTACATCCTCGGATAAACGTTTAATGGTTAGTGCACTTCGAACCTAAGAACAATATTTAGAGCAATATTTTATTTTTTGACTGTACTGCTTGATTTCTAATGCATTTCCCTCCACGATATCATTCCTACCCGTATAAAATACCCGTGCAAAATGAAAAACAAAATGAGAATAATAATAATAATAATAAAATTCAAAGCCAGTCTTGTGTGAAAATGCATCATTTTCATAAACTCATTTTCTTTTCTTTTATTTGCGTTTGTCAAATACAGGAGGACTCATGTACAGATGAGGGACAAGTAGAGAGAGAGAGAGAGAGAGAGAGAGAGAGAGACTGAAGCAACTGTACAATATTTACAGAAGAGAAAAATAAGCAAACCTCCAAAATAATAATAATCATAACAATAATAATTATCATAGTAAACAACCAACAGATAAAAAAAACAGTAAACACAGACATTTTGCACATTTTAAAACTATTACATCCCTCTGCACCTTTGTGTTTTCTTTGAGAAAACGAACACATACACCTCTTTTTCCGCATTTTCTTTTAAAGAACAAACAAAAAGTTTTTATTTTATTTTTTTAAATACATTTTTCTTTTGCTCTATTTTCTGACAAAAAAAAGGAACTACACACTGCTTTGACCCCGCTCTTTTGTCTGCCTTGTCCTTCAGCTTAGGGTACAGGGAGAACAGAGGGTTACGGGAGGGCCATTTCATGTACACCCTCATAAAACATGAGCATTATTCAAAATAATAACAGCAAAAAGCCCCGGCTTTGCGAGGTAACCATGTATAAATGTCCATGTATAAATAATACAAATCATACTTGTTCATAATACATATTTATATGTAAGAGTGTGCATGGAACATAGCATTCAAAGCTCACCTCTGCTGACCAGTGAGGTTTTCAACCCTGTTCCCTTTGGCACTATCTTTATTCGTCTCTGTGCAGACAACTGTCTTTACACAATCTTGCGCTTTTGTTTTTTTTGTTTTCATACCGTCTCCCTGTGGCTCCCGTCGCAGGGAGCAGACACACAATGAAAGAGAGAGGAATGAAAGCTTTACAAAAACATTTTTATGTTAAAATGCAACAGCTTAAACCGCCAGTGGCTCTTACACATTCTGCAAAGGAAAATCTAATTTTCCTGCAACCTGGAGGTGCACCGGTTTTGTTTGCGAGAGAGGAGTTTCTCCCTTCTCAAAACAGGACGTGCTAGGAACGTCGACAGCTGAATCTTAAGCCTTGGTGCTGAGCGTTAGCAGTTCAATGAAGGAATTGAACAGTGTCTCAAGCCAGCCCTGGTTGGCCATGCACTGCTGAACCACCTCCTCCTGACCTGGATCCTCCTCCGATGCCTGTTCTATGCTGTCCGTCTGAGGAGGGAGAAAGACAGGCGAGGGGTTTTACGGGCTAGTACACGGATACAGTGTTGCTTTTCTCAAATAAGCTCATATTTCCTCATACCTCTTTTTTACAGTGCAGAAAAGTGTGATATTTGTAGTGATGGAGAGAGTGATAAAGACTGTATATTCGACAAGTTTCTGTCGACAGCTTCAGGTCCTGCCAAGCAGAGAGAGATGGGCTTACAAGTGAAGAAAAAGAGCTCTGAGATTTCAAGCCAGATGTATTATTGGAATTCAATGGGGCAGTTCAGCAAATAACCTGTATGACTTTCTTTCATGTTTGGAAAACAAAAGAACATGTTCTGAAAAATAAAAAATGAAAGTCAAAAGGGTCCAATGTTGTTCTGGATGCAACTGACTTTTATTATATTTTATTCTATTATATTTTTCAAAATATCATATATATCTTTCATTAATATGCATTATATAACAAAACATAAATCTGCAAACAAATGGTGCTTTTTAGCCAATTTTGCAATGGTTGTTAATAAAATGGTTTAGAAATCACAGGTTTAATTTATCACAACGATGACATTTAATCAATTACCATTTAAAAAACATGATTAAAAAATTATTGTACTGTCTTTCTTCAAAATAAATGCCTGTAGGTTTTTTATTTTGTCATATAATGCAATAAAGGTAAATGTAAAGTTTTGTTGTGATACAATCTGAAATCAATTCTCTTACCCAGCAATACAATATTTGCCGATACCTCAAAACATGCTGCGATACAATTAGATTAGATTTAGGGGCCTATGATTGATATACTGATATTATTTTAC
The DNA here is from genome assembly GCF_963082965.1 of Carassius carassius. Lineage (NCBI taxonomy): Eukaryota > Metazoa > Chordata > Actinopteri > Cypriniformes > Cyprinidae > Carassius > Carassius carassius. The sequence continues at coordinate 32,596,061 of NC_081755.1, read as the reverse complement.
ACAACCAGTTATTTTTTTTATTCACCAAATGCAACCATAGTTTCACAGTCAAACAAGTCAAGTCATCTTATTCATTTATAAAAATATATAGAGATTTTTATTGATATATCATATAGTTACTCATTTGATCGATGCATCGTTACACCCCTATAATTCAACAACATAAATTTTTTCTAGGTATGGCTAAAGAGCACAAATTATTTCTTACTAAATGGCTTAATTATGTGAGAAACAGTTGTGTATACAACATGCCTGCTGTTTGGGAAGGCTCCTCTTGACTCTGTTGAGGGTTTTACGGTTGTAACTCTCTCCACCCAGGTGCACTTTAACCGCTCCAGAGTCTAGGGGGTCTGCTGTCATTTGAGGGAACATGTGCAGTGCCTCCTAAAGAATGGGAACAGAAGGAGAGTGAGAGACTGTCGGACATGTTCCTCACAAAACACAAATCAAGACATCTAAAGTACACAAAAAAGAAATGCATTTGTGTATCACTGAAAGCCAGCGTCACCTGTTGCTGTACACTCATGTTGACCCTTCTTAAAAGCCTTCGTTTCTGTTCGTTGAGGATACTGTCAATCTTTCTCATGGGTGGGAGATAAAGCTCATCTGAGGACAAAAGGGGAGGAGCCAGTGGTAATGCATTGGTATTGAGTAATTCAATTAATAAACACCACTACTTAAGATTCATGTTTAAATGATTATAGAATATATGCATCTTACATTTTTCACTAATAAATTTTAAATGTTCCTGCAATGTGATAAATAAATATATAGTTCAGTCATGCAACTCTAGATGGCGCAGGCTTGTTGGTTGTTAATGTAACTGATGATATTCGGAGAGTTAAACGACATGGCACAAGCTGATTCGTTCATTACTGCCTCACATTTATATGGCTGGCTAGCATTCACTTGTGATTCCTGCAGCGCGCTTTCAGAGTTTCTCTGAAGCCCCCGACCTTCCCCAGCTCCACCTGTATACTGTAGATCTGCTATGGGTTATTTTATATGCTATTTGTGCAGCAGCAGTATTAGAGCTGAAGATCTTTGCCCGAACCCGACGGGTTCGGTCGGGTTCAGGCTTTATTTATATAATCTTACGCGGGCTCAGGTCGGGCTCGTGTTTGCGCTCCGGTTTGCGATGTAAACGAATGGTCATGTAATGTGTTTCGATTAGCGCGAGAAAGATGTGAAAATGGATGCTGAGTAGGTGTAACGGAGGCTTGCCTCTGGCGATTACGTTTTGGTTGCACCAGCAACTAAAGCAAAGTCTGAGGTGTGGAAAAGTTTTGACCATGTTTACAATGAGAATAATGAGTGAATAATGACGCACCATCAGTGAGCGCAGGAACGCGCTGAAGACATCTACAGTGGATTCATTCATTTTCCTCCACAAAAACACGCAGGCTTATTAGCCTAATCGTTGTGAGTAAAGGTTTTTCAAATGATAACTAAATATTCATTGAGTCTTAAATGCATAATGTGGACAGAGTATTTACGCTAATGTTGGCATTCTTTTATTAAATGTCAGCTGCTAGTGATCCCGCGGAGCCTTTATCATAATTTTGTTATTGCCAAATACCAATCTTAACTTAAAATTTATCTTAATTTAATTAGTTTTAAAAAAACTCATTTTTATTGGTGCATTGGTCTATTTATAGGCTAAATGAGCCTATATCTAGAATGCTGAGATGTTACGATGTCACAGAGGACTTATTTTATTTCTTTATTCCAACTTCCAAGTGGCCTATAGTCTACGTTAGTTATGAATAAATTATGTTAAAACACGTATAAATGACTTATTCTTGACAAAAGGAAAAAGAGCTGTGTGTGTGCGCACTTTTGAATACTGTCGGGCCGTAAACGGGTTCGGGCTTTTAAAAAGCTGTCAATCAAAATGTACTTGTCGGGCTCGGGCCGAAACCTATCGGGCTCGGGTCCTGTCGGGCCTAACTTTTAAGGCCCGATTACAGCTCTAAGCAGTATATCTTAAATACTCATGGCACCGTATCAGCGCATACATTGGCAGTAGCAAGTTCCTGTACTTGTAGCAGCGTAGCAGATCTATTCTGCCAAGACCAGATACATTAACATTGTCATATCCATCACCATGCTAAAATCTTCTGAGAGTTGTCATGATTGAACTATAAATATTTTATTTCCGTTGATAGGTTTGGGGGTGGGTTTTAAAAATATATATATATTTTTGTTTTGTTTTGATTTTTAAACAAAAGCACTGAAACACTAAGTTTTTTTTCTGGAAAATGGTACTTTTTTCTTTTTAGAATTCTTTTATGCATGTAAAGTAAGTTTTAAAAAATGCATTTATTTGAAATTTAAAAACAAATTTGTAACTATATAACACTTACTTTTGATCAATTAGCTGCATTTTTGCTGAATAAAAGTATTAATATCTCAATAAAATTGTAACTTTTGAACCGTAAGATTTAACTAGCAAAAGAATAAGCAAAATGCTGTTTAAAATAATGTTAGATGCTTTTTGCAAATTGATCTATAGGCACAGCACTGCTACAATACGTTCATTTTTCAGATATCTTTGCATTTAGGCCTGGAAAGATGACATCAGTGGCCTAAAAACTTAATTTAATGGAACTTACATTAACAGCCTTCATTAGTCACTGTGACTTTCCACTCCTCTTTTCTAAGCATATTTTGCTTGTCATGATTTTTCTAGCCTCACTTCATTGTCCTCTCTCTCTGCCTCCTTTACTTTATTAAATTCGTTTCATTATTCTCTCCATCCTTCTCTCCCTTATCCACCGCACATGCACTTTGTATTGAACCTAATGATGTGCACTCACCGTTGGTGTCCTCAAGAGCTTGGATCATGTCCGGGTCCAGAGCAGTGCTGACCAGCATCTCTACATAACTGCGGAACATCTCTCTCATGGCTCGACTGTTTATCCCACTCCGTGTGGATACTGAGGATAGAACAGATGCAGAACACATTGCAGAACACACTTCAACAGCTTAGTTTTGGCTCCACAAAACAAGAAATGCTAAATGAACTAAATTCAGTGTCCATCATCTCATACAGTGTGCTGGTTTATAGACAGGTAGTAGCAATATAATTTTTACTATATGTAGAATTGAACAGTAGTTTGCAGATACTAGCATGCTGGTTTTGAGTGAAGTTTTGAGTGAAATTACAAAACTAATATAGAAATACTATGTTGGAACTACTATAAAATACTGAATGGTAATACAATGTAGTATATATATATATATATATATATATATATATATATATATAGTGGTACTGAAAGATTACCATATTTACAAATCATGGTTTTAACATGGGACTTCAAACCATGGTACTACCATTCAAAAGTTTGTGGTCAGTAAGATTATAATTTTTTGTTGTTGTTGAAAGAACAGAATTATTTTATTCAGCTTGGATTTAATACATTTTCAAATGTGGCAGTGTCGTTTTTTTTTATTTGACATTCTCTTCATCAAAAATCCTGAAAAACAACTTAGCATGGTTTCCACAAAAATATCAAGAAATGTATTTTTTGAGCACCAAAAATCTTTATGAAGGACTGGAATAACGGCTGCTGAAAATTCAGCTTTGCTTTCACACAAAAAATTAACATTTAAAAATATATTACTTTTTTTTAATGCAACGATTCATATTATTAATGTTTTTACTGTATTTGTGATCAAATAAATGGATAAGAAACTTCTTTCAAAAACTGCTCATAGCTGTGCATACTATTGGAAAACCACACACAGTATACTGCACACACACAAGCAAGCCATACACACCTTCATCCTCACTGGGCGGGTCAGGGGAGGAGTCGGAATCAGATGAAGAGGGCATTTCTTTAAGCCACTTCTTCCTCTTTTTAGGAGGAGGTTCTGCCTTTACTTTCACAGGTCTGCTCCTGTCAACCCTCTTCTCTCCCACTCTTTTCTCCTCTTTGACCCTCCCCCGCTCCACAACGGCCGTTCTCCTCTCCAGCTTCTCTTGAGTTTGTCGCTCTTGGAGCTTCTTTTCCTTCTCTTGCTCTTTCTCCTTCTCTCGTTGTTTCTCCCTTTCCTTCTCTTTCTCCTTTTCTCTTTGCCTCTCTCTCTCCTTCTCCTTTTGTTTTTCCTTTTCCCTTTCTTTCTCTCTTTGTTTTTCCCTTTCCTTCTCTCTTTCCCTTTCTTTTTGTTTCTCCCGCTCTTTTTGCTTTTCAAGTTCTCTCTCCCTTTCCTTCTCTTTCTCCTTTTCTCTCCGAGATTTCTCGATCTGCTCCCTCTCTCGTTCACGCTCCCTTTCCTTTTCTCTTTCTCTCTCTTTCTCCTTTTCTTTTTCCCTTTGTTCCCGTTGTCTCTCTCTGTCTTTCACTCGGTCCTCTCGTTCCATGCGAGGTGGAGTCAAGCTCCGTACAAGTTGTGGCTTAGGAAGTGACTGGCGTCTGGTAGAAAGGAAAGACATTCATCTTAGCAACAACAAGATACTGATAAAATGGACAGTTCACCTGAAATTAAAATTTTGTCATTATTTACCCAGCCTTGTGAAATTTTAAACCTGTATAGTATTGTTTCTGTGGAAATCAAATTCTGTTATGCTTTAAGCCTAAGCCACAGGTTGGAAAACAAATGTCCTTACTTTTAGCATATCTCCAGATCACTTATCATAACGTCAGTATTTTATTACAGAGCTGCAGCAGTTGAAAGATTATTAATGAATAAATACTTAAACTGTGTTGCTTTCTCACACAAACCTATTGTGTGAATGCAGATGACTTTGAATATTGCTTATGAGTCAGATGGACTACATTTCTGCTGCTTTTTTTGTTTCATTAATTTCTTAACACATATAGGCCACTGTGAATTGTTTTATAAAAGGTGTTTGAAGATTCTTCAAAAGAACTCTTTGATTGACAGTAACTACTGTATTGACGGCAATATAGCACAGGACCACAATAGCTCCAGAAGAGCATTTAGAGTGAAATTACCTCAGTGTGAGACTGGGCCGATGCCAGGGTTTCTGCGAGCACACTCGGACATAATCCTTTTTATTCACATTCTCCAAGAATTTGACATATAAACGCTGATAACGCATCTTTGCATCTCCAAAGTAACCCAAATACTGCCAAAGAGTGACAGAGGACAGAGAGCATGAGTTTAAAGAGGTGGTGTAGTGTTACATTTTCATGAAAGCCATCTAATGCCTGCTATTATTTCTTATCAAATACAAAAACACACTCACATTACTGGTAGCACAAAACTGCCGCTGTCCATCTTTGATTTCAGGAGCAAACTTCTGCAGCAGAGCTTTCTGGACCCTCCAGATTGGAGGAGGCTCTCGTCCGGTCTGCAGCGCCAGCTGAGAAAAGCCATGAGAATTGAGCATCTAGTTAAATTGGCAGTAAATAAAAATTAATTATTTATCTATTTTGTAAATGTATGTTGTAGATCTTATTGTGAACCTGTGGACCTTCCACAGAAACAACAGACTGGTGATGTATACCAGATTTTTCCAATCATTTACTCTGCTTAACCCCTGCCCTTCCGTAATCAATTCTAAGCACTCATTTTTCACTGTAACACCTACATTTCAAGATTCAAACAAGCGACAGACCATTGATCTCCAACCCTGTTCCTGGAGAGCTACCGTTCTGCAGACCTCAGCTCCAACCATGTTCCAACACGCCTGTCAATAATCTTCAAGTAACCCTGAACACTTTGATTAGCTGGTTCAGATGTATTTGATTGAGGTTGGAGCTGAATTCTGCTGGACAGTAGCTCTCCAGAAGCAGGGTTGCAGACCCCTGACACAGACAGAATCAAGTCCCCACCATAATTCTTTTCTTTTCTTACAGTCTATTTCACTTGTATGTACATTGCACTACGGAAGAAAAGATCTGTCACTATTTCAGTTTAATTGCGACTTCAATTATTAAAAGGATAGTCCATCCAAAAATTATAATTCTGTCATCCATTACTCACCTTCATGTGGTTCCATGTGTGACATTCTTTCTTATGTGTAACGCAAAATAAGACCATTTAAAGAATGTTGGTAACCAAAGAGTTTTGGTTCCCATTGACTTCCATTAGAATTTTTGAAAGAAATATAGAAGGGATTATATAGAAATCAAAGGGAATCGAAAATCGAATGCTTGTTTACCAGCATTCTTCAAATTATCTTCTAGTATGTTCCACAGAAGAAATTGAGTCATGTAGAACTAAAATGAGATGAAGGTGAGCAATAACAGAATAATAATTTTTGGGTGAACTATCCCTGCAAAAAATCTACATATTAATTCTACACACAGAATGCTACTTAAAAAAAACACACAAAAAAAACAGGAATTTTACCTTAAGAGTACCAATATCTTCAGTGCGCACCACAAATTCATCCCTCTCTCTGAAGATCCCCTCCCCCCCACTCTCACTGTCATCATCCTCACTCTCTCCGGCGATGGCCGCGTTGGATTGTTTCTTAGCCAGGTGCAGTGAAGTGATCTGAGGCGTCAGGGCATCTTCGGGGGTGGGGGGTGAGGCCGGGGAGGGCTGGGGCAGCTCTTCAGGTGGAGGCGGGGAGGGGGACGGTTGAGGTGTAGCAGAGGGGGGCAACGTGGGCGGAGGAGGGGAAGGAGAGGGGAGAGCAGGTGGAGAAGGGCTGGAAGGCAGGGAATTATGCAGTGGTGGCTGTTGCTGCTGCTGTAGATTCTCCTCCTCTTCTTGAGATGGGAGAGGGGAGGGGAGAGACAGAGGAGGAGGAGGCAGAGGTGATGGGGAGGAGGAGGTTGGGGGAGAAGGAGAAAGAGATGGAGGAGAAGGGGGTGCAGGGGGAACCTCAGATGGAGATCCTAAAACGGGATACGGTTGAGGAAAGAAGAAAATAATTAATATTTCATTGATTGTAATATCTGACTGTAGATATGTTAATATACTCACCATCAACCTTGGGAGCACCCAGCATTTCATACTCAGGCTCTTCTTCTTCTTCCGGCTTGCTCTCCTCTATCCTTATCTGATCAGCTTCCTCCTTCTCACTTCTGTCTTCTTCCAACTCCTCTCCTTCCTCCTCACATTCAGTCTGCCTGTCTTCTCTCTGCTGTATGTCTTCATGTAGCACCTGCACAGGTTCTTCCCATTCCTCACCCTTGCCTGGAACATGTGCCTCCTCCTGCAGGTTGGGCCTTGGGAGCGAATCCAGCTCCTGTGACGTGTTTATCTCATTCTCAGGTTCAGTGAACAGGACAGACTCAGGTTGTGGGAGTGGAGGGGGTGTGTTAAGAGACACCGTTTGCGGAGTAGGCGGCGATGGCGTAGGAGGAGGTGGAATGGCAGCGAGACTGTGGGCCGTGTCATAGAGGGCAGAAATGGCAGATGAGATGCTCTTCTGCAAGTCCTGGTTCTTACTGACCGAGTCTTCCTCGTCTGAGGAGAACGACGGCAGGGTCTCCAGGTTCCTCTTGAGCTCCTCGTCAAGTCTTTTACAGGGGGAGGGACAGTTACTGAGACCCAGGCTTCCATCACCCTCGTTCTCTCCAAAAGGGGGGGGTGGAGGAGGAGGTGGTTGTGGGGATAATGGGCGGATGCCTCCCTTTACTGAAGAGGAATCTGTGGAAGTGCACCCATCCACAGGTGGAGCTTCAGTGCCCGGCTGTTTCTTCCCCGTTTTCAAGAAATCCAGAAAGGAAGTTATAAAACCCGACTTCAGCTCTGAAGATTTCTCCTCCGTCTGCGAGCAAGAGGTGCAGAGCAATGAAAGATGGCAAAATACAAGCAAAAAGAGTTGAATAGCACTAAAATGTTTACACAGAAGGTTAGTATAGTAAAAAAAGGGAAAGAAAAAGAAAGAACAACCAGAAAACAGCTTATAAATCAATGACAAATTGTAATAAAATTTACTTCTTTAATAAACATCTTTATATTATATAATCTCTGTAGTCCCATTCTCTCACGTTAGGTGTGTCAAGAAGGAGGTAAAACACCGTACTGAACAGCAGGGTGGTACTATGAATCAGTAACCTTAGCAACAGCCACCCTAGCAACAGCACTCTCCCTTTCTTTTATTGCATTTTTTAAGAACTCAGTCATCAGAGTGGCCTGCCAATCATCTTAGTCTATGTAGTTTGGTCCCTCTAGTGGCAAAGTGCACACACTGAGAACAGTGCTTCCTCTGTAAAATAATTGAGTGTGAAAGAAATCCAAATGCATTTAATATATAATGGGTTATTGTTTTCTATCTTAATTACCCTGATCTAAAATAAGACTTGATGACTTACTGAGCCGGAAAGCTTCTGCATGGTGGTCCAGGCCTCTGGGGTCATTTGGTCATCCATGTCTCCCTCCCAGGACATCTGCAGATACATAAATCATAAACATTGCATATACATACATAAAGAAATGGCACATATCTACACATAACACCCTAGACTGGCTCTTACACTCTTCTTTATAGACCATTTCGTCATCATCTAGATTTTTCTGTATTTGGAAAGATCCTACTCAGGTTTCTGATCATCTGCTCATAGTGAGTTTGGTCGCTACTCAATAAGTATCAATCCTTTTGCATTTGCATAAATCATAATTGATTTCACATGCTGCTTAAAATATGCTTGATAAATCAATTTAAAAGGCCCAATAAAAACTCTTTTTAAGAAAAGAAAAGAACAATTTTAACTAAAAAGATCAAATTTAGCAAAGCATTTTGCTTTTGTAAAAAATTAATCTATCACAGCTGCCAACAAGGCCTGGCAGGTCTTCCACAAAATATTTGACCTCCTCTAAACTTTCCTCTAAATCCGCAGGTCATCTGAGGACATCAAAAAGATCCAATATGAACAAGCAAATTGTTTGTTATTTTTTTGGACACATAGGCTGCAAAAAGTGAGATAGACAGAACTGATTTTATGGTGTATGTTTATGCAAATGTTTTAAAGACACCAATTTATCTTTATAAGGATTATGAAAGGGTACAAACATTGCAACAAATAATATCCTAAAATACCAATTGCCATTTGCTCTACATTTTACATAGAACATCTGGAGTTATTTAAAAAAAATTCAACATTCTCTAAACTTTTTTGCAAGCTAAGACTTACCTCTTGGGGATTCTGCTTCATCCTTTCCTGACCATAACTCATATCATTTCTGTTCATATCCATACTGCTAGTGGTTCCTGGGCTCAAACCAAGAGATGGTGCAGATCCTACTGAACCATCAGACAAAACTGGATCTGTACTAGACAGTGAGTCTGTCCTCAATAGGGAGTCAGATGAGGGCATGGAAGGAATAGGGAGCTTAATCTGGTAGGAAAATAATTAAGTAATTAATTAAGTTTTTACTCAACCATGCTTTTACATTTGTTACAGTTTCATTGATCCATCATTCCCATAAACATAATTCTTCCCATTGGTGCAAATCATGACCATTGACTTACTTTGATTGGTTTGATGGGTTCCTGGTATTGTTGCTGAGGCTGATGCTGTACAAGTTGTTGATGGTGTTGCTGTTGATGATGTTGATGAAGTTGTTGTACTTGTAGATGCTGCTGTTGGTGCATATGTTGCGGTTGGTGTTGCTGTAGATGGTGGTGCATGTGCTGTTGTAACTGTGGTTGATGATGGAGGTGAGGTGCTTGTTGTTGGTATTTCTGCCCCTTGTTCATGTCTCTGTGCATTTCTAGCATTTGATCATCTTTCCTTCCACGCCCTCTTCCTCGCCCACGGCCCCTTCTACTCTCTCCACCAGGTCCCATCATGTTCCTGCAGTAAGAAGGCTCTGGGAGAGGCCGAATACGTGGCCTACCCCTGGGTCTTGGTGGACCTTCACGTTTAGGTTTGGTGGGTTTCCTCCCCCTTTTCTTTGGGCCATCATGTGGGAGCAGCTGTGGAGGAGGTCCAAGGGATGGGTACCCTGAGGGGTTGCAGAAATCTAAATCACCCATCAAAGGGCTTAAACTGCCAACTCCTGAACCACTTCCAGACTTTCTGCAACTGGAAACAAGATCAGGAAGCAAGTCTGGAAGACGTCTGCTGTTTAAGCGGATGTCAGCTGGAACATCTGCTTTATCCTCGTCATCCTCAAATTCATATTCTTGAGCATAGTTCTTCTTAGCCAGTGATTGGGCATTAGGGTCTTTCCGCTGTTTAAGGAGGTGAAATGAGCTTGTTTTCAAAAGCTTTTTAGGTCTAGAGGAACAAAAGATTGGTGAGGTGAGCCCTGCTGTGCCAGGACCACTACCTATACCTGCAGAGCCCATCATTTTGTTTCCAGTTCCATCCACTACGTGTCCCGTGCTGTCCATCCCAAGGCCTGGGCCCTGAGACTGAATTAAGCCTAGTTGTTCTGTGTTTACAGTGGATGGGAGTTCATGTGATTTCAAGGGGTCTAGATCTAAGTGCATAGTACCATTGCCAGATTCAGACAAACTGTGACAATACTGCCCGTACCCCTGATCACCATGATGACCCATCATGTCATATGTACCTCCCCCTCCACCACCTGTAGCTTTAACTGCATCCATTCCATCTTGTACTGTTCCACGTGCCTCTGGCACTCCATCCTGACCCCCTTGTCCTGCACTTCCAACTCCCCCAGTACAACTTGCCTTGTAGTCCTCAGAGCAGAACATATCCTCCATTCCTGGAAAAAAGGAACGATCCTCTTCTTGGAGAAGAGAATCTGGGAAACAAATAGATGTCAGTGGCATGAACCGTTGTTGCTGCTCTTGGCTTTGACCCTGGTTCTGAGTTGTTTTCCCCACAGGGCTACCAGTGTCATATTGATGCTCTTTGACCTGTTCCAGCTGTGGCTCTTGTTCCCTGGGCTGGGACTGGTGCTGTGGAGGTCCAGAAGCTGGTTGCATGTGGTGAGGGAGCTGGTGAGGATGTTGATGGTGAGAGTGTGCCTGATGATGGGAATGAAGGGGTGGGTGGTGTGAGGCCATATGATGCAAATGAGAGGGGGTTGACATGCTCAAATTGGACTCGGACAAGAAATCATGAAGCTCTGCTGCTGGTTGTTGAGAGTGGTGGGACTGATGGTGTGAGGACATCCTATGTTGTTGCTGTTGTCTTTGATGATCAGCAGTGCTCCCATCTCTTGCACCCACTCTATCAGTGGGCAATGGCCCTTCCCGACTGTTTGTCTTGGAGAGAGATCTCTCTAGCATGTCTAGTGGTGAAACAGAATTTTGACTTGATTGGGTTTGGTTTCGTTGAGCCTCATGTCCAAAGTGGACCTCCATAGTTTGGGACTGGAGCTGGAGTTGAAGTTGAGAGGCCTGTGGCTGAGTGTCTACTCCTCCAGAGTCACCAGTACCTAATCCCCCATTTGGTCCAATCATGGCTTGTTGACTCATTGGGTGTTGTTGTTGCTGTGAGGGAGTCTGTTGGTTGTCCATCTTGTTTTGAGTGGTATGCGAAAGGACAGACTGGAGAAGGTGAGCCTGGGAGGTTTGCTGAGATGGGTCAGGTGGAGAATCCATTAGTCCAAGGGAGGACTGGGTCTGTCGCTGCTGCAAGTCTGGAGTCTTTCGTAGGTAGGGTATTTCTGAAGGATCCTGAGCTTTCTTAAGATCTATATGTGAGTGGGACATTGAATGGGGGTGAGAGTGCTGTGAATGCTGAGGGTGTTGTGAGTGCGATGGGTGAGGAGGGTGATGTTGATGTGTTTGATGAGTGTAAGGGTCTCCTCTGCCATAGTGGACCACTGAACCTAGGGAGTCATGTTGACCATGGGAATGAGTATGTGACAAAGAATCAACTGCACCTTGACCTCCAGTTGTACCAGCTCCAGCAAGCACTCTATCAGACTTAGTCTGCTGCTGCTTTTTCAGAGACATCTCCAACTGGTTCTCTAAACCTGTGCCTGGACCACAAGAGCCAGCAGCAACTGAAGCCACATTGTTGGTGGTATTATTAGCCCGAATAACACTCTGTAGATGATAACGTTCTTCAGATGCCTTGTTCAGATCATATGCAGAGAGAGACTTCCCTCCATCTCCACTCTGAGAAATGGACTGGGACTGCGATTGTTGTGAGGCTAGTTGCTGAGCTTGTTGAGAATTATGCTGGGAGGGATTGGGTGCTGGACTCTGTGAGTGCAATAAGTGCTGAATCAAAAAGTCATCCTCATCTTCTTCGTCCTCTTCTTGAGATCTTTCTACCCCAAGCATATCAGAATCAGACTTTGATTTTGGCGGTGTTGTGTGATAAGACTGTGTTTGCTGGGGTGGCACCCTTGTGTCTGAGTATCCTTGTGGAGAAGCCAGGAATGCTGGAGAAAGAACTGAAGATAGGTACTTGTTGCCCCCATTTCCTCCAGGTGATTGTGCAGGGCGAGTTGGGGCAGGAGAGTGCAGACCTGGGCGAATTATTCCAGAATTACTTGACGGTGAAGGACTGGAATCCGGGATGTGGTATGATCCTCCACCACTTGCTACACTAGCACTACCACCACCCGAACCACCCCCCACGATTCCTGAACTACCTGATCCAGATCCGGTGGTACTGCTTGTTGTACCAGTTCCACCTCCAGACACCATTAGTGCAGGTGAATGTCCTGTACCACCAAAGCCAACTGAGGGACTCCCTGCCCCTCCGAGAGATGGTGGCAAAGATCCATATCCTGAATCAGAACCATAGACCACCTCAGCTGAAAATGAACGCCCTGTAGCTCCAAGATTTCCATAAGCTTTTCCTGACCCCCCAAGGCTGGAACCAAGATCCTGAGCCTGTGGAGAACTGAATCCTCCATATGGCTGGGGCAAGTGAGAGGTGGGCGGCTGGCTTGGTGAATATGACTGTTGCTGTGGTGGGGTTTGACCAGGAAGGCCAGCAGTTGGCTTGACGGGAGCAACTGGAGAGCCATATGTAGACAGGCAAGGTTTGGGTGGCTGCTGCTGCGTAGCAGACGATGACACTGTTGGTGGTGGAGGTGGCGGGGGTTGTGGTGCTGTCTGGGGTGGTGGTTGCTGCCTTGAGGGTGCAGAAGAGGTACTGGATGAGACATTAGGATTAGAGGCAGAGGAGGAAGAAGAGGAGGTGGAGGAAGCTGAAGGAGGAGTGTGAGGGGTTCGAGATGAGGAAGATCCAGAGGAAGAGTAGCCACTACTTGAACTGGAACTCTTTCCTGTTTTCCCAATACCACTACCCGAGCCAGCTGAAGAGGAGACTGAGGAGGAGGTGTACAGGGGCTGGATAATAGGACGATATACCTGCTCTGATCGGGGAGAGGGTTTGGGGTCAGATGATGGGCTCTGCTCACCCAGTGGGCTACAGTTTATGGAGGAACCATGCCGATGATGGGATATCTGCTGGTATCCTGATGCACCACAACTAAGATAGTGTTGTAGGGGATGAGGTGTGGAAGAGGATAGTTGAGACTGTCCAGGAGAAGGTCTCTGGTAGTGCTTAATCACACTGTCTTGCCTGGGGATGGCTCTTTCCTGGGACTGTGGTGGTTGAGAGTGTGCAGAAGAAAAAACAGATGAGTTGTAGAGTTGAGAGGACTGATCCTGCAGTTGTGAGGACAGTAGGTTAAACTGAGGCGGTAAATGACGTGTTGAGGAGGATGTAGGTGCTTGTGGTGGAGGAGCACTAGTGGGCTCTTGTGGCCCTCTATATGAAGCAGTCCCACTCTGTGAAGACAGAAGACGGTCAAAGCCAAGACTTGACTGGGAAGGTGTTTTAATGTGTAGCAAAGGATCATGTGGTGACAAAAGACCGTTGGAAGTAGGACTGAAGGTAGGTGTGTCCTGCAGAGATAATGATGGGGTCACTCCAGGGAAGGAGCGCCCTGAGAAGGATGCAGGGTGCTGATATGCTGACAGAGCAGAGGAAGAGGGAAATGAGCCAGAGCCAGGTAGTGCACCAGAAATGAATAGCTCTGCAGGGGCTGGAGTGTGCATTGCTACAGCAACAGAGAGAGGCAGTTAGTAAGCGATTCTATATATTTATTTATGTGTTTATAAACTACTACTCAATAACTACTCAATAACTCACAACACTAACCAGTTTGCCAAGAGGGGGTGCGAAATTGGGAGAGAAGGGAAGAGGCAGAGGGGGGTGGCTGTGCACCTCGGGATTCCAAAGCAGAGATCAAGTTCATGACTGAAGCATCTGGTCCTGAGGGACTGGCATGATGTAGTCCAGTATCAAACAAGCCTGAGAGCCCTGTGAGAGATGATTATTAAAATAAAGTCTAACAGTGCAGTGATAAAGCAATTTCTGAAGAAATATGTTTTTATGCGCTGTCATCATTATACTCAAACAAGCTGGATGAAACAACAGAGGTTTCCCAGTCATTAACTACTTAATTTTGTTGACCGTACCTAAGCTCCTTCCTGTGCCCCATGCTCCGCCTTGTCCAGAGGTGCCTGGATGATGATTTGTTGCATATCCTTGCAGGGGGTGTGGTGTGGCATAAGGTTGACGGTGGAGGAGTTCTGCATCTGGATGGGAGGATCTGGAGCTCCCATAAACCAAACTGAAAAACAGAGAATTCAAATGACAGAGGGAATTTTACAGAAAAAGACACAATAATAAAGTAATTGTTTACATTCTTATGCATAATGTAAAATTTGGGCATCTGACACAACCTCACCATCCTAATTGGCCAGCTTATAATACATACATAGAGAATGTTTACAAAGTAAATGGTCAAACACTGCTTAAACATTTAAAACATTTTTTACAGAAAAAACATTACACAATGCAACACATATAATGTGTGTGTGTATATGTATATATATATATATATATATATATATATATATATATATATATATATATATACACACACATATTCTAAAACATATATAAAATATTATAACACTCATTATATTATAACACTTTGAATGAGGCAATCAAATTGAATAAAATATATTTGTGCCAGGAATGAATTTTGATTATACCATTGATTTGGTTCACTGTTTGTTGCTAATTTAATAGGTGTTTTGTAATGTATCTTTGATCAATTAAAAAAATAAAGGGTGCAAGTATTAAATTCCACTAATTATCTTATTAAATAATCACTAATTTTATAATTTTCTAATCAGCCAAATTACTGTACAATCCAATTATAACTTTTATGTTTTTGTGTGTGTGTTACTTTTTACTTGCTCAAACATCAACCACTTGTTTACTTCATTTAAAAGTAATTTTGGAGGACTAAGCAGGATCTGATTTTGACACACTATCTACAACAATCATAACACCAACAATCATAGCATAGCAAATCATTCTCAATATTGCCTTCTCTCTCTATAAATTGGGCAAACATGCTGCTTCATCTATATGCAACTTATGAATGACTAAACAATTACATTTATTTATTTTGTTACCTTGTCTTACATTTAACACCTCTACACTTCAAGATGTGCAATGATACCGAGTGTAGCTCAGCATTCTGATTGGCCACTCTGTCTATTGCCAGCCAATCAACTGTCTTTTGCAGTCTTTGCAGACTGTCTCTGTTGTTCGCTTTCATAGAGACTGGCCAGTTCAGTTGACAATGGCGGTTAGGATGTTGCGGAGGTAAGACACAGAGCACTCATTGATAAAAGCTCTCCACTGACTGAATTGCCTTGGTAACCCCCTCCCCTCCATCCTCAACAGGCTCTTAGTGTGAGTACAGCTCAGTTAGTCTAGATCCCTCTCACTCTGTGACCAGAGTGGGAAGCCACAGACACCACATACTGAGTGAGCGCGTGGTCAGGGGGTGGGTGTCATTCAACAGAAGCAGTGGAGTGGACCAGAAAATCTATTTTAAAACCTATTAACGAAAGACCTTATTCAAACCTACATCTTCGAGTGTACCGTTGTATTCTAAGAATTACATAAATAAATCTGTACAATCTACATGCACAGCCTCACATTATATACTTCCCAATTGAGTCCGGACAGGACGCAAGACTAGATTTATGTTGTCATTCTCCATTAAATAGACTCCCGGGCTCTGTATAGTCACCAGAATACGCATCTCTCAAAAGACCCTAATAAAAGTGACAAAGACAACTGATGTCCATCCTGAGGGGGTTCCATCTGGGAGCATGTCCATCTCTTTTAAAAACACCCTCATCTTGGAGGCACAAGACTCGTGTAATTAACTGGATAAAGGCTCTAATGAACTGGGTTAAACATTTAAATGCATGAGTGAGAGCGCACATCCCGGCTGCCAACTGCTTCCCTGATTGTACCTCTGGCATAATAGATAATATACAGTGTCATCACAAAAGTACCCTTATGATAGGTAAAAATTGATAGCCTTAATGCACTGTAAGTCGCTTTGGATAAAAGCGTCTGCTAAATGCATAAATTTAATTTTTTATTTTAATTTAATTTTTATGATGTTTTGAAACATTGCTGCTTCTGTTTGATACTGATTCTACTGATAACTACATTTCAGGTTATGCAGAACAAGGCAAGCATTGTAGATAAGCTGAGTCACTGCTTTAAAAACTGTTAAGAGTCATAGTAGTAGGCTACCATGGAAAAAAAGCCCCACATCGCATTTAAAAAGGGAACATCAAGTTATGAAATGGATATGAATGGGCATTTTAAATAAAATAAAAAATAAATACATATGATGAATCCTGACAAGCAAGTGTTTCTCCTGCAACTGAATGTCTTCTCATCATGAATAAATAATGATCATAGCATCAGTACTCTCTCTTCAAATGTGAGATCCATGTACATGAAATAATTATTCTGTGCAACCAAAGAAAGCAGTTTCACTCCTGGTAATGTGAGGTTTGATAAGAATTAGACAGTAATTGGCTCTTAATCCCAAAGAGGCAGCGCAGAGACGATGAGGGAATAGATGATTAACTTCACAAGAATAAGGTAAAATGAAGGATATTGTACAAACAGTAGGGTTCAAAAGTATGAGACAACTTTTAGAGTCTATTTTGCTTTTTATTAAATATTCTTTTATTACAAATTAAATCATTAGTAAAACAAGTCAGAAGTGAAATGCAGAATGTCATATTTGCTTATTATATTTCTATGGAATATTGCAGTGTTTTTTTGAAATTATTTATCCATGCACATCTTTAAATGAATATGCACTCGTCATTTTTAATCATGAACATGAACTTTTCCTTCCCCTCCACCTCACCACAGCATCTCTTCTCTGATCACGTGTGCACCGGCGTGAGGGCTGGACAATAATTCCTCCCTCCAGCAACCTGTCACTCATTTGAGATCGCAGCAATTAGCAAAACAACAACAATCAACTATCCACTCAAATAACAATAGACAAAAACAAGTCCCGTCCAACATTTTTTCTCATTCGAGAAGTCATTTCACATGAATATGAATGTCACAATAGGGAAGAGAAGATGTTTTCTGTTTCATGCTGAATTTAACAACAGCAGGACTGAGCAATAGTTTTAATTGTTCAATTGAATTAGTGACCTACAAATAAATCTTCATTTTAATATATTAATATTTAATTGATATTACAATAAAATATATAGGTCCTCAATTAAATTTAATATTAAAAAAACATGTATATATTTACTATTTTATTTTTATACATTTCGATCACACTACAACTATTTTACATCTACTAATTTCTTCCCTTTCAGTCTCTCCTCTCCTCTCTCACTTTTTTTCATCATGCTGTTTTACACCTTCAGTTAATCAATACATCCTGTTAAACCTCTCACCTCCTGCCATTGTGCCTGTTCTTGAGCTTATTGAGCATAATTTGACAATGGAGGAAAGAAGAATAATAGGGAAAATGTGAAAAATAAACTAACAAACCGAAGGAAACTGAAAAAAAAACAAAGGGAAGGGTTAAATTAGAAAGCTTGATTGAATTCACTGTACAAGACTGCTCCTAATTACATAGGCAGTAATTCAACACAGCCCCCCCCCAACAGGTGCAAAATGTTTACAGCCTGATGGGGAACTCAGTCACGGCCATTAATCTCCATTAGGACCGTACAGATGTGTGTGCTGGATGTATGCTGCCCTACGAAGGACACAGGGCCTGGTGAACCTTGTCATCATGGAGTATGCCTTTGTCGTCTTCACAACCAAGATTCAGTGTGCAGAAGTCTTGCTTAGCAACAGTGCTATAATTTTATATGCTTATTCTCATTTAATATTAACACATGCAACAACATTTCTTAACATAAGATCCAATATTGCCAAATGTGGCACACAGACCCTAGTGTCATTTTATTTTATTTTATGCTAATTTACCACTTCTCAGTGTTTCATCATTGCATAGCTATGCTTCCAATGACCCAAAGCAGCAGTCTCACTATCTAATATTCATTCAAAAGCAGAAGCAATTTTCGGAAAACTACAAGAGAGAAGATACAATACAAAAGCGTTTTATTTCATTTTATTCGTCGGGTGCATTTCAGCCTCTGCAGCAGCAGCAGCAGCACTGAAGCTTGTCCATCATCATAAGCCTGAACTCCTCATTAAGATTCTGGATTCTATCAATCTGCCTATGATTCTACAGAGATGCTCTTGAGTCAGAAACACAATATTAAAGGTTCCGACAGAAAATAGAACAATTTCTCTTCAGACTGCTAAGAGTCAGCCAGAGATACAGTCTTGCAGAATATCGGGGGAATGTTACGTGTTAGAAAAACTCTGACCACACACAGCTTTTGTGCTCCTTTTGTAGGAGTGTGATTGGAATTCTTCATACATACACACAGGGGTTTCCACACATCTAGGGATGATTGCTCAAAAGAATAGCCCCATTGTTGTCCTGTCATGTAAGAAAAAAGGAGCCAATCCAATTGTGTTGCTATGAACAAATGATAAGACTTCTTGACACATTATGACAGAGACAACAAATAGGCACCAGAACTTATTTGCATATATGTGTTAATAATAATAATAATAATAATAAAAAGGATTAAATACAACCTACAATAAATTATTTTAATGCAGAAATAAGTCTGCAAAGACAACTAATAGCTGCATAGAATCCACCGTATCGCATAATACACCTAAATGATCATAAATAAATCAAATGTCCTAACATTTCACTTCCCGTGCCCATATAACAATAGGGTAAAGTATGCTGTAGGTGTGCACCCAAGTGAAGTGTACGACTGACTCCATATACAGTCTATGCTCCATATATGCAACGCGAGACACTAAAGCCACCAAGAATGATTGCACGCGCGCTCTGTAAGCTGCTAAGATTGATTTGGTTGTCACGGCGACTGATAACGTACAAAGCGGTGCGCCTTTGAACTGTAAGTAGGCCGCGAAAATAGGGAAACACGTACCTAACGTAGAGCACGAAGCCGTCATAGTCCCGTTTTCAGGTAGCAACAGAATAATTCATTGACATTTAAATATTGCAATGTAACACTTCCTACAAGTATAAACCCTTTTGAGCAAGCCCCCACCCCCAGAGATTCAATGGCTAGTCAATGTGAAACTAAGCTTTGTCGGGTCATTTTATTAGTGGTTTCAAATCTTTGTGAATAATATAAAAAAAACATAATGCAGTTAAATATTTATTGATCTTTTCTGTTGGTGGGTTGCATACGCTTGCAGTGCGTCTTACGTCTTATGTTTACAGTGTGCACGTCTCGGTCACGCTGTAATTTCACTGAGGAGCACTACACACTATTTGGTGCGTTGCCAAGAGACTAGTAAAACGACAGTATCCTCAACAACAGATATGATATTTTTTTTTTTAGATTATAACGATATGCTATGCAATGTTTTTTTTTAATACTATGAATTAATATTAGAGGTTGTTCATACACCGTTTAATATACAGCAATTGTTGTGACTTGTAAACGAGTACATGTTGACCGTAAGGAACTTCACCTATGAATTTAGTCATTTAACGTTCAAGTAAATCTAACATTTTTCTTCTGATTTAACACAAAATGTGCATTTCCAAAATAAAACCTAATCCTGTCGGATTTTACAAACAAATACGCATTAGCTACAGAGACAAGCAGCATACAGTAGCTAGCGACCATTTCATCCCCCAAAATGTGATTGCTCCTAATTGGTTGCCTCCAAAATAACGTTTTGTCAACGTGCGTTTTGCGCCACGCATTACTCACTACGCCGAATTGGCGTGTATTTAAGCAATGCATGCAATGTCCGGTTCGGAGAGCCTCCAAGCCAGAAGGTTTGATTTTTAATTTTTGATACGCTAGCAAGCTAGCTAGCAACATCATCCCATCCCCCCTCTTTTCGCCCCTCTCCCCCTTTTCTGTCTCGGTCTACCTTCCGTATCACGCATTAATTCTCAATCGCATTCCTTGCATTTTCAAGACACCCCCTCCTCCCTCAGAAATGTCAATACTGATGGCTGTGCGTAGAGCCAGCCACAATATAACGCATGGAAGTGGTGAATGAACACAGCACTGAGAGCGAAAGTGGGAACATGCATTGCGTCCGTCGGCATGGGCATTGTTACAGCCAGCTAAGCATATTTCTGCATCCAGTGCATGGGAGAAGTGTACTTGCACAGGCGCCTTACCTTGCTTTCGCCGATCTCTCGTAACTCCATCCCGCTCCAGCGCCCAGATCACCAAATCCTGTGCCAGGATAATTTCTATCCATTAAAGAAGAGACAAGGGGTGAAGATGGAGAGATAGACAGGGGGAAGGGGAGGGAGGTATTTCCTAAATTCTAACACACTATCTCTCCCCGTGTCCTTTCCTCTGCGCTCAATGTCTGTTTATCTCTCCTGTTTCACAAGCAAGTCCTCAAGAATAGGACCAGCACTGAGGGGGAGAGGAATGGAGGGAGGAGGAGAAGGAGGATACAGGGGGAGGCGGGAGGGGGGGTGAAGTATTACACCAACCACCGCCACCTCAAAAAATCCGGTTTCTTCCTCCCCTCCCCTGCCCTCTTATATATCTCGATGCCTATTGTCCTTCGTAGCAGAAACAGCAACGCGGCCGATGCACTGCATGTCTAATTCTGATCCCATTGCTTGCTACACCTACTTCACGTGCTTGATTGTAGCATATTTCCTCTCAGTTGTTCGCGTACTGCATTGCCACAAAAAGGTGAGATACAAGGTCTCTATAAATAGTAGTCAACCGAGCGCGCGTTTTCTTTTTTATGCAGCTGTTGCGCCCCAAATATTTACACCATGGATAAAGGATGGTATGCTACCTCCTCGTCAGAAACAAAGTGTCTTGTAAGGTTGATTAAAATCCGTTTCTAAGAATTTTGCAAGGGACCAGTGTCATGCTTCAAAATCTCACAAAAATGTAACCAACGCACGGGATTCAAATCGCTATTTTCAGGTATTTAGCCAAGAAGACGCCATTTTTAAGAGTGGACTAACAGGCTCACACACACAAACACATCCACACACGCCCCCCTCTGCCGACTCGCTTGTCACACTCTCACACATACGCAGTCTGTCTGGTCTGGAAGTCTCGTGCGTACTGCCGCCTTGTTACAGCACAGAGGCACCACCGAGCATGGGACGCTCTCTCTAGCATGGCCTGTGCACAGCGGTGCGCACTGAGACTGTGAAAGATCAGATCAGTGACAACAACAGCGACTAAATACTGGAATCGATTTAAGCGTCACGCGCGCTGTTGCTTCACGCAGTCGAAGTAGCAATCGAATTCAAGTTTGGCTACATTTGATTTATTTTTATTAAAAATTAAAAAAAAAAATCATTTGATAAAACGTTTTTTTTTTTAAATGAACAAATCTGATTCATGAAAATATTTACAGCATTCACACTGAAACTGTGTTCCTTGATGACAATAGAAAAAAAAATCTAAAGGATAAAATAGGGTTAACTGCTGAACATGTAGCATAAGTATAATAAATTATCTAGTGACTGAATCTGCACTATTTCACAAGTAAAACCATGTGTCACCCCCCCTCCATTTATGAAAAATATCATGTCTTTGTTATTCCTCTTCTTGAGTTTGTGGTGGCCCGGATGGACTTCCCCTGTAAAGAGCAAAGATGCATATTTTAAAACACATTTTGAACATGCAGCCAAAATAGTTTTATATTAGCCACTGCATCACTTTTGTTTACAATGTACAAACACAGAGCTCTTACCCAGAGTATGGCGGTGGAGGTGCATCATGCTGGCCGCTGTGAGCCAGAGCCTCATGGTATGAGGGGAGACCTGGAGCCCTGTTAGCCAAGGGCACAGACTCAGGTATTGGCTGCCCATCCACACCCATACTCACAGGAACACTGTGAAGATACAGAAAAAAAGTGTGATATTGCTGCATAAAGGGCATTTATATGGTAATGATGGCATCCACTTACCTGCCCCCTCTTGAATTTTTGCCTCTGTTCTTGTAGCAATAAATGCCCAACACAGTGGCTATAATCGCTGTTGTAACGATAGCCACAATGCCAGCTACCAAACCAGACACATCCACTTTGGGTGAAGACTCTGTAGGAAACAATCAGGTCATCATTATCCTCAACAAATACACATTGAAATTGTTTTCTTTTTGGATAAAATATAAAAAATACTGCGTAACATCCCAGGTCTCGGGTCAGAGAATAACATAAATAGCTAAGAATATTTGTAGTTTACATTTGCTAACGCTATGACATGAATCTTAAAAAAAAAAAAAAATAAAAACTGAAGTTGATTTCTTCTGAGTGACATGCACAAAAATAATTACTCATAACTCCAAGACCATAGCAAGGCGAGTCAAAAGATAGGTATTGTTTGATAGAAATATTTCTAGATTTTTAGGGGAAAGAAAATCTTTGCATTTGAATATTGATGAGTTGAGAAATAGGTGATAAATGTAAGAAAAATTAGTGTGGTCAAGGTCAACGTGTGCTGTATGTGACTTAAATGTTATTGTGATATCACGAAGCAATCCAAAGTTACAGCATTTGAAACCAAGGCAGCCTTTCTCCTAGCCCTTGACAGTTTTTAAATTATTTTGAATTTGAAGTAACGACTCATTCAAGTTTAGTCAAAGTTTTATTCTAGTCAATGAGAACTTTCAAATGAAACATGACCATCTGAGCTGTATGATGTCTCTGACAGAAAACATGGTACAAAAAACATTTTTTCATAAATTATTTTAGATTTTATTTTTTATTTATCCACAAATAACTCAGCACTACTTAAGAGTTGATCAAAGTGGCCACATGCATTGTAAAGGTCAGACTCCAAGCTTTCAAATGACATCTATTTTGTGTTGATCAAGGCATTGATTTTGAAAAATAAGATTATGAATTTTTTTAGGCAGCACTGGTTAGGAGTTGATCAAAATGCTTGGATACATTTGAAATTAACTTAATTTCTAAGCTTTAAAAAGACACAATTTAAAAAAAGTTATATAAAAGATAATATAGACAGAACTATTTTGTTTTTTTTTTTACATTCTGATTGCCAAGTGTTCAATGGAGCTATTATTTACACACACTAAACACGATTGTTTTGACCTTGAGCTCATTTTATTTGAGAGAATTTTCTGAAAATAATGTCATTTTCCACGACCTATGCATGTTTTTTGAAGTTATGAATGAAAATATAACCTATAGTTATCTTAATTTAATGGTTTTCATAAAGGTTAGAGAGTCAGACTCATAAACAAAAGGTTGCAGGTTCGAGTCTCGTACAGGCAAGGATTGTAGGTGGGGGGAGTGAATGTACAGCGCTCTCTCCCACCTTCAATACCACGACTGAGGTGCACTTGAGCAAGGCACTGAACCCCCACTTGTCCCCCGGCACCACAGCAAAAAATGGCTGCCCACTGCTCCGGGTGTGTGTTCACGGTGTGTGTGTTTTCACTGCTGTGTGTGTTCACTTTGGATGGGATGAATGCAGAGCACGAATTCCGAGTATGGGTCACCATACTTGGCCACGTCACTTTCACTTTAAATTGGGAGAATTTTCTAAAAATGATGATGTGCAATTTTCCATGATCTATTCATGTTTCATGAAGTAAAATAAAAGCACAAACTGAAACTAGAGTTGTTTATGCTGCTACGCCTCAAGCATGCCTGTTTGGTTTTATGTTATAGGACTATGAGCAATATCTTTGGATCTCATCGACAGATTATGGTAACTCAGGGCTCCTTTTAATTGGGAGAAAAATAATAACATTCAGTTTTCAAAATCTATGCAGGTTTCTTAAAGTTACAAATAAAAACGCAATGTAATGCATAAAGCTGTTTTAGGTCACTGGGAGGTTTTAAAGGGTAAATAAAAAAAAACAACCTTACCATGACTGTTGGCATAGTCTTTCCAAAACTTGGCCTGTTGGAAAACAAAATAAATAGTATCAAGTAACTGCGCACAAACCATCTTTTTATATTCATCTCATCACATAGTGGTTAAAACATGCTTCTGTTGTGTTCACTTTCTCTTGAATACACTCTTTTTCTTACCGTCTTTATGTCATCTTCAAACACCTCTCTGGCCTCTTCATATGAACAGATTTCCTCAATGCATTCTCTCTCTAGATTGCCAGGCACCACTAACTCAAAATCCCAACTGTTATACAACAGTTTACGGGAGAGAAACAAACCTGCTGACTTCTCATCTAGGAACACTGAGGAACACAAGAGAATATCATAATGAGAATCAGCTTCACACTACAAACACTTTTTACAGACACGAGGAACAGTACAATATGGTAATGAAAGGGCAACTAACCACAGACATATAGTTAAAAATACAAAGCATTAAAATAAATAAAACAAATGTAATTATGTTGCATTCAGAGTATGAAACCTACCAATGTTTGCAATACATCTAAAAGTCTAATGTAAATGAGGTCTAAGTCCTTGATTTGAATGAGTGCATAGGAAGGTAAACCAACCAAAAACACACCATAATACTAAATAATTACCAAAGAATTTCAAACACTGGCTATTAAAAAGTGTTTTAAAGTGTATTATTTACCATCATTTCTATTGTAGATTGCTCTCCCCCAAACAAGATGCAGCAGGGATATCAAGCTGAAACACATCGCTAGAAACCGCAGCATTGTGCCTGTTTAAAATAATATGAAAAAATATTACAAAGATTAACAGGCTATGTTTTGATGAATCCATATAGAGGAAATATACACAACTCTTAAAGAATTCGTCACAAAATAATATTGAATAATACGAAAAATACTTTTTTCTACGAAATTTTTGTCGTCCTCTATCGGTCAATTTCACTTACTCAAAAACAAATATTATTTATTTTACATTAAGAAAAAATATATAAAACCTACGTATAATATATCCGTTTAATATCTTCGTTTCAACACTGCAACTTAAATGGGCCACACTATGACAAAAAAAACGAGGGAATGACTCAATATTTTAATATTTGTAAGTAAAGTAAATAGTGCCCATTCTTTTAGAAAACAAGCTGTACCACAAAACGCACGACAGAAGGTAAAAAGGAAAGCAACATTGCGTTTAGAAGAAAAACGACATGGGTCACCGCCCTTTTACCTTGACACTCCTTTGTGCTCCGTGGAAGGACACTAAAAAAGAAAAATACTTTCAGATTTCTAGAGATTTCCTGCCTTGATGCTCTCAATTATGACTATAGTATAGAGAAACAGTTCGAATTCACGGAATTCGCGTGTTCGATGTTTTTAATCGAAATTCTTCCATATTCACCTGTTCACACATTCACAGCGACATCTTAACTCATCAGGTACGACACATACCAGTTTAACAACAAAGTTCACAGCCGCAAGCAGTTGTGGGTGTGGCAGTGGGATGTGACGGAGTTATGGTGACTTACCTGAACAAAGGTGCTTTAATCGCCCCATTACGAAAAACCATTAGTAGCTATCATTAAGTGTTGTATATAAGTGCTGCATATGATTGTTGTATATATCTGTTTAATGTTAAAAATGTCATTCATTATCTTTCATTTAAAACAAACAAACAAATTCGAAAGCTTCCGGTTTCAACTGCGACTTGATTGGATCAACCTTCCTTTTCAAAGATAGGTATGAATGGACCCCTTTCCTTATTAGTAAGAGTCGACCTGACAACAGCTTTTAATTAACCAAAGTCGGTCATATAGACGTGATATTTGTCTAATATTATCGCGTTAAAACGTGAGGAATCTCTCAGTGCGTTCACAACGTGACCATTCTCAAAACGACGCCATGCTGCTAATATTTCATAAGCAAGTAAATTCAGAATCTCGCCGTGATGTTGATTCCCTCCCAGTGACCTAAAATGATCCTTATCTCACATGTGGGAATCATTTAGCAACAATTGCATGTAATGCGAAGGGTGGTTCTCTTATCTGACTCTTATGCGCTATTAAGAGTAGAGTGTGGATTACAAATAGTGATGAATAAAATTGATATGCAGCTAAATTGTCAGTAGGGAATAATACAAAACGTTATACTTCCTTCATAACAAATAGTTTAAAATAAAATTGCATTTCTTTAATAATTAGCCTACTTCCTCATTCCTGCTTAAGCAGCCAATCTGAAGCCAAATCCGAGAACAGTTAAGTGTGAAGACTCTTATGAACACTTTTAAAATGAATCACTCACCAATAAATCAGTCACCCATAAAGTCTTACAAGAAATGGATTAAAAGACATATTTTATTTGTGTACAAAAGGATATTGTAAGATTTAGATACAAAATTGGAAGATAAATGATGTCCGATATTTCTCCAGAGCCAACAAAAACACATCTTAAATAAAAATAATAATAATTGAAATGATCAGACTTGACATGAAATTATATTGAAATGATATGAATGAGAATCATCCTGTTATCACACGGCGTAATTGTTTAACATTTCAAATTAAATAGTGCTTTGTTCTTATTTGAGGCTGACAAACCTGATCTACAACAGAATTTATCACAGTTTGAAAAAAAAAAAACCCATTGATTAAAGGCTGTAAAGTGTGTAGCAACTCCCTCTGGAGACAAGTATGTATGAAAAGCACCTAGTCTAGTTTTTCCTCATCCCAAACCAGGCCTTTCTACCTATTTACAGAGGGACTCATTCCCTTACAACACTGATTAATATCATGCTATGTTAGTAAATTCATTTGGCAATTCCTCTGTATCACTTTTTCATCACTGTCCACGGACGAAGGTGCAAAAATCACAAGCATGTCATTTACAATAGCATGTGAACCTAGAGACAGACTGCCTTATTCTGCATTTATGCACAGATAGAAGTACCTTCAAAAAGACATCGAAATGGAAACTAAAACAAAAGAACAGATCAAAATAATCCCAAAATAAAACCAGACGATTTGTCCATTTTAGTGTTAAACTACATTAGATAACTATTCACGATGACAAAGCTAGGTGCGCAAACATGTACATTATAGCCTTTGGTTTGTATGAATACTAGCATTGCAGATACTAGAACCATTGTTTCGACACTACTAAAACACTACAATTATATAAACCACATCAGATCTCAAGTCATCCCACATTGCTTCATCAGAAAGAGATTAATGAAAACAAGCTGGCTGGATATATTCTTGCCACTGATGGGAAGCAAGGTGTAGACTAGAGCAGCGATTTCAGTGCAGTCTCACTGACTCAATGGATCTCCCGAGAGAAGACGGGCGGAACAGAGCACTGGGCCAATAAAATACTGTCTGACTTATCTTTTTGAGTCAGTAATCCAAAATATGACATAAGAACCAGCAAAAAGTGTTGTCAGCACCACCTATGTTTGCTTATGTGGTTGTTTAAATGTACATTGTTGCTACTGTTCACCACCTCCTCTGTGGTGAATTATTTATTTTTTTAATCTCTTGTGTGGCACACAAACAGTCTGCGATCTCATTCTGCGGTGGAGACAAACAAATACTGTGCTTGAATCTAAAATCAAGAGCATGATTTTACAAGGCAGTAAAAAAAAAAAAAAAAGGTGGATGAAACAGGAACTCCCTCTTTCCAACAGATTCACGGTTCGCTCTTTTGATATTGCCTAGTTTCTTCTAGGAAACCAGTTCTTCCATACATACTGTAAAAGCCATTAAAACACTGAAGCATACAGTGCCACACACACACACACTCCGTGTAGACACATAAGGCACCAGGCGTGAGCGTGAGGGCTTCATTCTTCTAGGCAACAGTGCAGAGGGGCAGTCAGAGCAGGGTGCAGGGACAGCCACCACTCTTCTGCTTCCCCGCATGGTTAGCGGGGAGCGGGGGACTCTCTGTCTCCTGAAACTTCCTGAAGACAGACGGTAATGTGACTTTATCACAACGCACTACACTGTCAATCTCATAACAGCGCTTCTCTATTCCAAATACCTTATTGCTCGCACAACCTCCATGAAGGCTTCATCCACATTGTGGCGGTTCTTAGCTGACGATTCCATATAGTGGATCCGGTTTTCTCGGGCAAACGACATGGCCTCATCTTTTGAGATCTAGTTGAAAAACACATACATATGAATTGGCAGCCAGTTTAGGGTTTTTTTTAATAAAAAATTTAGTCATTTGTGTAACAGGGAAACGTTACAACTCTCTGCTGGTCAAGATCTGATTTGTTGCCAACAAGAACCATAGGAAAGTCATCTCGATCCTTCACCCGCAATATCTGAGTGTGAAATTTCTGAATTTCATCATAACTGAAACAGAGAGAAAGTGTTCATTAGAGTGACAGGATTTTGACTATGAACACAGAAAAATAATATAAAATAATACAGAGGTCACAAAATGTCATTATAATTTAACTCATCTTGGATAGTAGCCTGTAAAACTAAAATTACAATTGACAAATATTAAAAATAAATCTATTTTAGGAGTGTTATTACTGCTAACAAAAATGACATGAAATATCTCCCTGAACTGAAATAAAAATAACTTGATAATTGAAAACAACTGGTAAAAACCCAAGACTCGGAAGCTAAAACAAATGGAAAATGTAATTAAAAACAATTTAGTTCTAGTTTAAGTTCGATAACATTTTATATTCTGAAACGTGTTCATTAAACATAAAAAATGTCATTAAACATCAATAACAAAAGACTGTGCTAAGAATTTTAACAGCATTTAATATATATATATATATTTTTTTTACAATTTTACCAGTTAGCATGTTATGTCAGTCTTACAATACAAAAACAAAAATAAATAAATGTAAACAATGAAACAGAAAACTAATTAAAACTAATTAATTTCCCTGAAGAGAAAGTTATATATAAAAAAGATTCTTGACTCCGGAGGCTGAATAGATTAGATTGCGGTTTATAATGGTATAATATTTACATAGACAATCTGGACGACACTGTCCAAGTCACGTCTGTAAGAAACTTCTACATTTATACTCGCCATACAAACAGGCCTGAGTTCAGCTGTTGAGGTTCACCCGATAACATGAGAACTCATAGCGCTCTTATTCTCATCACAAACACATTCTGTGGTTTCTTTTTTAAAACACACATGGCCACATACACACACACTCTCTGTTCTCGTCACACAGAGAGGTTAGGGACTATCTATTCCCCTTCCTCTCGCACACACACAGACACAAACACACTCTGGAAAACACCTACCTGCCACTGTCATTAAGAGCAAACACCAGTAAGAAACCCTCTCCGGAGCGCATGTACTGCTCTCTCATCGCTCCAAACTCTTCTTGCCCTGCTGTGTCGAGGACTAATCAACAAGAGAACGACACAATAACACAAATGAACAAAAGGGAACATGAAAGATGAGCTCATCCACACAAACAAATAACATTTTTTGGTGCCCAAAGGCAATTCATAACTGACTGACATGCAAAGTTTGCTTTAGGCACAGCTGGCACGATGTCGTACTGACAGCAAGTCAAAACAAAACCTGGGCAGGAACCCGTAGTCAGCAATGAATCATAGTGATGCAACTCTGACCAAAATCTCCCTTCTGAGGGAACCTGTGGAGCTTCTTAACACTCATTCCTTCCTACGAAGAACACATTCGTTCCAACATACTGTCTAATCGTGTCTCCTTTCCATCCACGGTGCAGATCTTAGTGTACGAGTCTTCGATGGTTGGGTCATAGTCCGACACAAAGTATGACTGTGAAAGAAAACATTTTGGTTGTTCACCAGCTCCTCAACAAGGGCTTTAACATGAAGGAACATGCAGATGAAAACCTACTGTAGTGTGAATTTCACATAACTCTTTCAACACACCCACAGTGATACTTACACTCACAGCGCATTTGCCCAATATTACGCCATAAATACAACTTTATTTCATACAAAAAGTCCTCAAAAACAACACTTACCTGAATGAACTGAATTGTGAGGGCGCTTTTCCCCACACCTCCACCTCCCACGACCACCAGTTTATATCTTTCTTCCGTGGACATGGTCGCACTCCTGAAATGATGAAACATTAGGTTATAAAAACACGAATCCTGTCGTCTTATTCGGCTAAAACTGTTTTAAATGTGATAATGTGGCTCCGTCGAGCATAAAGATTTAAGACCGTACAAGGCCTGGCATCGATGAAAAACCTCAACAGTAGGCTACAATGTTACAGATTTTGGTCGAGTGTGTATCAATCCAATCTCCGTGGTTAAATCTGTACAGAACAATAGCATCTGCAGATTGATAACGCTAGAGAGGAAATAAAACAAAAACCGAGCTGCTCTGGGCACTGATCGCCGATTACCTTTCTTCCGCAGCCGCCTTGAGTAGCCTTCTGGTGGCAAGTTAGCGACTCGAAAGTCAGACAACTTAAGTCCACTGCAAACCCGCGAATACTCTGACAACTTTAATAGACTATATCCGCTAGATTTAGCCTACAAATTCTCCCTTTGTACACGCGTTACTACCATCTTGCTTAGGGATATACAAAGCGAATTCCAGGCTTAAAGGAATGTCCGCCCTGTGGATTTGGTAATTTCTGGACTCTCTCTAGCTTCCGATAGGTTTTTTTCATGACCAGGGGTAACTTTTTTCGTCTCTGCGTGCATCTCGTACGTACGCCTAAAGTGGGCGGGGCTTTGGCCGTTGCTTTTCTCTTCGAATGCATGATTTCGTCATCGGTGTGCCTCGGCAAGTTCTAATTGGCTGATGTGCAGAATTCGATGAACGGTTCTGCTGTTACAACGCTTGCATTTCCGCCATAGGAGGCAGGCTATATGATAAATATGTAATTCGAGCGTAGCCTTTCCCATATTTGGCCAAGGGCCTGGTTTGCCTGCGTTACAGTAGACGTTCAAATTGAGCGTTAATTCAGCATTCATTGGTCATTTTTCTTTTTATTCAATTGGTGGTTTTATTGAGCTTATAAATAAGATTAAAAAATAAAGTGCAAAACAAAAATAATAACATATGTAATAAAATATTTTGTGGTCAAAAACTACGACATATGAATTGAGGTCCTTCCTAGTATACTTTAACATTTGCATAAGTTCTTCCTGTATGATCTTTTGTGACACTATGGCGATTCCTTGTGTAATAATAACAAAATACTATTAATATTAATAATAATATTAGCAATTATAACACTAATAAAACCCTGATGTTTAGAATAGATAATCGATGTCGATGCTGGATCACTTGGCTTGTATTAAACGGAAACCTCCCAGGATGTGACTAACTGCATGTGCAGAAAAATGTTTTTAGAGACACCCACCAGATGTCTGCCTTTCCAACATTTCTAAGGAATCCTTACTCCTCTTTGTTGTGACTAAGCCAAGGGGAGTACATTTATGTAGAAGGTTGCAATAAATTCCAGCAAGTAAAAAAAATTAAATAATGTAATGTATCACTGTATGTACATTTATTCTAATGGTTTTCTTAAAGAAATGGTTCACCCACAAATGAAAAGCTGAGGCCTTCCAAGATGTAGATGAGTTGGTTTCTTCATCAGAACAGATTTGGACAAACTTAATATTATATCATTTGCTCACCAGTGGATCCTTCGCAGTGAATGGGTGCCATCAGAACGAGAGTCCAAACTGATAAAAACATCACAATAATCCACACCACTCCAGTCCATTAACGAATGTTTTATGAGGTCAAAAGCTGCATGATTGCAATAAATTAATTTACAGCTACTGCTCTGGCTGAAATAAGAGACCGCTAACCATGGTATCAGCTAAATGAGGAGAAAAATATGCACAGATGAAGCACTAAAAAAACCGCAGGTTTTCACTTCAAAAGATGTTAAACGATTCACTGGAGTCCTGTGGATTGCTTGAAGACCCATTCACTGCAAAAGATCCATTGGCAAGCAAGTGATGTAATGCTAAATTTGTCCAAATCTATTTTACTGAAGAAACAAACTCATCTACATCTAGGATGGCCAGAGAGTAAATTTTCAGCAAGTTTTTATTTTTATGTGAGCTATTCCTTTAAGAGGGAACAGAACCATTGCCCTATTGATCAACTGACATTCAAATTCACATTTCATTACACAAGTCACCAAATAGTTGATGCTGAAATGAAAATAAAATTACAATTAAATAAGACTATGAGACAGAATAAAATAATTGTCTTTATTGAACACTGTTTTCAAAGCAAGCTATATTGTTAAAATTCCACCTGCAAAATACCCCATTATAAATAACAATTATCAGTATATTTCAATAAGTAAAGTCACAGACAGGCTGTGCATCAAAATAGAACGAATCACACTTTTTCTTGCAGACGTTCAGTCATTTATTCACATATCAGATGACGTGAGTCTGTCAAATAGTCTTGGAGGAACATGCGATTTCATTAAATAAATAAGTTAATTCACACTCTCATATATATGCTTTTTCATCCACAGTATTGTCAACTTCATTTAAGTTCCTTCAGATCAACAGTGTACAGTCCTTGTTTACACCTGTATCTTTAAATAGCGCAGTTCATTCAACCAGTCTCTCTTCAACATCTGTACGGCAAAGCAGCCTGTCCCAGTTTAACACGTGGGCCAAGTATGACCCCAAGCAGCATGCGTTCGCCCCAGTCCAGTATTTTGTTGACTGTAAGACTGACTGGAGACAAGGGGCTCTGGTCTCCAACCATACCCTCCACTGCTTCGACACCACCAATAACCTCCTTCCCGAAAAGCTGTGGGGAGGTTATGACACCACGTGGTCCCTGGGTCTGCCTCTGTGATCTTCTGCTTGAATGGCTCACTTGGTTTGTTTTTTGTTGCTCCATATTTGCTCTGGGGGTTCTGGGGTCCTGACTGATAAACCCGTTTGCCTCCGTTGGCTCGGTTCTGGATTCTGATGGCTCCATCTGGACTCTGCCGAGGTCATCTAACGCCCCCGTCTGGTCAACCGTGGAACTGCTCTGCCTCAGATCATAGCTGTTCTCTGATGACCCCTTCCTGTGAGTCTGAGGAACTGCACTCACTGGTGTTAAGGAAAGAGTAAGGCTTTTTCGTTTCTCCGCTAGAGACGGAATCTGAAGGTTAGTAGGTTTAGGTAGGTTGGATTTTGGTGCATCCTGTTGTGTCTTAGATGTGACATTGACTGCTCTATGTAAGTCTATGGGATTGGTTCGAAGAGTGAGTGCTCCGAGCTTGTCTGAAAGAGATAAGGTAAACTCTGGATTCATCACCTCACAGCATTGGCCTCGGCTCTGAATAGTTTCCATTTGGTTGTTCTTGTTCTCACAGTGCCCGTTTTCTTCAGAATCCTCAGTGCATCCATTAATAATACAGTTGTTGTCCATGTTGTTGTGAAGGTTTAGGTTAGTTAACAGTGCCACGTTGGAACTGCTGTTGTTTTTTTCATTGGTGGGCTGTAGGCAGTTATCCAAAGGTTTGACTGACTGTTGAGCATTAAGGTTTGTGTTATTTTTCTTCAAAGAAAGCGTTCCCTGAAAGAGCTGCAGCTGCCCCAAGAAGTTAAAGTTGGGTGAAATTGTAGGTCTACGTTCTTTCACAAACCTAAAGAAATGTACAATAAAAAATAAAAAACACGAATGGCCCAATGATCCAAAAAAAGAAAAAAAAAGAAATTTAAACTAAACATTCTCACGTTTACATTCTTTTATTTATTTATTTACACAGAAAATCGCGGTAGAAGTAAAACAAAACAACGTGTGCACATTACCTGTATGCATGAT
The DNA here is from genome assembly GCF_963082965.1 of Carassius carassius. NCBI lineage: Eukaryota > Metazoa > Chordata > Actinopteri > Cypriniformes > Cyprinidae > Carassius > Carassius carassius. The sequence continues at coordinate 32,562,119 of NC_081755.1, read as the reverse complement.
CCAGATCCATTTTCAGTCTATACATGACATAGGCCACAGCTAGTGCTGGAGACCGAGAGATTCCTGCAGCACAGTGGACCAGGACTGAGCAGCCACATGACATGGCCCCATCTGAAACAGTTCATTTGTTTTATTACAAATATTATACATGCAATGACACCTATAACACAAATTTTTCTACCAGATCCATAAAAATAATGATCCGTTTTAAACTAGCATCATATGTTTTTTTGCACAGACAAAACAAATCAACTTCCATAGTCACAGCTCTGTGCATCGATGCTAGATGTATTAATGATGTAATGCAGTTGGGATGCAAATGCAGGCTGATGTAAGCAGTGGGGTTCTGGGTCCCTCACCGATGAAGTGCAACGCCTGAGGGATCCAATGAAGCAGGTCATCCCGCAGGGAGTCGTCTATTGGGATACGGAGGTACTGGGACTGGGGTAGAAATGAAGGCTGTGGGCAGCATCGGCTCACATTTAATACGTATGAGATGCCTCGGTCGGACAAAGCATCCTGTGGGTACGAATAGCGGGTGAGAGGTGAGAAAACAACTTCTGTGTTCTGCAAAACACTGACGAGAACAAACTAGCCTACTGTAGCAAATACATATGCGAATAAACTATCTTATGTAGCAAATGTCATTGTAATATGGTTTATGGAGGATTATGCAGTCTTTAGCACGAGGAATCATTAGAGAATTGTAAATATACCTGCGTTACGTCAGTCTCTGCACCAAGGTAGAGATGCGGCAGAATACGAGACAGCGCTGGCCGCTCGGACTGACTGTCCCTGCAGTAGACCATCTCTTGACTTTTAAAGAAATAGCTCTTCTAAATATTTCTATAAACCGAGATCCTATGGAGAGAAAAATACACAGACAATTAACGCCTAAATCTATGACGCAATAAACACACACATACAGATGCCAAACTGTATCCCTAAAGTTTTCACGAATTGCATTTAACAATTGTAATATACAAGTTCGGCTTCTACACAACAAATTAAAAGCTGGTAACGTACTCACCAGTTTAGTCCGTTATGGATCAGCAGAGTGTGCAGGAAATCTAAAACGTTTGAAAAAGTCCAACGAAGCTGCTGCATGAAGGTTGTAAACAGCACAAACAAGAGCAAGCATGTGTCGCGTGAAGTCTCTGTTTGATTAGAAACAGCCCGTTGATCTCTCGCTCTTCTCGGTAGCTGTGCTCCCGTGCTCCTCTCCGCTCTGTCTGCGCCTCTAACATTATTTGTTGTTGTATGTCTATACCTGCGCGAGGGAAGAAAAAGATGAGGTCATCCAGTTTCCGGAAGCTAAGAATAGTACATTTCTATGTGATGTCATTTCCAGCCAATCGGCGCGCAGGGCTTCTCTGTGCTCTTTGACGCGCGCGCGAGCACGTTCTGTTTGTTCGCTATCATCATCAGTTTGCCCTGAAGACCTGGGCATCTTTATTGTGATGAATCGTTTTACTCTCTGTAACCTTTCAGACTGGAACACGCCGCTTAAATGTGCAAATCGAGTGTGTAATCCGTCAAACTAGACTCTTCTGTCCTAGTAGAGGTTGTTGTAGGCCAACTCGTGTGCAAAGTCCTATGCGAGCAGTGCTTCTCTTGTAAACAAAATACATCATTCAGAACGCTTAGTTTACTGGTCCACATTTACCTATTGATATCATGTTTATACTATATTAAATAACTACGTCACACTATATTTCTGTTTCAATGATGTCATGTGTTTTCATCTGACTATATATATATATATATACAGGTCCTTCTCAAAAAATTAGCATATTGTGATAAAGTTCATTATTTTCCATAATGTAATGATAAAAAATAAACGTTCATATATTTTAGATTCATTGCACACCAACTGAAATATTTCAGGTCTTTTATTGTTTTAATACTGATGATTTTGGCATACAGCTCATGAAAACCCAAAATTCCTGTCTCAAACAATTAGCATATCATGAAAAGGTTCTCTAAACAAGCTATTAACCTAATCATCTGAATCAATTAACTCTAAACACCTGCAAAAGATTCCTGAGGCTTTTAAAAACTCCCAGCCTGGTTCATTACTCAAAACCGCAATCATGGGTAAGACTGCTGACCAGACTGCTGACCAGAAGGCCATCATTGACACCCTCAAGCGAGAGGGTAAGACACAGAAAGAAATTTCTGAACGAACAGGCTGTTCCCAGAGTGCTGTATCAAGGCACTTCAGTGGGAAGTCTGTGGGAAGGAAAAAGTGTGGCAAAAAACGCTGCACAACGAGAAGAGGTGACCGGACCCTGAGGAAGATTGTGGAGAAGGACCGATTCCAGACCTTGGAGGACCTGCGGAAGCAGTGGACTGAGTCTGGAGTAGAAACATCCAGAGCCACCGTGCACAGGCGTGTGCAGGAAATGGGCTACAGGTGCCGCATTCCCCAGGTCAAGCCACTTTTGAACCAGAAACAGCGGCAGAAGCACCTGACCTGGGCTACAGAGAAGCAGCACTGGACTTTTGGACAAATTTTGCATGTCATTCGGAAATCAAGGTGCCAGAGTCTGGAGGAAGACTGGGGAGAAGGAAATGCAAAAATGCCTGAAGTCCAGTGTCAAGTACCCACAGTCAGTGATGGTCTGGGGTGCCATGTCAGCTGCTGGTGTTGGTCCACTGTGTTTTATCAAGGGCAGGGTCAATGCAGCTAGCTATCAGGAGATTTTGGAGCACTTCATGCTTCCATCTGCTGAAAAGCTTTATGGAGATGAAGATTTCATTTTTCAGCACGACCTGGCACCTGCTCACAGTGCCAAAACCACTGGTAAATGGTTTACTGACCATGGTATTACTGTGCTCAATTGGCCTGCCAACTCTCCTGACCTGAACCCCATAGAGAATCTGTGGGATATTGGGAAGAGAAAGTTGAGAGACGCAAGACCCAACACTCTGGATGAGCTTAAGGCCGCTATCGAAGCATCCTGGGCCTCCATAACACCTCAGCAGTGCCACAGGCTGATTGCCTCCATGCCACGCCGCATTGAAGCAGTCATTTCTGCAAAAGGATTCCCGACCAAGTATTGAGTGCATAACTGAACATAATTATTAGAAGGTTGACTATTTTTTTGTATTAAAAACACTTTTCTTTTATTGGTCGGATGAAATATGCAAATTTTTTGAGACAGGCATTTTGGGTTTTCATGAGCTGTATGCCAAAATCATCAGTATTAAAACAATAAAAGACCTGAAATATTTCAGTTGGTGTGCAATGAATCTAAAATATATGAAAGTTAAATTTTTATCATTACATTATGGAAAATAATGAACTTTATCACAATATGCTAATTTTTTGAGAAGGGCCTGTATATATATATAATTTAATATCTCGCTTCAAAGGCTGCAAAACACTCAATTGCAATAGACTTAAAATCAGATTTATGTTAATTTAAGATGTATTATTGCAATATCAAGGAATAAAACTGCCACGTACTCTGATGGAAATAAATTGAGAAAGAATATATATTATCTAGAAATTCCTGCATATGTAACCCTGGAGCACAAGAGGTCATGAGTAGCATGGGTTTATTTGTAGCAATAGCCAACAATACATTGCAAGGTTCAAAATTATTATATTATTATTTTTTTAATCATTAGGATATTAACTAAAGATAATGTTCCATGAAAATATTTAGTAAATTTCCTACTGTAAATATATCAAATAATATGCATTGATAAGGACTTAATTTGGACAATTTTAAAGTTTTTTTTTTTTTTTCAATATTTTGATTTTGTTTGCACCCGATTTTCATATAGTTGTATCTCGACCAAATACTGTCCTATTCTAACAAACCATACATCAATGAAAATATTTATTAAGCTTCCAAATTTGCTAAAAAAAATTGACCCTTATGGTTTTGGGGTCTAGGGACACACTGGATTCCTGGATAAATTAGGCCCACCTAATCATGAACTTGATATTAATCTGAATTTTTCACAGCATAAATAATATTTAAGGTGTCCAGAAATATGAGTTATGCTGTGAAACAAAAAAAAACCAAGAACAGACGTAGAACATGTATAATTATTTTCTATTAAAACTGAAACATTTTTTTCAACCCACAAATACAGTAGTTTGCTGAATAAATCCTAAAAAAAACCTTTTGTATTACTGTTGTTACATTTTTGAACCCATGTCATGGCCCACTTTACATCTTAGAAATGGAATTAGGCCTATACCTTGTTGTGCTAAGAGACAATGATCTATTTTGTGCTTGGTGCATGTGTGAGATTCAGCTGCCAGCCCACCTGATCTCTGTGCCCATCCCTATCACACACACACAGAAAGAAAACACCTGCTTCGAGTATATGGCATAATTTTACTTTCACATTATTCAGTACAGAGTAAATTTAATCTAACACAGGTATCTGACAGGATGAACAGCGATACACCGGGGCTGCATTAGCTAGCGGATACTGCATAGACACGCACACACAGAAACACACACTCACGCATGACTGTGACTCTGATCAACTACAATGATGATGTCCCCAGTACTGCTTCACTGCATCGAGAAAAGTGTGACCCCCAGCTGAACTAATAAATTCCATTATATTTTTCACATGGATCACACAGAATAACACCACACACTCGCTCACCAAACAATGCTGACCAAAATCGTTATTATCCCTGTATGTGACTGACAGTTGGCAGCTGCTTTGGTCCAGTGCTTCCTCTTACGGCCTTGTCCTCTAAGCCTAAGAATGTGTGTACAACTGCGTGCCTGTGACGACTACATCAGCTAAGTGCTTTCCCAGGTTTTATCGCTGCAAAAGAAAATATGGATCTCCAGCTGTGGCCACTCACCACTCAAGTTAATTGTGTGTGTGTGTGTTGTGTAACCATTGAGTAGTTATGAGGTAACCACTATCTACTATTTATTTCAGTCAATAACTGTGCTGAAAGATCTTGTCCTCCAGATGATTTTTTTTTTAAACAATATTGAAAAAAAATTAAAAAAAACATTTACATGAGGGTCCACAACAGTTGCACTCTTCATGTGCAGAAAATCACACACTGGTGGACCTGACCCTCCCTCTGCTTCATTTCCTTTTTCTTATTCTAGTTCCTTCCTTCTCAGTTCTTTTAACACTGCATGACTAACCTGAAACGTTATGCCCATTCACTCATAGTAAAGAATGGAATGTCCAAAACAAGAGCAAAAACATTAGACCATTTAAGAAAGCATACAAACACACAAACAATATACCACTATCAAAAACAAGAAAGAGACATACAAATGCATCCATGAAGGGTAATCATTTACATGGTTTATATATAGATTTATATATAGATTTTTTTTTTCAATAAACATTGTCAGATATGGGGGTCAGGACGAGTACTGAAAACATAGGACAAGAACAGGAAAAAGGTGGTGGGACTATAAACGCCTTTCCTCTCAAAGCCTCTTAAAGTGCACTTGCCATTTCTACATGGGAAGGAACGTACGTACGGTGCGATAAACTGGAAATGCATGTGGAAATCTCTTCTTTTTTTAATTTTCTATGTACACCAATGGCTCTGGATGTGACCAATTTCAGTTGAGGAAGAAAACGATAGAGAAAGCAATGAGGGTTAGTGATTCTGGCCTCTTTTAGGGAAGTGCCGTTGCGTTAGTGTAATAAGATTGTGTTTTCTTGTCTTGCTAAATAATCTTATAGGGAATGTTCCAAAGAAACAGCTAATGTGCAGTTTTTGCGGTTGAAACTTTGCGGATAATACGAGAGAGAGAGAAGACTTGCTTTTCTCCTTCTCCGTCCCCACTCAACCCACAACACACACACACACACACACAAGCTGTCAACACAAGCACAAGAGTTGATCGTTGAACAGGCAGGACGGAGAACAGAACTATCACCATGACTCTTTCACACATGTACGAAAAAAACAAAACATGCACGCTTCCTTTCGCTCCATTGCTCACACACAGGTAAACACAGATAAAAACAAGAAAGGGCAGCGCTGATGATAACAGTAATAATAATAATCATTATCAGAAGGACAATAATGTTGGCTGCCTGAGGCTGACAGCTATTTTTCCCTTATGCATGAATGTTTTGTAGATTCTTAATTCTGGGGTCTCTCAGGTGGAACGCTGGTCTGGTCTGGGTGTCGGTTCTAGATGGTGCTAGTCTCGGCTCACTTTCTAGAACTGTTCTGCCAGCAGCTCACAAAGACGCTTGGAGACAGTGTCCTTACTGCTGCGCACGGTTAACCGGTACATCTGAGAGACAGAGAGAGAATAAAGAGCGTTACACAATGTACACGGAAACACAAACAACTGACAAAAACATCAATTGTGCAGACAGACACTCATTCTACTGTCTGAATGCATTTCTGATCCTTACTGCCAATACAGAGAGACTAAATGTAAACTTGCACAATGGACAAAGGAAACTCCACAGATACAAAGAGAAGGACGCTGCTGTCACACCAAATCAACTGGGTTTTACTACCAGACATGGAGTGAATCACAAGAGCAGGAGGAAGGGAGGATGGGAGGAGGTTTGAGTTGAAAGGGGTAGCAGGATGAATCTGTTACCTGCTCCCCAGACTTGAGTTGCATCAGCAGGCACAGAGACACAGACAACAGTAAGATGCAATAAAACTGACTTGGTGAGAAACCTGTGCTCCATAGCAGCAGAGAGGGACTTTTGATGCTTGTGGCATTTCGGTGTTGTTTTCCTTTGCTTTTGATTGTGTATATGGATACACGTTTGCTTAAAACAAATGTCTGTTCATACCTGAGCTTGCGCGTTGGGCTCGAGTCTCAGCAGAGAACCCACTTGCTGGGCCTTGGTTTGGATCACTCCAGCACACACAAAGTTCTCTGGGTTCGGATCCACATTCTCCAAGAGAGCCATGCCCAATCCCAGTAACTATGAGCCAGTGGGTGAATGAAAAAGATAGACAACAGATGAGAATCAAATTAAGTGGGCTCATCTGTACATAAATTGTACAGGAATGACCCCCCCCCCCCTCTAAACTGAATGGCTATAATTAAAGTTCTTCTTCCAATTGAAACGTTCTGCCATCCTAACCCTACTATTCCAATATAGGGATGTGGCAATATACAGGCATCAGCGATTACCAATATGTTTAAATAATGAAATATCATGTTAATATTGCACCTTAAAACTGGCTCCCACCTATTGTAAAACAGAGATGACAGAAAAATGAGAGATCATTTACTCATATCCATTTGTTAGCCAGTGTAGGAGTTTTTTGGCTTTTGTAAAATTGGACATGGCAGTCTGCAGGATGAGTTCTCTTAGTAAGGATCTGTTATAGTACAGGATTGGTTCGGTTAAAGTTAATTTATTTAATCACTTGCACCCCCCATTGGCCAAAAAGATAAAAAAAAATATCACCAAATAACCAGATAATCTACAATATATTTAAAAATGTGTAGCATATAGTGCAAAATATACAGGGAACTGTATCCAACAGGAATGCACTCGACTTGAACACAGCAGGCTAGTATGTCATTACAAAGTTGGTATGAGGTTGTGTAAACCCACCTTTGCTTTGAGCACCTCGGTGTCCATGGCATGGTTGGCCTTGAAGATCTTCTGTGCTTCTTGCTGAGGCCTGTGAGAAGGGTATTTAGCATGTTTCTCATTCAGAGAACAGTTTGTGTTGCATGTATACAGTAATTTGTCTTCTGTGTACACACAAACACTCACAGGCTGAGCTGTTTCCAGCGCTGAAAGAAGTCGTGTGATGCCATCTCTGTGGGCTGGAAGAACTTGTTTATGGTAACAGGCAGCTTGAGGGTGAGATTCTGGAGAGCTCCGCCATACCTGAAACAACACAATAGTTAAGTAAATCTCAGAGAACATGCTGAGTCATAAACCGTTTAAATGCATGCATCCGTTACCTGAACTTGATGTTGAGGAGTGGTGCATCACTGAAGTCAGTCAGACACTCAATGTTGATGACCTGCTGCACCTGAGCACCTCCTTCTATGAGAGGCTCCACCGGTTTAGACTGAACATTGAGCTGTGGGATCAGTTAAGGAGTTACACAACAAAACAGCATACTCTGATAATGTACATGACAAAATCACAATGTGTGTAAGCAAGAATGAACATGAGTTTCATGTGTGGATGTGAAGGATATGAGACTGTAGCTCTCCTGGGCAGGTGACTGTGGTTGTGAAAGTTACAAACTGCACTGACGTCTTATTGCCATAGAACAGATACATCCGCCCTGTGAGGAGAAACGACAGACACAAACCAAAGATGAAAAGATGTTGAAGTTCAATACAGCTTTAAACTGTACATTAGAATCTGTCCCGTTTCATTTTTAATTATTTTTCTGAGCATGAAAAAATGAGTGGCTTTCCTAAATTTTTACCATGATTAACAGAAGACACTAACTAAAATGTCATTCATCATAACAATAACTCATACACCAAATAAAATCTTGTCAGGCATAAATTATTAGATGACATTAAATAATTTTGGCATTTTAATTTCACAAAAGTTTGTATTTCAAACATTAAAGGAGACACTTTTCTGCATTTAATGTGTTATCTATTTATATAAAGTAACTTTTGTAAATACAATTTTACGTAGGCACTAAAATAAGACATCTCGCATTTTGAGTATCCAGTCAAATCTTAACACTGTAATATCCCTTTCAGGTTTTTATAATGCTAAAACAACAGGACAAAAATGAGCAAGAACTGCTAAAACGCATACGCTGACAGTCTCTCGTGAACTCAGGTTCAAATACAATAAACAAAGAAATAGTCCAGAAGTCTGCTGACATGGACCTCTAGACGATGCAATTACATTTTTTAGATTGTGACTCACCCAGGTTCTGGCGATATTCAGATTTGATGCCGATCTGTAGCAGCTGATTCTCAAACAGAACTCCATTGTTCTTGCAAACAAACCTGAGGGCGAGAGATAAGAGTGTGTGTGAGGCAGACAAACATGCAGGGTCAGCCAGAAATGGTACTGGCTTTGTAATGGTGCGCTCATGTGTTCTCAGAAAAATAAAAAACATGAGCCGCCGACTGGGCAAATTCCCCTGGAAAACTCTGTTAAAAACACTGTTATTTGATCTATAATGGGAGTTTGTGATCATTAGTAAAACTGGTAATTACCAGCAGTGTTAGTAAAGGATACAGTTAGTTTCTGTCCATGCTAAGGGACTCGGTCAAGTTGAAAATGTAGCAATATTCGATCTAACAGGCACGTAAAGCCAGGTAACTCAACACAGGAACAATGACTTGGCCTTCAGGCAACCATCCGAGGAGTATGTGAATGCAGCATAAGACACTGAGAGGAGGGTGACAACACAGACAAGAGACTGTAACCTGAAGCTTAAGCAAAAAAACACCTCAGTGCTCCCGACCGCTGTCTACCATGTAGTGCAATGGTCTCATCTCATAAAATATTTAAAATAATTATTGGAGCTGTGAACTAGTGTTTAGTGAAATATTGCCATGAAGCTTATGCGGGACATCTAACAGTAGTAGGGCAAAAAGAAAACACAGGATGCTGCTTTCATAGACTCATGGAGGTTTTGAGTGAGTGCTGACTTTCATTTTTTTGTATTTAAATGTATAATTTGGTCACCATAATTAACAATCATAAGAGATAATAATTGTATCTCTATAATTTTATCAGTCTTCAGTGTCACATGATCCTTCAGAAATCATTCAAACATGCTGATTTGATGCTCAAGAAACATATCTGATTTTCACTGCTGAAGACGTTCTTCGATGAATAGAAGGTACAGAAAAGAACAGGATATGAAATGGAATATTTTCTAACACTATAAATATCTTTCAATCACTTTTGAAAACTATAATAAAATTAAATAAATCTTAGTTGTAATAAAAAAAGTAAATAAAGAAAATAAATTTAGTAATAAAAAAAACTTACTGATCCACTTAGACTTTTAGTGTATTCTTGAGACAATTCCCACAACTACATGCTTAAAATTAACAGTATAATATTTTATTTATAAACATTTGTCTGTGGCTATTTTTTAACAAGGCCTACATTTTGTATTCTGTCTTCCATTACAAGAGAAGAAGAAATAATCGGAGAAAGGCTGTGGGTGATGGTTGTTTGACTCAATGAAGGGAGTGAGGTGGGCGAGTGAGCTCTTACTTGTTGAGCAGTTCGTTTGACTCGGGCAGAGGAGGAGCAGGATCTTCAGAAACCACAGAGGGGGGAGCGGAGCTGAGAGACCGAAAGTGAAGGATGCAGAGAGAGGAGAGAAACCCCAGGAGATGAAGAGAGGGGTGAGAAGTGTTAAGTGTGAAAAGGCACAGATGGTCAAAACAAATTAAAGATATTAGAAAGAGGTGAGCCAGTAAAAAGAAAAGAAGTGCAGAGTGAAGCCAAAGCGAGAAAGGAGAGAAAGAGACAAAGGCAGAGGTTAGTACCGGCATTACATCTGCGGCCAATAAAAATGTTAGCAATTAACAATACCACCACACAGCACACAAATAGAAAACACTCCACAGACACAAACAGAAAAGAACACAATAACACAACAACAACAACATCTATAAATAACTAAAAAGCTAAGCATTTATATATGACTATTGAACGTCAATAAGTTTTGCTGTAACATATTGACACGGTAGTCTACCACTAGCCCCTTACTCAGAGTCACCAGGACCCTCAGCCAATAGGGAGTCAGAGCTTTCAGTGGGCGGTTCCCGATCTCTGCCATCGTCCAATGAAAAGTAAGGACATGAGAAGCACATACGTTCACGCATACACACAAACATGCACGCACACACCAAAATGAGGGAGGTGGAAAAGGGAGGGAAAGAGGAAAAAAAAAAGAGAGGCAGGAAAAGAGAAAGACAGTCACATAAGCAGCAAGATAAAGGACACAAGATTACACGACACACAAAAAGGAAGACAAGAAGAGCAAACGGTAGAAAGTCAAACAACAGAAGAGCAGAAAGCCTGACAGACATATAAAAGCTCTGAACGTGTTAAATATTAGTGCACTTCAGTTAATTAAAGCAATAAATGTACAACGGACTGAAAATAGGATGCTAATGAACCGGATCCTTATTTACCTCAGGAAGCCATCATCATTGACGCCAGCCTCTGAGAAAACATCAACCAATAAGCTGCCTGTGCTGGGAGCGGCGGCAGTCACATGGGGAGCCGCGCGGAGCCCCAGCAGATCGGCAGACGGGGACGGAGTGGACTGAAAGAAAGAGAGCGTTCATTACATTGGATTTTGGTTTAATAAAGACATGCTAAAGAGCTGAATGTCTAATCAGAAAGCACTGGAATCAGGATGTGTTCAGTGTTTTCTTAGGGATTGTTCTGTATTTGCTGACTCACTTCCCTGTATAATGCAAACGTGTGCATGGCCCCAACGGCTGAAGCCTGCCACATACTAGTCTCAGTCTCAGCCCACAGTACATGCACTGACCATCTGATGCATATCACCCACAAAAATGATAAAAGCTACCTATTCTCCAATCTGATGAGCCAGTTTGACAGGAAATAGTCATATCTACAAGGTACTGGGTTGATAAAATGAGTACTACTGAGGAAAAACATTTTTTGGCAATGTTTGCCATTTCAGTGGAAAAATACTCGGTTTCAAAAATCTGGGTAGCATGGCATTCACAAATAGAATGGGATGTTGTTTTGTGTTTTTTTTAACAATGTCTATTTGTTCTGTTGAGTTGGGCAGAAATTGTGCTATCGGCTATCGCAGATCAACTTGATCCTAAAAAGCATGGAAAACCAAAACTAAATGTGATCAATCCTATAGTTCACCCAAAATTGTGAAAATTGTCATGATTTTTTGCTACTACCAACAGTTTGGTTAACAACACTCTTTAAAATATCTTCTTTTGTGTTCAGAAGAAGAAAGTAATTCATTCAGGTTTGTAAATGACAAATTCCATTTTTAGTTGAATTATCTTTTTAATATCAGTCAGACAGGCCTTTCTTGTCTTAAGAAGGGGGTTCTTGACCAGCGTAAGCTGCAAAGTGGACCAGACCCAATGTTTATAGCCAATACTCTACCATTCAAAATCCTGGGGTCAACAAGAATTGTTTATGTTTTTGTAAGAAGTCTTATGCTTACCAAGATTCATTCATTTTATCATAAATACTATAATTGTGAACACACTACTATTTCAACTATTAAGGTCATTGCAGTCCGAAATATTTCCACGTTAAAAAACTGCCTCCGAATCCTTCATCCGTCATAAAAAAAAATTCAGATCAGGTTCGATTTTCTGCGTTTTTGCAACCCTATCATGCATTTTAACAGGAAAGTATGATGAATATAAAAGAAAAAAAAAGGAAAAACTTCGGACTTCGAGTGCAAAGACCTCTATTGTGAAATATTACAATCTGATAAAAAAACTTTTGTATTTGGATATTTTTTAAAACAAATATAATATCAGTGATGGAAAAGCCAAAAACCCCAGCCTTCAGTGTCACACGATCTTTCAGAATCATTCTACTATGCTGAATAATTAATTTTTTAAGAATACTTCGGTAAATAGAAAGTAAACATGAACAGCATTTATCTGAACTATAAATCTTTTGTAAAACTATACATTGTCAATTCTGATTAATTTAATAAATCCTTTTTGACAGCAGTGCCTCTATAAAACTTTCTCACAGCGTTAGATGCAGCAATGGCAGAGCTGTCCCCTCCTCTCTCTCCTCCTCCATTGAGTTCTCCTCCCTCTCTCTTTCCCTCCTCTAGCTCGTTCACAGACACGGCTCCTGGTCCCTTCTTCTTTTTCAGCTTGGCCAGGATGGACGACTCTCTCTCTGGGAATGGAGGCATCTCCTCGAGCACTGTGGCCTACAGTTACACACAGTGACACAGATGATTATGCAACTAAATAGTGAGACACAAATCAACAAAGTGTGTGAAAAAGAGTGCGATCTCACCAGGACATCAGTGCTGGCGATGGAGGACAGTTTGAGATACTCCACAGCTCTCTGCTGAAGCTCAACATCACTGTTCCTGATCTGGCTGTCGGAGCGCAGCACTTCCTGAATGGTGCTCTTCGTCTCCGGGAACAGATTAATGAACTTAATATAGGCAGAAAGCAGCAGGGCACGTGTGGGGACTGAACAAAGGTGAAACTTAGAGTGGAGCAGGTTAAACTGAACCAAAGGACTAGTGAGATAGAAGAACAGCCGTGGGATGAGTGCGAACAATTTGAAGAGTTTCCGATTACAGGAAAGATGAAAGAAAAAGAAAGAGAACAGCATTAGTACAGCAATAAGATTAAAAACATCCAAAGTGTGAAGTCAGAAACAGTAACACAAGAACTCACCTGGAACGAGGATCACCAGCAATAAGGTTACCAAACTCTCCCAGGATGTAGCCTCCAACCTTTACCATGTTCTCATGACATGCCGGAGCCTGCAAAGCCTGTGGAAGTTAAAAAACAAAGAGAGCTGCATGAAGTATGGAAACGATGGTGGAAATCAAGCTTCTGAATATGTATAGGAAGTGACAATTTAAGCCTCTGGTGTCATTTACCTCAAAGACTGTCTTGGCTGCATATCCCTGCACATCGTCACGGTTGATGACGATCTGGATGACGCGGTACCACACTTCCTCACTGACGTAATCCCCAGCAATGCGGATTAGGTTCAGAATGGTATCCACATACCAGGAGTAGTCTACTGCATATTTCTCTGCCAGGATGGCCACCTTCAGTACCTAGACACAGCAGTTAAAACAACATCAGAACAGCGACCTGGGAATGAAGAGCCATGGAGGAGAGGAAGAGAGACGCACCATTTCCTCTCTGATGGAGTAGTCGGCTGTCTCCAGGTAGCTCAGCATCTCGGCGACAATCTGCTTGGAATTGCTGCGGTCACACATGGCGTAGAGGAGGTCAGCAGCTCTCTGACGCACGCTGACATCCCTCTCAGTCTGCCAGCAGAAGAAATAGAATTAAAAAATTAGAAACAGTGTCCATGAATAATAAAAGGATGAATCGGCCATTAAAAAGAGATCTTATTTTGTAAGAATGCAGAATCTCTCCACTTACCTTCAGGGCATTAATGACCGTCTCTATGTGTGTTTTAACTGCCTCATGGGAAAACTCGGAGCTGGCAAGGGTGCACATGCTTTCCAGGGCCAGGTAGCGCAGGTTGGTTTCTCTATGCTGTAGGAACTGCCCCAGCTGGTTACATGCCCGCACAAGAAGATTCGGCTCGCTGTTGTGAAACAGAGTTTGAACACAACAGATAAATGCTTAATACAGACAAAATCATTGGAACACCCTATCAGATCATTTTAAACAAATCAATTATTTAAGAAATACACAAAAAGAACACATTTTTTATATAAATATATGAATTTATATGAATCCATATGTACAAAAATTGTTCCTAAAATGACCTGCGCGTTTTTAGTTATTTGTGAAATTTCTAAGGTTTGGGAGAGAAATGGAGGCTACTTGCACCTGTCATAGTGGATGATGAGAGAAATGGCTTCAAATAGGATTGCATTCTTGGCATTGGAGTGCTGAACCTTCTTGGATTTGGGTGGCTCTTGGGCTTTGTTGAGGATAGTTTCCAGACACTCCACCAGCCGTCCCTTCACAGCACCGTCCTCAGGCGGGGGGTAGCACTGCAGAAGACGCAGCAGCTTGCAGGACAACCATGGAGCAGGAACAAAGTAATAGGTGTAGTCCTGCAGGTCAGTGGAGGCTGAAGACACAATCTGAGAATGGAAAAAGACAAGAACAAATCAAAAGACAAGAACACATGAATCAGGGGCCGCAAAGAAAAAAAAAACCCTGCTACACAACTATGAAAAGTTGGTAGAATGAACCAACAACAGACTTATATTTACACACACACAAACACGCCATTATTCCAGGCTTCAGTGTCACAAATCCTTCAGAAAAGTGATTTACTGCTCAAGAAACATTTCTTATTATTATCAGTCTTACAGCTATGCTGCTAAATATTTTTGTGGAAAATAATTTCTTCAGGATTCTTTTATGAACAAAAAGTTTAAAAGAACAGCTTTTTTTTCCTAAATCGATTTAACCTATTTATTGTGCCCTTTCTGAATAAAAGCATGCATTCATTTATTAAAAAAATATTTGTATTCACACCAACTTCACAAACCCCCAAAGACTGCAAGCCGTTCAGAAATCTCCGGTCTATAGGCTCATATAAACACATACGTGCACGCACACGCACACACACTCACTCTGCTGAGTCGTGACACAGCAAGCGACACACAGGTCTTGAACTCATCAGGGTTCTTCTGGCTGAGACAGGTGATCAGGGAGATCGCAGCAGTCACCACACCCTGAGAAAAGAACAGATTCAGAAATCAGTAAGAACCCTTGTCAAATTAACAACCACAAAAAACACTGATGATCTATACATGTGCATTAAACCAGATATGTGTATGAACATCATGAGGTTGTGGCTTCTATGTGCCAGACTCACCATGTGCTGGTCATTGAGCAGGTGCACCACTCTAGAGGTCCATTCTCCCATGAGCACCAGGTCTGGGGAGGTCTTATACAGACGGAGCAGACAGAGAGCAGCTGACTGCTTTACACTGTCCATCGTGTCCCTGTCATTACAATAGGAACTACATCAGCCGTCTACAGCAACATGTTTCTGCTCAAACTATTAAGGCAAGAAATGGGTGTAAGGTAAAAATGTTAACCAACAGATATCATCATACTTTGGTCAGTTTATTAATTACAGTAAACATTAAAGAATAGATAAAGCCAGATTCAAACTTTTCATTTCGCTGACATATAAGAGCTTTTACAGAGGGGATTTTAGATAGCTTTATCACTCCATGAATGAGAAAATACTGACAACAGCCAGACAAAAACATATTTGCACCACATTTTTAGGAATAAAATGTGTGTATGAACTAAAAAATTCAATGTATATTTTGGATGTTTCATTTCCACTAGTGAGTGAGTGTGTGTGTGTGTGTGTGTATATATATATATATAAATAAAATTATGGAAGCAAAAAAGGACAAATTATTAAAATTGACCAGTGCTTAAAAATAAATAATGGGTTACAGCTATAGTGACTTTCTAGGGTATAGCAAGTTTATATATAGTATAAAGTATAGACTAAAACTGGCTATAAAAACATAAATCATAATCTCAAATACTGAACCAGGGTTTCTGCAGGATTTTTAAGCTCAAATTTAAGACCTTTTGAAGACCTTTTTAAGACCTGCACAAATAAAATTAATACCATATGAGCGGGCTTGGGCAATGTCTATAGTACCATATTAAACTGTGAAATTACTGTAAAAAGCATAATTTATAGTTCAGATACAGGTTTTCACAAAATGAAGTGCTGTAAAATGCTAAATTTTACATTTCAGCCTTTAAACCATTTTTAAGAAAATGGATAAGTCAAAAGTATTAATTATTATATTCATTTTGACAATAATTATCGATAAAATATTATATCAATTAAATAATATAAATTAGGGGCATGCGATAGACAAAAAATGATATCTCGATCATCTTCTGAGATTTTAATCGATAACAGTAATTAGCTCATATTTTGCTATAGTGTGTGTTATTGTGCTGATGATATCTTATCTCTAATTGTGTAAACAGCTGACTCCTGAATTTTTTTGATATTCTTCATCTTCTGTATGATATGTTCACAGCAATAATAGAAGTTAATCATTTCCAACTAGTTTTCAAGCTGGTTGATTTTCGCATTGTTCTGAACTCTGGACAAAACAACAGTTGTCTTGAAGATGCTCATTCATTCTGCCAGCAGGTGGAGCGTCTGGTTTCCCTGGTAACAGCAGAACACACAGCAGCACAGCACTGCACTTCAAATGTGCAGCTCTCATGTTTATTCAATCGAATCATAACTTTAGCTTTCTGAAGTTTAATCGTCACATTCAGCCATATCGCAATTCTGCTATTTCCGCCCCAAAATTTTAGACCTCCTAAAATCATCATTAAGACTTTCCTGTACAATTTAAGACTTTAAGGACTTAAATTGATAACTAAATGCAAGACTTTTTTTAAGACCCGCGGAAACCCTGTGAACACAAGAAAGCATAATTTCTCTTTTCTTACATCACACACCACAAATACACACTTCCTTTTTTATTAATTCCCTTTTTTTTCCTCATGCAAGGTCCTTCCATCTAAATCCCTTAACCTGAATCCATAACTTTTGCTCTCTCACTCAATCCTTCCAGCCCAAAGTTGCTCACCCAGCCACAAGGATGCGTGGAATCTCTCCGGCAAAGGCCTCGGCCATCTCTCGGCTGCCCACGTTGGCGATGCAGTGAAGAGCGAGACACATGAAGGTGGGGTTTCGGCTGGACAGGTCATTCTTGATGGCGTTGTTAATCAGCCTGATCAGTTCACTGTTACTGTTCACCAGCACGGAGATGAACAGATATCCCTGGAGCACAGAAAAAGAGGAAGGAAGGAAAGAAAGCTGATGGTTATGATCTTTGTTTTGCGCACACACTTACTTAGGCCATTACTTAGTGTATGGTACAGCTGAAATAAAGAACCATCATCTTCAAACAGCCCTGCAAGCTCTGTGGATAAGCACTAAACCACGGGAGAGAGATTTTCCCCCTCGCTGAGCTAATGTGTCTCCCTCACTGCTGCAAGGATTGCTTCTTTTCCACGCTCACTGCATCGTGATAGTGTACCTGCTTTTAAAGTCTGGAGGTTTGGAGGAATGTGTCTTGCAAGATGATCAGAATCTTCCAAGTTTTACTATAATCAGCTAACAAAATTCAATAATTTGCTCCATTCAAATGTAGCACAACTCCATTATTAGTTTCCTGAATTGATCAAGAATACAAACTTCACTCTGGAAGCCTTTGCTTAGATTTTTAAGCCTTAAAAACCTTTATCAGATTCCGGATGACTTTAGCTTTGTATTCAAATTTTTCTTTCTCTGTCACGTATCGGTACATACCTATATTCTAAACTATAGCACCTTTTGCTTTTTAGTCTGTTGTTTGTTGGTGTTCCTGTATGTTTGTTACATAAAAAAATTAAATAACAAAAAAAAAAACCTTCTGCAGCAAAATTCAGCATCCAAGACATAGCATATCATGTATCAGAAGAGCAGTGGAATTTTCCGGCTAATGGACGTGTTTGAAACAGTTCGCTGTAGGCTGTGACTCATTGTTTAGTTTGAGAGATCACATCTTAACACACAGCAGGCCACTCGGTGACCTAAATCAGGTTTGGAATTCATTTTAATGTGGATATAAGTTGTATTTAAAGAATCACAGAAAACTGCAAGACGTTGTAGTGAAACTTCTAAGAGTTCTATATAAAGAAATGTTTATTTGAGTGAAGGACCTTTGCTGAATTTCTGGGCTGGGCTCACAGGAAACTGAATATTGTATTAAATGTACTCGACCCGTATGGGAGGAGTAGGTCAAAATGTGGTGACATCACAGCATTCTTCGGCATTATACTACAACGTCTTGTAGTGAAAAGGACTTTAACAAAACGCTTATAAGATGCATGACCTCAACTTATTTCTAGTTTGTGGCAGTGTATAAAATTGCAACAGGAAGCAAAAGATCTGGTGTGCTCCACATTCCACAATTCATTAGCGCTATGTAAATCTCCATTCTACAGCATTATCCAAGAGCAAATGCTAAGGCCATGTGGAGTTGTTGTCTAGTTTGCATTGTAAATGTTATTTGAATGCTTTTCCCCTCTAAATGGAATGGGACTCTAAATGGCCCTCAGTTTGTTGTCCTTTTTGTACTGAAAGATGCTCAGATTGCCCAGATTCTGCCCGGCTTCTGTCAGTGTTATCCTGTGGAGAGCAGCGTGGCTGCTAGAGTGAGTGTTTGATCAGCAGGAGATGATTACACCTCATGGTAGGTCTACATGGCACGGAGCCTCTTTGACAAGCTAAAAACACATCTGTTGCTGACACTCACTCGCTAGGGCCACACTCATTAGATGTTCACATCTAGAAAAGGCAACTTTCACAAAGATAAAACTGCAAAGTAATAAACTTCAGATACATTTGCAACAGTAATGTTAAAAAGTTTGGGGTCACAATAAGATTTTTAAAAAAGTTTTAGAAAGAAGTCTCTTTGTTCCCCACTAGGATGTATTTATTTAATCAAAAATGCTGTAATATTGTGAAATATAAAGTTTAATTAATTCCTGTGATGACAAAGCTGAATTTCCTGCAGCCATTACTCCAGTCTTCAGTGGCAGGTGATCCTTCGGAAATCATTCTAATTTTTTGTTGCTATGCTGCTCAAGAAACATTTCTAATTATTATCAATGCTTAATATTTTGGGATAAATAGATAGTTCTATAAACCAGCATTTACATATAACAGAAATCTTTTATGACATTACAAATATATTTTGTCACTTTTAGTTAATTTAATGCATCCTTGCTAAACCCTTAAATTCTTGAAAAAAAAAAAAATTACAAAATCTTGTCATGGCCTTATGAGGAGTGTCAGATAACATAAGGGTGTAAAAGTCTTTATAAACGTTAATTTTTTTTTTTTTTTTTTGCGAAATTCGAATATCATTTTTATTTATCGAATAATTAGAGCAGAACGAATATTCGAATGTTCGACTATCCGTGCACACCCCAAGTACAAACCTTGTCAGTGAACTATGAGGGCAAAAAAACAAAACAGAAACAAAATAATCGTTCATTAATCGTAATCGAGGTAAAATGTTAAATTAATCAAGGTTTTGATTTTAGGCCATAATCGTCCAGCCCTACCAGGATTAATGTATGAATTCAGACACTACTGCACTTTGTGTATCTTACAATCCCAAAATGCTACTATTCCTATGTTTTGCCACTTCTCTGACCAAAACTGTAATTAATCTGGCTCTGAGCAGCAGTAAAGTGTGCAATAACTTTCCACACAAATACATACTCACACACAAAGTCAACAGTGTTCAAATTAAAAAAAATAAAAATAAATAAAAAAACCCCCTCATTTAAGATTTTAATACACGGGATATTTTGAGACGGTTCCACTCACAATCTGTTTCTCGGTGTACTTGTTGGAGCTGAGCAGGTTGACAGCCTCCATGTGGCCGAAGTCAATGTCATGCCCCAAAAGGAAGATGAAGAGCAGCTTGCACACATACTTCTTCTTGCTGTATCCATCCAAAGCCTTGTCTCCTTTAAATTTTGACCGGATGTTAGCCAACTCTTTATTTATGCGCTTGATCTCTGCCTCCTTACTCTTACCTGAGGAGAGAAATAAAAAAAACAGCATTTCAACTGACACTGCACAGCAATTGGTTATCACTGGGTGATCTGAACACATCAGGAGACAACACAAGCTGACAAAATGCCCGGCTGCTGATGATATCCTGCCTTGAATGGAGATAACTATTTGCATTTACCACAGACTTTGAGCTCTTTAGACATGATAAAATATGCATATTTCCCTGCCTTCATTTTCACATTCAATTACTCTTGTATAAAACTATATTTAAAAAGTTACATATCAAAATTCCTAATGCATCTTAATCTATAAATGAGTTTCAAGGATTTTCATAATATCATCCTAATCAGGAATCTTTAAAACAAAAAAGCAGTCTTATATATATGTAAAAAAAACGTATTACCAATTTTCAAATGTACACATTACGTTATGCCATTTGATTGTCACTATTATGAAAAGTTGGTGCATTGAGAAATAAATAAAAGGAGGGCCAAAGTAGCAGATAATGATAAATGAAAGGAAACCAGGAAAGACATCAGGAAATAACAACAAATTTTTCAGGGGTATGGGGTTGAACAGGATGAAGATTACGTGCCAATGTGTTTGAAAAAAAAGTTTTCTCAAAGGTCTAACAAAACCAAACCACACAATATAAATATTACACCTCGCTACCTTGCACCCATGCATGATAAAATTCATGTTCTTGAAACTATGTATCCAAAATCCACCAGAATTTTGTACAGCTCATGATTTATTGAACGTTTACTCTCATCCACTGCCACTACAGCGCCAACATAACAGGTTCCACCATTTATTGTGCTCGCTCCATCAATCACACTTGGGTAAACCATCAGATTTCTTTTTTGCTTCAATGTTACTCATGCACAATGGATGAATGTTCACTCTGCTTTGTATATGCACTTTTCAAGAAAGGATCTGATGACATTCTAGTGACTGCTGACACATGAGATAATGCTAGAAGGAAAATAAATCCTTTGCTAAAATGTATAAAAAAAAAAAAAAAAATAACCTTGTACTGCTTATGTTATGTTGAACAGCTTTGCATACACGTGCTATTTTGGTGCAAAATAGTGTAATATACTTCTATGAGCATCCTGAGTTAATACCAGGATTCTTACAAAAATATATTTCCTATTCACAAGTCAAACTAACTTGACCATACACACAAGATATTTTATTGGTGTTGCAGTTTTAATGACTGCAGTAGGACACAAATGACTTCAACTATGTTTTAGTTAAACTAATTTAAGTGACCAGCAGTTATATAAGTTTATGGCAGCAATGAATTAGCTTTTTTCACAGAAAATACTCTCATTCCACCAAAGTAACCTAACATATCTTCAAACAGAATGGGTCAACATCATCCCTACAATTAAGGTTCAAGCTGTCTAATGGCTGGCTTGGCTTTTCTGTGTGAAAGCTTGCAGTAACATGCAATCTGATTTCAGCTGTGGGTAACGCCACCAGTCATCGCTAACTCTCAGACAAAGCACCAGAATAAACACAGTGACAATCCTTTCTGCCTATAAATGATAAAGAAAAGATCACTGGCATGGTAAAAGCATCATAAAGGTGTTTCAGACTGTGTAGTACTAAACACACCCACAAAAGTTTTCCAGGTAACATGCAAAATGATGCACAACCCTTACCAAAAATGGACTGACCTCAGGCATCAATGAGCATAATCTTATGGTTTGTCTGTTATGATTAACTCAAAATCAAATATCTGCCCAAATGTCAGCACATACATTGCATTCACATTTATTTTTTTATTAAATTTAAATTTGTGCTGTTCTCCAGCTCATAATGAAACTTAAATTTATCTGAAAAGAGCTGATTTAAATAGTGGCAGACAGTGACAAGCATCTGTACACTACAGAGAATACCAATCAATGAATTATGAATTGAGTTGAATGATTCATGACATGACTTAGCGCAAATTGGGCAACACCACAAATTCTATAAAATAGTAAATAAAGTATTTACTATTTATTCATTGGTTTATGAGCTGAACAAGAGAGTTGTGCAAGACATACAGACACAAAACTGGCTGGATTCAAACACTTGAGCACTAGGCCTAGGTGTGAAATATAACAATGACATGGACTAACAACCAAATTACTAATGCTATGGCGTATTGAGGCAATGCATTAAAATTGATATTTCTATTTTTAAACTTGTATAATATTTGAGAGTTATGTCAAATTGCAAGTGAGCAGTCATTGAATATTTGATGTTTTAAAACCTTTATCTTTGAAATGTCTTTGTTTTTTGTACAAGTCTTTTCCCCCAAGAGTTTAAATACATGATTTTGTTGTCTATGTCCTAATACTACTTTTGCACATTTTGGAGCACACAAAAGACTTGACTGTTGTTATTACTTATCTCAAGCCTATGCAGAGCTGATATTAGACAATCGATAAGCTAATGTGTTACTCATGTTTTTTTCTCACACCAACCAAATTTATGTTTTCTTTTCTCTGTTACCCCCTTACCCTAGACCCTTACATCTGGGATGTATTGATACACAGGCCAAACCCTCAGACTCCCATTATGTTATGTGCAAAACAGTTCATTCAGTCTCATTCATCAATATCACAAAACTGATCCCAAAAAGTAACCTTCGAACTGGAATAATGCATGTTTTCACACGCTAAGGCGTTCAACAGAAAACGAGGACGAAACAAGTTCAGGATTATAGGAATGTCAATCTTCAAACTCCACAAAATTACAAGGAACTCAAACTCCTACCAGAAAGAAAGCCTTTTAAGATTCAAGAGGTAAAGTTGTAGGCACAGAAGAGGCGGACCCAGAAGACTACAGACACATCTTCGCCAGATGACCCTCCTTTAACTCGGAGCTCAAGGCGACAGCTTGATAACTGGATTATCGTGAAAAACACATCTGAATCGAGTCCTCTGGTCGAGTTGCGATATCAACCGCTATCCAGCTAGTCAAGGTGGCTGGATATACCATCTGCAGTCAAACACACGGCTGTCGGCGGCGGCCTAATGATGAAGCATCACTCCATCATCACCGGAGCTTAAGCTAACGGGCCCGGGGTGATCGGCGAGATTACTTACCGTGACCTCTCTCGACAAGAGCCACTCATCTCAACAGCACGATTTAACCTTTAATTATGGCTTAAAAGCATCACGGAGCAAAGCAGAAGTCCTTTGATTCAGTTTAGGGCGTAACGTTATATAGTAAGGGTTCAGCACAGCTACTCGCGTAAAAAAACAGACTATTGGATTTTGAGTGTGACAGGGACACTTACAGTTTCTGATGTCCGAGATGAACACAGCTAATCCTCGCATCCCGTCTCCCTTCGACACAGCCGGCATGTTTGCTCGTGTTTTTCTTCCACGCGAAACAAATGTCTTTCAGATGGTCAGAGGTGCAGGTTTAACAGGCGGCGGTTTGGGTTCAGATGCTCAGAGCTAGCGAGCGGGCTAAGTTAACTCACACAGACTCTGATTTAGTCCTGAATTAAACTGTAAGCGCTCGCGAGCACACTAAAATAAAGCAGCAGCGAGTGTTTTTGAAGAAAAGAGGGGAATGTAGCGGGTGAGAAAGAGACTGCTGTTTCCGTTGGCTAACGTTAATTCATTCAATCCCGCGAACTCCCGTCAATGGGAAAACGATACAAGGCATACGCTTACGTCGCGGCACCGACTACGTTAACTAAAAAAAAAGCCTTTTAGTTTAGGATTCGGCACCTATATGTCGAAGGATGGTGTTAAAATAACAACGGATAGCTTTCTGACTTTAGATCACGCACGGCAAGCTAGCCAAACAGCTAGCGAGCTGGCTAGCTCTATCAAATGTTAGAATACATCACCCAAATAACAGCGATGGGACAACGGTGAATCCTGCTTGATGACGAACTAATCTGACAGACCTGTTTCTGGAGAAAAGGTAGCTTTGGGCTGTATTTAGTCGTGAATAATGTGCGAGAATTTTCGCTCGGTCGCTGTTCCCCGACGGAGCTCGTGACAGAACGGGCGCTGAGCTCTCTCCAGCGCTTCCTCCCCACAAGTCCCGCCTTCAGCGCGCTGCTCCTGCTCTGATTGGATCGTTCACTGTCATTCAATACGCCATTTGTCCGATCACACGTCAGTTACATTTCATATCCATTTTAATTGGCTTGAATACGATAGACACTGTTGAAAGTATGAAAGTGCAAGTATGTGGGAATGGTGATAAGTTGCTGAAAGAGAGGTTGTAAATTACACTACTGGTTTTCCTGTTTAAAGCTGATATTTTTTTAAATAGTTTGGTATTGATCTATCTATCTATCTATCTATCTATCTATCTATCTATCTATCTATCTATCTATATATCTATCTATCTATCTATCTATCTATCTATCTATCTATCTATCTATCTATCTATCTATCTATCTATCTATCTATCTATCTATCTATCTCTGTCTGTCTGTCTGTCTGTCTGTCTGTCTGTCTGTCTGTCTGTCTGTCTATCTATCTATCTATCTATCTATCTATCTATCTATCTATCTCTGTCTGTCTGTCTGTCTATCTATCTATCTATCTATCTATCTATCTATCTATCTATCTATCTATCTCTGTCTGTCTGTCTGTCTGTCTATCTATCTGTAACTCATGATCAATGTGACTCATTTGCAAAGAGATCAGAAAATAATCAGAAATCTATTTGTTTGTCAAAAAAATTCTACACATGCTGCTCTATGCATGAATGTATATAGAATATGTAATTTTGTATTTTTCCATGACACCTTTTTCTTCCATCCATCCATTTTTCAAAACATTTCCCCAGGGTCACAGGGAAGATATTCTCAAGAATGTTGTGGTTTAAACATTGATTGTGATTGTAAGAACAAAAACAAGATTCAAGATTTTTATTCGTCACATACAAAATTATATATAGCATATATAACCAGCAGTGAAATGTGAGTCAGGTCCGCTCCATGGACAGTGCAATTATTAAAGAAAACAACACAGATGAAAATATACATAAAGATAGCTATGTAAGAATGAAATAAAAGTAAACAATAAAAATATAAGAATAAAATATAAAAAAATATGTATATTGTAGAATTAAATATAGAACGCAAAATAATGTGCATGAAAGTGAACTGTAGTCTTAAATATTAAGATATACAGGGATGTACAATGTGCATATGTGCATTATACTGTAGTCTTAAATATTAAGATACACAGGAATGTACAAGAAGCAAATGTGCAAACAGGGTGACACTGTCAGTGTGTCTATGTGAGGTAGTGAATGATGAATATCTTACTGATAAAGTGAACATTAAGTGGAGGCATGAGGATGTTAAGAGGCTGGTTTAGAGTTTAGGAGCCTGATGGCCTGGGGGAAGAAACTCCTCCTGAGTCTCTCGGTTTTTGCCATCAGGCTACGGAAGCACTTACCAGATGGCAGCAAAGTGAAAAGATGGTTACTGGGATGGGTGGAGTCTTTGATGATTTTAGCAGCTCTGCTTCTGCATTGTTTGAGATAGATGTCCTGCAGAGAGGGGAGAGCAGACCCTGAAATGCGCTCAGCTTAGCGCACAACTCTCTGCAGGGCTTTGCAGTCTTGACTGGAGCTGTTCCCATACCACACTGAGATACACTGAGTCAATACACTTTCTATAGCCCCAGAATAGAAAGTTTTCAGGATTGCTGGTGAGACTCTGAATTTCCTCAGCTGTCGCAGATGGTACAGTCTTTGCCTGGCTTTATTAACCTGTGTTTGAATGTGAGTAGTCCAAGTCAGGTCCTCTGAGATGTTTACACCAAGGTACTTGAAGCTGCTCACCCTCTCCACAGGGGTCCCGCTGATCATAAGAGGTGTATAGGGCTGCTGCCGTCTCTTCCTGAAGTCCACAATCAGTTCTTTAGTTTTGCTCACATTCAGAGAGAGACAGAGAAGATATATTTAAAAAACATATCTTCTCATCTTCCACAGTGAAAAAAATAAAATAAATGTATGTGAATTTGAGGGAGACACGAGGAGGGACTATCTATCTATCTATCTATCTATCTATCTATCTATCTATCTATCTATCTATCTATCTATCTATCTATCTATCTCAATTCAATTCAATTCAATTCAAGTTTATTTGTATAGCGCTTTTTACAATACAAATTGTTATAAAGCAACTTTACAGAAAATTACGTTTCTACAATATTTAGTAGTAGCTTATAAGTGGTGACTGTCCGTTTGTGCGCCTATGACAGGATTTTTCAGAAAAATGAATACAAGACGTAGTCAGCCAGACGATGAACATTATAACAGCAATTATTATATGATGCAGTCACACTTGTAGCAATATTTGTTAATTCTGTCTGTTGTTTCAGGGTTAGCATCCCGTGGCAAAACATAGAAACAAATAGAGACATCATTAGCATAGCTGCTGTTCCAACAAATTAAAATTAATTAGTTAAAATTAATTAGTTTAACCCAAGCTAAAGAATAAGAATGCACATTTGATCAGAAGCAACTACACTCACAATTTAAGAGATACATTATTCGAATGCTTGGCAAAAGATGGGAGTGCTCTGACGGTCTTGCTCAGGACGTGATCAGTACGATCGGTCAAGCCTTCGACCTGCGCTTTCAGCTCTATCTGCAGTGTCCGTCCAGCAAACCCTCGTCCATGCACGACAGGTCAGTCCTCCTCCAAACCTACAGGATTATGCGTTTTTAATCTAGATTTAAACAGAGAGAGTGTGTCTGAACCCCGAACAATAATAACAGAAAAATTGGGGTAATATGATCATATTTTCTTGACCTGGTAAGGACTCTAGCTGCTGCATTTTGGACTACCTGTAGCTTGTTTATTGAAGATGCAGGACAACCACCTAGAAATGCGTTACAACAGTCCAGTCTAGAGGTCATGAATGCATGAAGTAGCTTTTCTTCATCAGAAACAGGGAACATGTTTTGTGGCTTGGCTATCTATGTCTGTCTGTCTGTCTATGTCTGTCTGTCTAACTATCTATGTCTGTCTGTCTGTCTATCTATGTCTGTCTGTCTATCTATCTATGTCTGGTTGTCTATCTATGTCTGTCTCTCTATCTATCTATCTATGTCTGTCTGTCTATCTATGTCTGTCTTCCTGTCTATCTATCTATTTCTGTCTGTCTGTCTATCTATCTATGTCTGTCTGTCTATCTATGTCTGTCTGTCTATCTATCTATGTCTGTCTGTCTATCTATCTATTTCTGTCTGTCTGTCTATCTATCTGGCTAGTTGTCTGTCTGTCTATCTATCTATCTATCTATCTATCTATCTATCTATCTATCTATCTATCTATCTATCTATCTCTGTCTGTCTATCTCTATTTGTTTGTCTGTCTGTCTATCTCTGTTTGTCTGTCTGTCTATCTATCTGGCTAGTTGTCTGTCTGTCTGTCTGTCTATCTATCTATCTCTGTCTGTCTGTCTTTCTATCTCTGTTTGTCTGTCTGTCTATCTATCTGGCTAGTTGTCTGTCTGTCTGTCTATCTATCTATCTCTGTCTGTCTGTCTATCTCTGTTTGTCTGTCTGTCTATCTATCGAGACAGATAAATATAGTACGATTCTATAAACATTTGAATAAATGTCTTCAATCCGTTCATCTCTGTGTTATTGTGCACAAAAGGTGCTGATTACAGTTTGCCGAGCTGACATCAGTCCAACTCTTATAACAAGCCTATCCGAGAAAAATGAAATCATGCTTCTCAAATAACATGTAGTATTAAACTTGTATGAAAGCAAATAATAAAATCAGTAATCGCTCTTTGGTCCAATGAAAGCCGCGCTTCAAAACAGCGGAAAGACGTAGTGAAGTTGATCCTGTGACGAAGAGCCGCAAGAAAGTGGGCGGGGCCTCCAGTAAACCCCGTGATTGTCCTCCAATCAAATCATTCAGTGAAGGCGAAGGGGCGGGAGCAAAACAAGTGTGTTTCACATGAGCTGTGCTGCGGTCGTCGTACGATCCAGTTTACCGAAATGGCGGAGACAGCGGACATAATGGAGGTAAGCTGAAGCTATTCAAGACCATACCGGTTACACATCCGAGGCCAAATAGCTGTTTGCGAGAGTTAGACTCAACATGTCATCATTATTTGTTACGTCCTAGCTCCGATTCTTTAGTCGTTGGACGCATTTGTGTGCTGCGTATGTCTTTATCAGGTGGCTAGAAATGTGCGCAAACGCACCTTGAGCATCCATTTTAGCCAGCCGCAAATAATTCATTCATTTAGCATCACGTGTTTGCTATTGCTAACAGGCGAAAACGAGTTAGTTTCGAGTTTTTAAATGTTATGAGTAACCATTTGATGCGTAACGGAGTTTGATGTAGTAATAACGTTATATGAGTCCTGTTAGCTAACGTTAGCTAGTTTCCACGAGGGTAACGTTAGTTCAGAGCACGCTGGTTTAGAGCATTGTTGGGGGCAGACCGCATGGGATGAAGCGCCTTTTACAACTTTGTTAACCAAACCACGGCTAATTAGTTATTAGTGAGCTGATTACTATAATTTGCGGTGTGCTTATTTAATTAAAGTCGTTTTTTCTCAACCACGCTGTATTTAAATTATTTTCAGAGGTCTTCGGACGCTATGAAAAAAGTTTTCTAATTTAAAAGGCGAACTGGTATAACAGCGACTTTTCTTCTCTAATAAATTGAATGTTGTTTGGGGAAAACACGTTTATCCCGGTTATACCCGCCTTGAATGGTCCTTACTGCTTTTAAAGAGGCACGAGCTCCGTTGATTGTAATAGTGGCGGATTCTGATTGGTCACGGTGGCTTGGATCTTTTGAATCGATTTACCAAAAAGATTCGTTCTTTGTTCGTACAGTGATCATTACTGTCGGTACAGTAGGCGACAAGCGATTCTTTTGTGGCTGGCGCTTATTGACTCGTCCATTCGATTCGTTTAAATGAGTCGTGAGCCCAACTCATGCTTTTTTTTTTCTCTCCTTGGTGTGTAATTGTATTTCTTTTTTTATATAGGTGTCCCAGGGAGAGAGCTCAGCAAAACCTGCAGCAGAAGACATGACCTCCAAAGACTACTACTTTGATTCCTATGCACACTTTGGCATTCATGAGGTACAGTCTTGTTTATCCATGTTTCATGAAGAGCGTTACAATTAAACGTCTTCATATCTGAGACTAATGTAAACCCCCTTCTGTGTCCACAGGAGATGCTAAAGGATGAAGTTCGTACTCTGACGTACAGAAACTCCATGTTCCACAACAAGCATCTCTTCAAGGATAAGGTGGTGCTGGATGTGGGAAGTGGAACCGGCATCCTTTGTATGTTTGCAGCCAAAGCTGGGGCCAAGAAAGTTATTGGGGTGAGTGTAAATCCTGCCCGTTTATGTAAATATCATCTAATTGTTTTCAGCAGTTGAGTTTTTGTTATGTATACTGACTAGTTGAGTTCAACGAGGCTCTTGCCCGTCCTGTCAAGGTGCTCATGCTGTGCTTTTGTCTGATTTTTGCATTCTCTTGTCATTCGTTCCCCAGATTGAGTGCAGCAGTATATCAGACTATGCTGTGAAGATCGTGAAGGCCAACAAGTTGGATCACAGTAAGAACTTCTCATAGCTCTTGGCTTCCCTATTGTTTACAGATCTCGTTTGCACATCACATTTGTGATTCTTTTAAACTGAACTAACTGTATTATAATACCTGTGTAACCTCATTTTCCTTGTCCAGTCGTTTCCATCATTAAGGGCAAAGTGGAAGAGGTCGAGCTTCCTGTGGAAAAAGTAGACATAATCATCTCTGAGTGGATGGGCTACTGTCTCTTCTACGAGTCCATGCTTAACACTGTCATTTATGCGAGAGACAAATGGCTGGTGGGTGTATGCAAATGTCCTTCTAAAGCGTTGCAGTGTTGAAGTTGTTCACTATAAAGTTGATCATCTTGACCGTGATTTGATTTATGCTCATGTTTCCCATTTGTTTTCTTTTTCAGAAACCCGATGGCCTGATTTTCCCTGACAGAGCCACGCTCTATGTCACTGCTATTGAGGACCGACAGTACAAGGACTACAAAATTCACTGTACGTGTCAATCTCTGAATGTAATCGGGGGCTTTTCTGCTGTGTCTGAAATAGGACACCATTTCATTTTTGTTTGTTTTACATTTTTAGGGTGGGAGAATGTTTATGGCTTTGACATGTCCTGTATTAAGGAAGTGGCCATCAAGGAGCCACTGGTGGATGTTGTTGACCCCAAACAGCTCGTTAGTACTGCCTGCCTCATTAAGGTTAGTTTACTACACAAAAGTGTGCTTTCAAATTACATAAGGTTTTTTATTTATTATATATATATATATATATATATATATATATAAAACCCTTGATTATTCAACCGTCCCAATTTTCTCGGTTCTTTAGGAGGTGGACATCTACACGGTGAAGATTGAGGACCTGTCCTTCACGTCACCTTTCTGCCTGCAGGTGAAAAGGAATGACTACATTCATGCGCTGGTAACCTACTTCAACATCGAGTTCACTCGCTGCCACAAGAGGACAGGCTTCTCTACTAGTGAGTGCTGCCTTTTGTTTTCCCCTCTCTCTGCCACCGCTTTTCTCACCATGAACAGAAGTTATAAATGAGCCCTTGGAAAACCAAGTGTATTTGTTTTTTAGGCCCAGAGTCTCCTTACACTCATTGGAAGCAGACGGTGTTCTACCTTGACGACTATCTGACGGTGAAGACCGGAGAGGAGATCTTTGGCACCATCAGCATGAAACCCAATGTCAAGAATAATGTAAGCCACACATGCACTTAACATTGTAAATTATCTATTTTAGAATATATTCTTACATGAAAGTTTAGAGAAATGTATAACTAATTCTGCATTATATTAAAATATCAAAATCCTAAAAATATACCTACTCTACTGTAAAAAAAATTGGCTTCTTTCAGTACATTACAATTTTGACGCTATATTTAAAGCTTTTATATTTTGATATTTAGCTATTTATTCCTCTTTAGTTTAGTCTTCATTTAATTAAACCTGTTGAGTGTCCTATGTTGATAAGCGAATGTTGGTATGGTTTTACAGAACATTTAGGGCTGTATGATGGGGACAAAAAAAACCTTTAGCGATTTCGATTTTAATCACGATTTTGACACACATATACATGCTTTACACGTTATTAATAAATGCATTGAGTATGAATTTGAAACATTTCCAAAAGAAAACCAATTAAAGCTTTATAAAAGTTGTAACGTGTCTCTAGAACAGATGTCAAAATAATCACTAAGTAAAGGTGTAACAATGTCTAGACATATGGCAAAAAAATAAATAAAATAAATACTGTGTCCAGTGACTTTATTTTTCTTTTTTGCCATGCATACATAGGCACATGCCCAGTCTGTTCTGTTCTCGCACTAGGTGCATTGCATTCTGATTGGATTGGATTGCATACTGCAGGAGGTCAGGGCCATTGAAAATCATGCTATAA
Organism: Carassius carassius; assembly: GCF_963082965.1. Lineage (NCBI taxonomy): Eukaryota > Metazoa > Chordata > Actinopteri > Cypriniformes > Cyprinidae > Carassius > Carassius carassius. The sequence goes on along the minus strand of NC_081755.1, from coordinate 32,530,390 downwards.
AGCGATTTAGAAATCGTGCACGCTCAAATCGTGATTTTACGACGATTTTGATTCGCACAGCCCTAATCACAGTCCTGACCTCTAAGAGGATATTGTATTATTAAATAGTGATATAATTTTCTCCCTATTTTCCAGAGAGACCTGGACTTCAACGTTGACATCGACTTCAAGGGTCAGCTTTGTGAGGTGTCCAAGACGTCAGAGTACAGGATGCGCTAGGTTCCTTTAGCATAAGTGTGTGTGTGTGAGCAACATCTCTGAGAGCAGTTCACACTTGTGTGTGTGAAACCGTGTACATTTATTCCAAACTGTGCATGATGGACATTTTTAGAGATTCTGTTTTACAGAATATTGTCTGACAATATATATATTTTCTTTAATATGAACCCAACTGGACTAAACATGGAAAAAAAAATTTGGCCTTGCTTTTTTCCAAATTCTAGGTGCACCATCTTGGATAAAATCCCTTGGGTTTATGCATGTGCACATATGTAACTGCTCTCTTTTGCCTGATTGACTGTGACATGTCCTCCATGTATCTTTTTTTTTTTTTTTCTGCCAAGCCGACATTTCTGTGTTGGTCACTGTAAAAAATGTGGATCCGCCATATGTTTTGATATTCCATCTTATAAAGCCAGCATCTTCAATGTAGGTCAAATTTGTCTAGTCTCACTGTAGACACTAGCTAATGAGCCCATATTGTTTTGTATTTGTTCTGTACTTGGAGGCAGTTGATTTGGACCATCAGTAGAGGGCACCTCCATCATGTGCAGTTTGTCTTCAATGGAGTAACAGTTTAATTCATGTAGGGCTCCCATGTCCTCATCTGTTAGCTTTTGTTCTTGTTGTGTTTTTTTTTTTCTTGTTACAATGACTTAATCAGAGGATATTATCATGTTATGGAGGAGACCGCATAGCAATCTCTTTTGCAACTCATAGGTGGTGTTAATGAGCAATGTTTTAGATCCGTTGATCTTTTTAATGTCATATAGGAGGAAACTTCATCCGGTTACTGACCGTTTAGTTTAAGCTTATCTGCTGCTCTTTTGCACTATAAGCACTTAAAACTAAATTTCTCAGACCCAGAACTACAATTTAAATTTTCCATGGAGGAAAACCTTCAGTATAAATTTTCCATTTGAGTGCTTTTATTGAAGGTGATGCTTATCTTGTGTTTGAGTAACTTCACATTTGTTCCATATTGTGTTGCTGTGTATTAGTGTTTTTGTCGAGGGGTGCAAGTTCACATGCCTTGTGTCTAGCACTGGTTTGGATTATTACCAGGCAGGCATTTGTCCACTAAGGAAGTCTTTTTATTATTATTATTATTTCCCCCCCTTTTTTTAAAATAAAAAACATCAATTGAATCTGTGTGGTTTGTTTTCAATGACCAAAAAGGCAAACTGACTTCTCAATAGACTAACCAGCTACTGTATGCCTTTTCTGGTAGTTCTTAAATATATTGACTTAATAAAGAATTAACACTGGGTGATCATAATTCCTCTTGAGACCCAGACATTGATATTTGTCCTTTAGGAAATTTCACACATCATGTGTCCGTTTTAAGTCCAAACGTGGCATACAGGTGATGTTTCATTAATTCCATTCAAAAAGTGAAACTTGTATATTATATTCATTCATTACACAGACTGATGTATTTAAAATGTTTATTTCTTTCAACTAAGGAAAATCCCAAATTCAGTATCTCAGACAATTAGAATATAACTTAAGACCAATACAAAAGAAAGGATTTTTAGAAATCTTGGCCAACTAAAAAGTATAAAACTGAGAAGTATGAGCATGTACAGCACTCAATACTTAGTTGGGACTCCTTTTGCCTGAATTACTGCAGCAATGTGGCGTGTCATGGAGTCGATCAGTCTGTGGCACTGCTCTGGTGTTATGAGAGCCCAGATTGCTCTGATAGTGAGCTTCAGTTCTTCTGCATTCTTGGGTCTGGCATATCACATCTTCCTCTTCACAATACCCCATAGATTTTGCTGGCCAATTAAGAACAGGGATAAACTATGGTCCTTAAACCAGGTAACGGTAGCTTTGGCACTGTGTGCAGGGCACAAGTCCTGTTGGAAAATGAAATCTGCATCTCCATAAACTTGGTCAGCAGCAGGAAGCGTGAAGTGCTCTAAAACGTCCTGTTATATGGCTGCATTTACCTTGAACCTCAGATACACAGTGGACCAATCCCAGCAGATGACATGGCACCGCAAACCATCACTCACTGGAAACTTTACACTGGACCTCAAGCAACATGAATCGTGTGCCTCTCCTCTCTTCCTCCAGACTCTGGGACCTTGATTTCAAAAGGAAATGCAAAATTTACTTTCATCAGAGAACATAACTGTGGACCACTCAGCAGCAGTCCAGTCCTTTTTGAAGCGAGACGCTTCTGCCGCTGTCTGTTGTTCAAGAGTGGCTTGACACAAGGAATGTGACAGCTGAAACCCATGTCTTGCATACGTCTGTGTGTAGTGGTTCTTGAAGCACTGACTCCAGCTGCAGTCCTCTCTTTGTGAATCTCCCCCACATTTTTGAATGGGTTTTGTTTCACAATCAACTCCAGGGTGCGGTTATACCTATTGCTTGGACACTTTTTTTCTACCACATCTTTTCCTTCCCTTCGCCTCTCTATTAATGTGCTTGGACGCAGAGCTCTGTGCACAGCCAGCCTCTTTTGCAATGACCTTTTGTGTCTTGCCCTCCTTGTGCAAGGTGTCAATGGTTCTCTTTTGGGCAACTGTCAAGTCGGCAGTCTTCCCCATGATTGTGTAGCCTACAGAACTATACTGAGAGATAATTTAAAGGCTTTGCAGGTGTTTTGTGTTAATTAGCTGATTAGAGTGTGGCACCAGTTGTCTTCAATATTGAACCTTTTCACAATATTCTAATTTTCTGAGATACTGAATTTGGGAGTCTGTGTGTAATGAATAAATATAATATACAAGTTTCATTTTTTGAATGGAATTAGTGAAATAAATAAATGATTTTTGATGATATTCTAATGATAATGATAATTATATATGACCAGCACCTGTATAGAGCACATTCAGGGCATTTTAGAGATGTCAAATGATAGACAATGGTTAAACCATTAAAACTTCCTTGGTCTTTAAAAATGACTGATATTGTCCAAATTATAATATGTTTTTAAATTTTGCACTTACGTTTTCAAGTTGTTTGTTGTATTGTTGGCAAGTTATTACATTATTACACTGTAAAAAAAATGGACGAGCTATTTACTTAATTTAAGGTAACAATACATATAGTATTTTGAGTAGTTTTTCAGGCTTGACATTTTTTTTATGGAATTCAATCTACTTGAATAAAACTTGTGAAATCTCCTAAATTAAAAAAAATCTATGACGCAATGAATTTAATATAATTAGTGAAATGTGCTCATATTATTTTAAGTTGATTCTGAAAAGTCTGTGATCTTGAGTGAGAGCTGTTTGTATTTGTCTTTGAGTTATTTTAAACATTTAAAAGGCCCTATACAGCCAAACAGCTCAAGTAGGAAAATACTTGAGAAATACTGGAAAGTACTGTACGTTGATCGAGGCTTAATGCCTCCGAGGAGTAGTATCCATAACCATAAGCTCTACTCTTCTGCACAATGGTAACGATTGCACTGTGCAATGGAAACTTCAGTCAAACAGTAACTCTTTCAAATGTCAAACATAACCGAACATTAAACATGAATAGATTTTTCCCTGCACTCAAAACATAAAACAGCATTTCATAAAAAAAAATTACTCCATATCAAGCCATATACAAAGCATGCTGGGAAATAACAATCACCTCTAAAATAAAACTGCAAAATTGATATAACATGTCGATGCATTTCACCGTGGCCTCTGTGAGCTCAGCCTCGGAGAGCTCTGTGTCACACCAGCCTAGAGTGTCCACAACTGTGACCGTTAACCCATCAATAACTCTGGTGGCCAAACTGCATTGCTTCGTCACAGACTTAGAGCTTGCTGCTTTGTGAAAATGATCTCTTCCAAGGATGGTGTTACCAGCAGCACTTTTCCCAACGCCTGTTTTGCCAATAAGCACAATCCTAATTTCTTTTGCTAAGGCCCGAGAAAAAAAGTTTAAGGAAAAAGTTGGTTTTTTTCATGTCTTTCCATTGTTTAGAGCATGAAAAATAATGTAAAAAAAGAAGATATTTTATTCATAAGTTATTCACAAGTTATGCTAATTCTCTTAAAATAAATAGGTAGGCTTCTTTCCTTCTTTTTTTTTTGTTTAATCAGTTTCTCAATTCAAGCACCAAAAACTGCTTAAGTTTCCTTTAAAAGAATGAGGAAAACAAATCTCTTGGTTTTATTAGTTTATTAGTTCTACACATTACTGAATAACAAATTCTTTAATAAAATTTACACATCATTTTTAATTATCACCTTAATTTTTTTAATTGAAAACTACCCATGAGACCCATGATTCATTTTTTACAATGTACAGTTCTTTTCATTACATGTTACCCCATTATTATTATTATTATTATTATTATTATTATTATTGGTTTCAGTAGGATTTTTTTCATGTTTTGTGATAGCTTTTCATCATGTTGGAAATTTCCGGCAACTTATTTATTGAAGTAATATATATGTGAAAAATATATGTGTATCAAAATCAATTTTCATGAGGAATGTCTCTTAAAAAATGTATGAATTATTAGGTGGTAAATCTTGAAAAAACATTTAACAGCTGAACTATTCAGATTTATTGCAGAAGAATATTTACAATCACATTTTTAATGTTTTCAATAGTCTTTGAAACTTAAGATGTCTAATAATATTGTCTAAGTAGAGTTTTTTTAAGAAATAATACAGTGTTTCTTTTTTCTAACTTTTTCCCTTAAAAATTCTTGCATTTCAGTCTCCCTCTTCTGCTTCTGTTGTTCCAGCTGAAGAATTGTTTTTGACATTTCTTGCTTTTCTTTTTCTAACCTCTGCCTCTCCGTCTCCATTCTCTGTCTATGATGAGACTCTTCATTTTTTCTCTTTAACTTCTCCTTCTCCATGTATTGCTCATGTTTTAACTGCTCTTCTCTCTGTTTTTGCCTCTCTAGCTCCATCAACTTTTGATGTTCTGCAGCCTGGGCACGCAATGCTTTCTGCATCCTTTCTTCCTCTTGCCTCTCGTTTCTATTAATTGATAACACATAACACTGCTGCTTCTGTTCCATGAGTTCGATCAATCTTTGAAACTCAGCCTCTCTGGCTCTCATCTCTCTTCTAGCAGCTTCAGCTTTCCGTTGTAGCTCAGCCTCTCTTCTCTTATATTGCTCCAGTAGCTGGTATGTTGAGTTGGTGTAGCATCCACCACCATTGTCCTGAACCATGTCTTGTATCTTTTTAAGGAGTTGGGGCACTTGTAAATAGTTTCTGTCTTTATTGTTGAAAACATGGCATCGGCCTCCACATTTGTCAATTAAGGCTTTGAGATCTGCTGTAGCCTCTCTCAGATAGTCCTCAAAAGTTGTGTCCTCTAGGGCATCCCCCTTTGTGAACAAAATCAATGTGTATCTTGTAGCTCTTTCCCCAAAGATCTCCTGTAGCTGCTGGACTGTTTGCTTCTCTTCGTTTGTGAAGCGATTGCCAATCGCCAGGATGAAAAGAAAGACATGCGGACCAGGGTATGACATGTCGATGCATTTCACCGTGGCCTCTGTGAGCTCAGCCTCGGAGAGCTCTGTGTCACACCAGCCTGGAGTGTCCACAACTGTGATCTTTAACCCATCAATAACTCTGGTGGCCAAACTGCATTGCTTCGTCACAGACTTAGAGCTTGCTGCTTTGTGAAAATGATCTCTTCCAAGGATGGTGTTACCAGCAGCACTTTTCCCAACGCCTGTTTTGCCAATAAGCACAATCCTAATTTCTTTTGCTAAGGCCCGAGAAAAAAAGTTTAAGGAAAAAGTTAGTTTTTTCCATGTCTTTCCATTGTTTAGAGCATGAAAAATTATGTAAAAAAAAGAAGAAGATATTTTATTCATAAGTTATGCTATGTCCTCGGTAAAGGACATCGGGACTCAATTTCTTTAAAAAAATAATAAGACGACATGAATGAACATGGATAGGCAAAAACAATAGATTTTTTAAATCAACAATGCATTTTAAGGTTTCAAGATTTTTTTTTTAACCAAACTTAGATCCTCAACTAGAATGATTCAATATACAATTTTTCTTTCTGCAAAATGTGTGTAAAATGTCTGTGAACAGGTTTTCTCATCATATACAATGTATATATATGTAAACTAAATCTAATGTGCATACTAATGTGTTTTTGGGGCTACATGTAATGAAAAGATAAATGTAATAATGATTTTCATAATAATATATAATATTTCATAGAATATTGCAGTATAATTTCTTTCCATGTCAATTTGTTATGTCTCCCAAAATGCGTAATAAACATTCTTTTAGTCCCGGTGTCCTTATATGAGCACAAGTATAAAATCAGAAAGTCATATTTTGATTTGAAACCCTACAACATTTTCCTGAGATGTTGATTTATGACACACAATTTAAAAATTAGACAGATTAAATTAATTACAAAATATTATCATATTTCCATAAGGATGTCACTAAATTAATTTCAGACGTTCTGATGACCAAGGAGAGCGAGTGGTCATGGTGAAACATCCAATCATTTGGTATCTCTGAAAAGCCCTGAATGTGCTCTGTACAGGACATCCAGACCACCACTTAAAACTGTGCCATGTCTCAGAGAAATTCACAAAAATATAATGTCCTCATATGAGGCCGCAGGGTCTTAAGAGGTTAAAGATCAAGAAATAAAATGCTGTTGTATCAAAAAAATAAAAATAAGTATGTAATAAAATAGAATGTATTTGTACTTAGACTAAATGATAGACCTTTAAAGCAGTGTCAGGAAAATAAAACAATTCCTAAACATTTAATTGACTAAATACTTATTGAAGAAAAAATAACATTACAATATTAAAGTATCAGATTATTAATGTGAGTCATTAATGGATGAGATCAAAAATAAAGCTAAATTAATAATATGTTACAGCATTACATTACAAATGTATATATTATATAAATATATAAACATATACCTGAGAACTGTGCAGTCATCTTGGCTCAGTTTAATAGAGACCTAGAACAAGAGTATTAAGGAGAGACTATGAGAGAGCTTATAAGAACTTCCTTGTTCCAGCCCCTTTTAGATCTTGGCAGTCTTACAGATTATTGTCTAAACTAAAAACTGAAAGCCAACAAAAACCAAACCAATTCGTTTTTAGCAAATTTCTACACAAGAAGTAAGAGATGCAGGTTTGTTTGTAGATGTTCATGCAATGCAAAATATTTTGTTTCACAAGTGTGATTTTGAAAAAAAAAAAACGTAGGAAATTGATAAATTTGCTCTAAAGGAAAAAGAATATAAAAATTATGTAATTATCCTTTTATTAATTGTTATCTGATCTTGTCAGTGTGTGATACGGGAATTCATGGCATTCTCTTTTAACTTGATTTACTGTTAATGTGGGGTTATAGCTAACATCCTTATTGCCCTCATGTTAATGCCAATGTAATGATAATTTTCTTTCTCCAATAATATTTGTGTTGTAAATTGTATTATAACAAGACTGAAAGGTGATGTATTTATGATTTTCTCACTTACAGTATATCTCATGACTCGTGACACCTCTCTTATGATGTTTCTTACCAGAATCTGCTCTGTGTTGGCGGTGGGGGGTGCACAAACATGATTTGGTATCAATTTAAGATATTTGAGATATTAAGAGATTTAATATATTAATAATGACATTTTTATTCCAATATTAGTTACCTGTGAACCTCAGTGTAAAGAACCCTTTATTAATGAGTTATGTTAATAATCTGTGAATGTGAACCTTAATGCAAAGAGAACACTTGTCAACCATTTATTAAAGAGTTATCTACTGTATGTTAAGGATAGAGTAAAGAGTAAATCACAACTACTAAATGGGTAAAATAAATGGATAAAGCAAAAGATTGATACATGCAAGTCACTGAGTTGGATGTTACTGTGAATGTTATCTTATGGAAAGATGAACTGGAATTACTTGATTTACAGTAAATAGTGAGTGGGGTTAGATTTATTGCCTAAATACCTATTGTTGTCAAGCACGCTCAGTATAATGATCTTGCATTTGGTTGCAAAGTTCAACTCATAGCAATGTCAACATCCAGGTCTGAAGAGTTATCAAGATGATACTTTTTATAATGCGTGTATAAAAGGAAGAGGACTATTAAAGGGGTCATATGATGCGATTTCAATTTTTCCTTTCTCTTTGGAGTGTTACAAGCTCTTGGTGTATTAAGAAGATCTGTAAAGTTGCAAAGACTAAATTCTCAAATGAAAAGAGATATTCTTTATCAAAGTTAAGACTCTGCCACGCCCCCTAAAACGACTTATTCAAACACACCCCCACATGTCTACGTCACTATGTGGAAATATTTGCGTAATGTCGCCCCAAATGTTCACGCAAAGAAAGAAGGCGTGGTTTCAGTAACCGCAGTTAGTGTTGAAACAGCCATGTCAGCGAGATGCTGTGTGTATCTAGGTGAAAGCAAAAGCACTTTATTTGGCCTTCCGAAAGTAGAATAATTTGGGAATCTTTAAGATTACTTACAACACAACAGCAATGCATTTAATGGACGACGGTTTCATGAACCTCAGAGAGGAGGTAATTCTGACTCTGCTTTGACAATCTTAGCTATGTTTTGTTGTTAGTTTAATTATTTGCTATTGAATGTTCAAATGCTGAGTTTTGCGCATCAAGTGTGTGTGTGTGTGTGTGTGGGTGTGTTTTTGTGACATATCAGGACACAACTCTGTATAATGACATGGGTATGACACAGGTATTACAAGGAGAGGGTGACTTATGAGGACATAACTGTGACGATCGCGACCCAGTGAAACACAGGGAGAGAGAGATCCAAGTGCAGGTATGTTTTTATTAGGGTAATCCAAAACGTAATCCAAAACAAGCCAGGGTCAAAACCAGAAAACAGTCCAAACAAACAAACAAAGAAGGCACAGGAAGGGAACAGGAACCGGAACTCGGAAAGCGAGGAACTCGGGAGACGAGAAGACTGGGTACGACATAAAACGGAAGCTTCATCACTGTCTCTGTCACGCGGCTCTGTTCCCCTTTCAGGCTTGAACTGATTGTAAAACTAAGGACATAATTAACTGTTTACATTTATTTTGAAAGATGAAGCTCACGATTATGGAACGGGGCATTACATTTCCCACAAGTGCTTACCGTGATCGGCCAATCACAATGCACTGGGTCAGTTGGCCGATCAGAGCAGACTGCGCTTGTCGGAAGGACAAGGTGTTTGAGAGAGGTGGGGCAAAGAGGACCTACAATAACGTACAGTATTTGAAAAATAATGTGTTTTTTGAACATTAAAGCATGTCAACATATTCTGTTACTCCAAATACACCAAATAATGATCTTTAAAAAAAGCATCATATGACCCCTTTAATTTAAAAAATTCACCTCCTGCTTTTTTTTCATCGGGCAAGTCTATGTAGAGGTTTTTATACGGCTATGTATATAATCAAATTTAAAATTCCAAAGAGACACAAGAGCCTTTCGAAGTGTCCAGTAAAATCAGTTACTTACGTGCATTTAACTTTCAGAAAAGTCATGATGAGCTCAAAGAAACAATAAATGAATGAATGAATAGATAAACCCTATACTCACCCTATAATCCCTATAACCATTTTTTTCATGAATAAAATGTCTGGCTAACAGCAGGATACTACAATAACTTTAGTTTTGCAGCAGTTTAGGTTAGTAATGTACTCCCAGTATATAAGGATCAGTGTTCTTATCAGAACATTTGAAAGTGCATTGATTGTTTGAAACCATTCTTTGCTGTATACTTCAGAAAGCAGAACAAGAATATTTTGGGTGTTTTGTGGGAAACATGCTTATAGTTTACAACACAGATATATTTATTGATATATTGCACATATGCACCGTACGATAACTGATTAACTTAATCATAACAAATAATGTGCAAAGTTTCAGTAATCAGGTGTCACAGCAGTCAAAGGTCTGAATGTCAGGGTTTGGGGCTAATCACCTGCCTTTTGGGGTTGTGAGTGTGTGTTTGGATGGTTTGACAGCTCTCTGTGTCCACCTGATTTGAGTTTTCCCCGCCCTCCTTGTTTCTCCGTTGTTAACCTTAATTGTTTGCCACCTGTTCTCAATGCTCTTCTAATTTTTTCCCTTTATAATTCCCTGTGTTTCGCTGTTCATGGCCTGACTGTTGTAATTCTTACCAAAAGCTCGAGCTGGTCTGTGTACTCACCTTGTCTTGTTTTGTCTTCAGGCTCCAGTGTCTTTTGCTGTTTTGCTCTGTCACTTGTTCTCACGAATGTAGTACTCCAAGAAGATTCCAGCTCTCATGTCTCTGGTATTCGGCTGTCGAACGAGCTAAACTGTGGAACGATACTCATCTGCCTTGTCTTATCTGCTTTCAATAAAGCTCAGTGTAACCTGCAACTGAATCCAGCCCGTTTTTCCTGACACTGAAGTGTATATATTGTTATAATGTAAAAAAAGAAGAAAAGAAAATCAATATTGCTGGCTCTTTAATGATAATTAAAAGTTACTTAAATGCATTTACATCAAAGAATGAACATTTATGCTGATAATGTCCACAACATTATAATGTTTCCAAACATTTGGAAGGCACTGCATAAAACATTTAGACATACATTTGTTGTGCAAAGGAGCATTGAATATATATGTATTATTGTTTTTTTTTTTTTGCATTTTACCTGTATAGTATTTTGTCTTTAAAGTCCCCATGAAACATTTAATTATTAAATTATTTGTAGTATTTTATATTTTATATATTTTTTAGGTTTCCTAGTCTTTTTTAACAAATTAAGATTTTTCCAGTCATTCATGATTTGCATTATATGGATAATATATGGATATGGGCAGGCGCAGGCGGATGTCCCAGGTGGACAGCCAGACCTTCTGACCGGGTTGGTACATTGGGGCCTCAGATCGGTGAAGGTCAGTTGTCGTTCTGCGTCTGCGTAAGGCCAGCTGGAGTTGGTGGTGTGCTGCGTCCCAGACCCTCTCGCTCTCCCGGAAGGTTCACCTGAACAGGGGAATAGAGGAGGTTGGTAGCCGAGTACACACTGGAATGGAGTGAGTCCGGTGGTAGGTTGACGAAGGGAGTTTTGTGCGTACTTGGACCACCCAAGGAACTGGTTCCAGGAATTTTGGTGGCCGTGACAGAAGGTACGGAGGAAGCGTCCAATCTCCTGGACCTTCCTCTCCGTCTGACCATTTGACTGGCGATGGTATCTGGAGGACAGGCTGATGGCCACACCTAGGAGTGAGTGGAAAGCCTTCCATACCCTGGAGTTGAACTGGGGACCTCGGTCCGAGACGATATCCTCTGGGATGCCGAAGTACCTGAAGACATGGTTAAATAACAGCTCGGCCGTTTCCATGGCCGTGGGCAGACCCTTCAGGGGGAGAAGACGACAGGATTTAGAAAATCTATCCACTATGACAAGAATGCAGGTATTATTATCTGAAGGAGGAAGATCGGTAATGAAATCCACCCCTAGGTGTGACCACGGGCGATTGGGAATGGGCAGAGGATGGTGTTTGCCTGATGGAAGATGGCGAGGGCTTTTGGATATGGCGCAGCTTGTGCATCCGTTCACGTACCTCCTGACATCCGAGGTCATGTTGGGCCACCAGAAGCATTCCTTAAGCAACGAGAGGGTTTCATTGACCCCCGGGTGACCAGTGCCAAGAGATGTGCGAGCGGAGTGAATGAGTGGAGTGAGCCGTGTCCTGGGAATATACTGATGTCCCGGTGGGCAACCCGGCGGGGTGTTCGTAATAGGATCGGTAGGAGGAAGGGTCTAAGCAGACCAGGTAATAGGAGAGACGATGACCTTTTCTGGAAGAATGGTTTCTGGTTCTTCAAGATTCTCTTCGGGGGCGTGACACCGGGACAGGGCATCAGCCTTTACGTTTTTCACCCCTGGGCGATATGAGATGGTAAAGTGGAAGCGGGTGAAGAATAATGCCCAGCGGGCTTGTCTTGGATTTAATCTTTTGGCCACTCGAAGATACTCCAGGTTTTTATGATCTGTGAGGACCAGAAAGGGGTGTTTGGCTCCCTCCAACCAATGCCTCCATTCTTCTAAGGCCAACTTGATGGCCAACAACTCCCGGTTGCTGATATCATAGTTGACCTCTGCCGGTTGAGTTTCTGGGAGAAGAAGGCGCATGGGTGGAGGCGACTGGGATTCCCCTGCTGCTGAGAAAGGACCGCTCCCACTCCGGTGGTTGAAGCGTCGACTTCCACGACGAAGGGTCGGTCGGGGTCGGGATGAACCAGGAGTGGGGCGGTCAAAAAGGCCTCTTTGAGGGTGTGGAAGGCCTCTGTGGTGGCAGGAGTGCAGGAGAGAGATTTGGGTTTGTTACGGAGGAGACTGGTGAGAGGGCTGGTGATGGTACTGAACTTTTGGATAAACCGTCTATAGAAGTTGGCAAAGCCAAGGAACCGTTGTAACTCTTTGATGGTGGTAGGAGTGGGCCAATCTCTGACGGCATGTACCTTCCCCTCATCCATCCGGATGCCACTGCTGCTGATGTTGTATCCAAGGAACTGCACTGAGGGCTGATGGAAAGAGCACTTTTCGGCCTTGAGATAGAGTTGAAAGGCCCTCAGGCATTGCAGGACCTCCGCAATGTGGCGTTGATGTTCTGCCAGGCTCCGAGAGTATATGAGGATGTCATCTATGTAGACGAGGGCGAACTTGTGGAGGAACTCCCGGAGCACCTCGTGGATGAAGTCCTGGTAGATGGAGGGGGGCGTTAACAAGTCCATACGGCATCACGCAGTATTCATAGTGGCCAGTAGGGGTTATGAAGGCGGTCTTCCACTCGTCTCCCTCTCGTATCCGGATGAGGTTATAGGCGCTGTGGAGGTCCAACTTGGTGAAAACAGTGGCACCACGGAGATGTTCCAAGGCAGCTGGGACGAGGGGAAGTGGGTACCTGAACTTGACAGTGATATTGTTGAGAGCCCGATAATCAATGCATGGTCTTAAACCTCCGTCCTTTTTCTCCACAAAGAAGAAACTCGAAGAAGCAGGGGAGGTAGATGGACGAATATAACCCTGGGCCAGCGCCTCCTTGATGTATTCCTCCATGGCCTTCTCCTCCGGAATGGATAGGGGGTATATCCTTCCTTTAGGCACTGGTTCACCCGGCAGCAGATCGATGGCACAGTCCCACGGCCGGTGTGGAGGCAGCTTTGAAGCCCGTTTGGGGCAGAAGACATCACTGAAGGGGGCGTAGCAGGTAGGGATGGTGATGGATTGGTTTTCCACTGGGCTCTCTATTGAAGTGGAACAAACTGGTCTGCCAAAAACTTCTCGGAAATGGTCGATGAAGCTGGAATAAGACTGGATAACTGGGTTATTTTGAGTCCATATTGAATCTGCCCACAGTAGTGCTTTACCTTGCAGTTGAGAAATTACAAAGGCTACCTTGGATCTCTAGTGGGGTACAAGTGGGGTTGCATCTCCAGGACCAGCGAGCATTGTAGGAGGAAACCGCTGCACTAGAGTGCTGAATGGATCCGTGAGAGCTGGGTGAAGACGTCAGAGGAGGGAGGTGTACCACACACAAGCACACTGGGGATCTTGATCTTCGGAGAATCGCTGGAGAGAGGTAAGTAGAGGAAGAGTTAGTCCTTTGAGTTAGCATTCAGGTAAGGCCTTGTCGTGAACGAGACCGGACGCTGATTTAGTGCGTGTGTGTGGTATTTATGGTGCCGAGGTGATAAGGTAATGATGAGGGTCAGGTGGATGTGCTCAGTACTCAGGTGAGGGCGTGCGTTGTGAATGAGTGGAGGTGGAACCTGGCGTGTTTGTAACAGCGTGCTTTGCACTCATATTTAAATCAGTTTAATGAAAAATCTTGCATTTAGTAACAAAGTTAAATGAGTTAACAGGAATCTCTGAATCGTTATGTGCAATGCTTTAAAAACATAATGTTGGCAGTTTCCTGCCAATACAGCATGACAGAATCTGTAGTAATATTTTTTAAATACTTGTTAAATGAGTTTCAATGTATGCAATATTGTATTCACCCAAATAAATTAAATTTGTCATACATTTTTGTCCATGGGTGTTCTTACTTAATAAATACCTTTTGATTATTACTGTTGCCTCCAGTAATTATGTGTGTGATTTAACATTTTCAACCCATTTTAAGTAGGGGTGCACCGAAATTTCGGCCGCCGAAAATTTTCGGCCGAAATGGCATTATCGGTTTCGGGCCAAAATAAAAAAAAACAGCCGAAAACGTAAACCGAAAATGAATGTCACCCGCCCCTCCCATCCGTTCGCAAGCGCTTAGGTTTCACTCACGGTCGAGCTGTTATCACGCGTCTGCCTATCAAAGATTAAGCATGTCAAAGGGCTGTCACAATCAAAAAAAGCTTGTCACAAAAGCTGCACAATCGATCGGACCAACCAACACAAGTTTCGAAAACGAAAACAGGGAATCGATTTTAACGGCCTTCTCTCGGAGCGCGTCCAGCTCGTCACTATACGCTCGCAGCGAACGCGCGTCACACAGCAACTGCAGGTTCTGACACACACACACACACACACACACACACAGACACACACACACACACACACACACACACACACACACACAGAGAGAGAGCCTATTAGTGCATAATATCAATGTAGCCTTCAGTAATGTTTTTCATTGATGTTATGGCAGTCCACATTGCTGACTTGTGCGCGTCTCAAGCGCCCTCTTTACGTTCGCCCTAATGCCTGTTTAGTTGTCGGTGGATTTGCCTATATTTGGCGTTGAAAAACGGATCAACGCCAAATATAGGCAATTTACTAACGATTCAATGAACACTTTGCCTATGTCTCAAAAATCGAACAGGATTTTTTTTCACAAAAGTGACAGCCCTATATGAGAGGACACCAAAGTTGCAATATGTAGCATTTGTTCTGCAAAAATCTCCAAAATTGTGGATTTTTTTTTGCACAATTTTTAAAAAACTATTTTATTTGATGGAACATAAAACTTGAAGAATAATTATTATTTATATTTATTGTTAAAATATTTTAATTTTTGTTATGTAACTGTTAATAAAAGTTTGATTATTATATTGTGATTTTTCAATTCAGATCCATTAAATCCAAGCAATATATATATACGTTTTTAAAAGAAGCCATTTTCGGCTTCAGTTTCGGTTTTCGGCCAAGTGCATCCTAAATTTTCGGTTTCGGTTTCGGTGCAGAATTTTCATTTCGGTGCATCACTAATTTTAAGCCAGCAATATAGTACATTTTAAGCAATATTGGAGTTAAAGAAAACAACCAACATGTTATGTAAAAACTAACCCAGCATGTCTTCTGTACAATAACTGCAGTGGGTTAGTTGCCAAGTAACACAGAAATGGGTTTTAAACCCAGCATTTTTTAGAGTGCAATCATTGATTGTTTCATCATTCTTGTACTTTATCCTGCTCTATGATCATAAATGTTGAGTGGGTTCAAACTTTGAACATTGTGTGAGTGTATCATCTGAGATAAATGGCTTATGGTAGCAAAAAATACTTTTATTACAGATTATCTGTTTGAAATTGCATACCAAATTTCAAGAAATGTACCAAATGATTAATTGATTAAACATTAAGATCAATTTGATTAAATGATAGACATATGGTTTGACAATATAGTATGACGACGGGAATAAATGTTTAGTTATATGAAACACTTATGTATAGTGAAAACTAAGGATGCATTTTAATTTAGTTTATTGCACTGTATGTGTGAGTATTTTTTTAAAATCTGTAAATTATGTCCATAGTACTGCCTTATCTGTATATTTATTGTACATTTGTAACATTGTAGACACTGTATATCCTGTACGTACTGCTTATTGCACTTCTGGTTAGATGCTAACTGCATTTCATTGTCTTGTACCTTACAAGTGCAATGACAATAAAGTTGAGTGAAATCTAATCTAAAACGATAATAAACTGAAATATTTGATAATGTGCATTTTTGAATCTTCTGTTTAGGGATTATTTGGAAAAAATATAAGGCAATAAAAATGTGAGAATTCAGAATATTTGGACAATGCAATTCATTCCTATATATATATATATATATATATATATATTCAGTATTTGGACAATGCAATTCATTTATATATATATATATATATATATATATATATATATATTCAGTATTTGGACAATGCAATTCATTCCTATATATATATATATATATATATATTCAGTATTTGGACAATGCAATTCATTTCTATATATATATATATATATATATATATATATATATATATATATATATTCAGTATTTGGACAATGCAATTCATTCCTATATATATATATATATATATATATATATATATATATATATATATATATATATATAGGCAATTCATTCATATATATAATATATATATATTATAAAAACAATGTAATACACAAGATAATAGTTTATTAGTTAATAGTTTAAATGCAGGGCAACCCAGAAGAGTGTTTCCTGATGCACTTTTCCCTTCTCCTTGCTTTCCCAACAGAATAATTATCAGCTCCTCCATGTCCAGCCTTTCACTGACAAAGAAAAATAATTAACATATTTGCAAGTCCGAATTAATATGTAGCCTGCTGCTGAACAAGTATTCAAAGTTAAAAAGTAATTTATCTTTACAATGTTCTTCATAGCTTTTTCTATAAAAGATATTACAGTACCTTTTAGTCTCTGTGCTCTGCTTTTTCTGCTATAATGAAAGTGCTTGATGACTGAGCAGCACATTTATACTCTGACTGGATGCTCCACCTCCGTCTGAAGATGTCACAAACTCTCCACAGGTTTCTCAAGAGCCCCATACACTGGAACTCAATAGATTCAGCAGGTCTTTGTTTTGTGTTTCATATTTCATTGGTTTTTATGACATCGGGGAAATATGGTGTGTTGTGTCACATCAACGTTTCTTGTTTCTCATTATGAAACAACAAATTGATCTCAGTGCTATACAATGCAACCACAACTGCTACAATAAATGTAATGAAAAATAGGAAAACAACAACAACAAAACATTTAATCATCAAGGTCCAAGCACCAATATGTGCATGATTATGTGATTCAATTGCCCTTTATCTCTTTCAGTATAAAGTGCTTTACTGCAAATTCTTGAATCTCAATTTATAAGAAATGTGATAAACCAGTTTGCAGAAATACATGCTATTCTTGCAAGTTGTAGCACCCCTTATGAGCAGAATCTGACAGGACCTGTTCAGATGTGCATCCTCAGAATGTCCTCTGGTCTATTTGTATCTACGTGTATTTCGTCAAGTTTGGATTTTGCATTCAGAAGATATAAGTCTATTAGTTAAAAAAGGATAATTTTATTTGGCTTATATATGAGCAATGTTTAGATGTGCCAAATTTCTGAGTCAGATTTTATTCCCTAAAGTTGCAGATTTATGAACTGCAATGTAAATGGCCTTATTATAGTGCTACCCAGTATAGGAAGCACCCAAGTTTAGAGCAATATGGTTTAATCACTTTCTGTGCTAACAGTGATTGGCAAGTCTTATCCACATTTGTAAATAAAGTATTCAGTGTCAGAGTCAATGAATCTGCTTGAAAGAAATGTATTGATATTGCTGCAGGGCTTTAAATATTGCATTACAGAAACGTATGTTAAAGGTGGTTAAAGATACAACATAATTTCCTTAATAAATAAAATTAGTTTACCTAACATACAAATGTTGTCAAGCTGGTCAAACATTCAAATACATTTTGGGCATGTGTTCTTCATACAAATGTTTAATTTATTCCATTCAAATGCCTTTTGTTTAATTATTATTTTTAAAATATTCAATTTATTTAAACATATAAGAAAGTGAGTCAAAAATCTACACCTTAGAAACAAAAAATGAAGGGCATGAATTGTTAGGATATTAAAAAGAAGTGATTTTTCTGATCACTCACTGCTTTGCCATTTTAACGTCACATGCACACTGAGAGAAGCAGAGCACAGCATTTCCTCTCTAACACATCTCAGGTCTCTTCTTGGCTGCCCGGCAGCGGAGAACTTTGAGGAAACTGTCAATTTTGTGAGAGTCCCTGCGGAAACAGGACAGCAGGAAATGGAAATTGACAAGTCGGGAGGTTTTATCCTGGCCGAGGCTGTTGATGTAAAAAGGGAGAGAGGACAGGTTGTCTGAAGTTGAGTCCATCTGTCGAGAAGAAAACACAGACGTAAAAAGAATTCCTTCAAGGGTTTTATCCAAACACCATTCAGTTTTACTTCATACTGCCCTCCTACAGTCATCATTCACAATATACACACTGTGAGCTGTTCTCTCAAGTACAATCACCTTGTTAAAGACGTGCTCCAGACCTGCTCCCAGGCTGTTGATGTTGTCCTGCAGCTCTTTGGTCTTGCTGTCAATGGTGTTGCTTTCTGGATGTGCCAGGCTGGACGCCTCAGAGGACAGAAGGGCAAGGGGATCGGACCACGCCAGCAGCAGAGAACGAGCCAGAGACAGCAGCTCATCCTCCTTCACACACAATAAGATAAAACTTCATACACCGCGTGTCTGTTTTGCCTTTAACTACGATTGTGACCACAAGTGGGAGATAACAGACACTGCACATTAAAAGTTTAGTTCACCTAAAAACAAAAAAAGTAAATTAATCTGGTTTCAAGTCCATAAGATTGTCGAACCAATGAAGTTTCACGAAAGCATGTTTGTAATTCTTCAAGAACCAGTGAGTATTGAGATGGTAGTATTGAGTAGTATTGGCTAGTATTGAGTTCAGATGTATCATATTAATGCGCTCTATGTATGTGTTTTGATCAATGCTCATATGTGAATAAAAACCTAAATTAAATCTATTCATCATGGAAAGTGACGATGTCTTTCCAGAGGACTTAATCAGATTAAACAGCTGGATTTGTATAGATTTCTTTTTTCAATGTCTTTATAAATGTTCTGAAGTGTCAAAGTTTTGGTAGTACGGACGTTCAATAGAGGAACAGAAATCTCTCATGTTTCATTAAAAATCTTCTTTTTTGTTTTGAAGATCGATGAAAGTCTTGATCAAGGGTGTGTAAATGACAGGAATTTTTATTTTTGGGTGAAATATTCTGAAAACACATTGGATTGAGACACTCTAAATGAAAAAAAAAAATTCTATTAGGACTTCAAACATTTACAAGCTTTGTAAATTATTTATAGTATGTATAGATACAATATAGTACACATTTTTTAAATGATGTATTTTTGTATATATTGTTGTATATAAAGTATTACAGTTACAACAATTTAATAATATATTTTATACAATAAAAATGCATCTTTATTTTTGTTTTTAAATTATATATATATATATCTATATCTATCTATCTATATATATAACATTTGTATTTATAAGAACACTCTCAGAAATGAAAGTGTGAAAGCTGTTACTGTGGTGATCCCTTTTCAAAAGGTTAACCTTTGAACCTAAAGCATCCATATTGTTACCTTAAAGGTACATATTAGTACCTAAAGTGTACATACTACAGAGATACAAAGGATAAAAAAGTGTACCTTTTGAAAAGGTATCAACCTGAGTGACAGCTGTCACACCTTTTTTTCTGAGAGTGCAGGAGAAAGTTTTTTACATTTGATAGAGATGAGGATGGATGCAGTAAAGCATGCTCTTACCGGGACTTTCAGGGCTTGGTCTTTGTCATTGGGAATCTGAAGGGAGGATGTGTGGCACATCGACGGACGGGGCATCATTACCCTTCCAACCGGAGGAAAGTGAGAATCCTGAGGAGGAAAGCAATGTTAATATTAAACAAGCAACACCAAGTCAATGAAATAAATACCTGTTTGGATAGAACTGAAGTCATATATTGCGAATAAGCCAGTGAGTGGGCATACGACACCAGGGTGTTTGGTACTGACCAGGTCATTAGTGAGAGAGGTGCTGAGAGAGTGAAGTTTGTCTGAGAGTTGAGAGGCTCGCTCCAGTAAATCATTCAGACCGACACCGTTGATGGAGACAAACGCACACATCAGAACAGCCACTGAAATGCAAAAAGAAAAAGAAACCCTTCAAAAATAACATTAGGGTCATCTGAAGTCCAGTAAGCATGAACAGAAAATGGTAAAGGGGATGTAGAGAAGGAGGGAGGAGAGGTAAAGTGTAAAATGTTGCAGGGAACTTTGCTTACCTGCAAAGTACAGTCTAGATCCTTGAGTCATTTTTAACTGGTTTTAACAGATCTTGGTTGAATCTTTGCAGTCTGATTTCCTCTCTTGAGCTCTCTGTCATTTTCTTCCCATTATATAGGCCTGCTCTTCTTGGTCCTCTCATTTGCATATGTAATGTCTTGCACTCTAGGTGTATTAGTTAAATCCTGAAACTGATGAAAAACATTGATGTGGGGGTTTGGCTGATCAATGTTTATAAGCTGTCTGAGTAGATACAGAACACGAGGGCAAAAATCAGATGATCAGAGGTCAGATGATGTACCAGTTAAATATATGTAAAACATTATTTCTTCTGTTTAACTTTTAAATGTAGTGATGGTTATTTGTGATTATTTGTTTTTTCTTCTAAAATGTTTTTATTTAAAAAAAATTGTGATGTCTGAATGGAAAAATGAACTGATTCTAATAGAGTGCACAACCAGCAGTGTCAAAAAGATCGTTTACACTCACCCACCCACCCTCATACACACACACACACACACACACACACACACACAAATTGTTGGATTTAAGCTAATAAAATGGCCTTTTGGTGTTCAGTACTAGTGCCAGTTCAAAGAGGAAATGGGCCAGTTGTGAAGGGTGCAAGTTGATTTTCCCAGCTTTTTTTTCTTTTTATGGAGGTTGTGTACCCATTCTATACGCTCTTACAGCCACATGCCATTTAAAAAAGTCTTCACTTGTGACCCTCTTCCTCCAGCAACGAGGAAACACTCATTTGTCATCACCTGCTGTGAACTGAGAGCATTTGAACCCTTTTGTTTCTTTTCTGTTCTTTCCTTGTTTATTTATTTCTGAATGTGTTGGCTGAGTCCAATTCTTATGAAAGTTTCCTGTTCCTTTTATGTTTTCAGACTCAATAGTTAGTTACAGTGTGTGACCTTATAAGACTTTGAAATAACAGGCCTTTTGTAACATTTTGTTTAATGGGTTTATCATTAATTTATTTCGTTATGAAATATGACGTTTTCTCTTTTTTTATTTTTTTTTGTAGTAAAAGTGTTGTAACCATGTTTTTTGGCGTACTGATTACCATCTCACTACAAAAACATTGTTAAATTATGGTTATACAGCAAAACCAATTTTTTGGTTGCCATGGATTAGTATTTCTGGCCATAGTTACTTTTTGTAAGGATTCATTCTGTTACCTCGAAATTGGCTTTAGTCTTTCCAAAACTTCTCATATATTTTATATATTTTGGGAACTTAAACATTTTACATTTAGCCTATTTCGACGAATCTATACTTTTTATAATTTCATTTGACCAACTCCTAATAACTCTGTCATAAGGGCGACTTATCCAATAAACAACCTTATAGTCTAATTACAGAGAGAATAACATTGTATGCATGTGCATTGGGTCGTTTCTCCTCCCTCAAGACTCATGGAGAAGGAGGCGTGGATCTAGTAGCGTTCCAGTTCAAAAATATTCATTTTGTTTTCCAGGTAAATCTCGCCAGATCTTTCCGGACTGCAGACCCAGGTAAAGTAATTGCTTGACATTTCATGCTAATGTAATTATCTGCACTTTAGCTCGTTGGCAGCAGTGCAGATGCATATGGATTTTGGGTTGATTGTTTAGAAAACAGGACGTTCTTGTCTGAAGGTCTCCGTTAAATACCTCCGTCATTTCCAGATGCGCGCGCTGCTTTCAGTCATTTGTTCCTACAGCTTTAATCGCGTAACATCTTGAGTTAGACAGTCGGGTATTTTTTTTTAATCATTATAATTCAAGGAACAATACCAAACAACACGTTGCAATGCTTAACTTTTTAAGTAACCGTTGTGGAGGTGTGTTGATGCAGAGATCCGCAAAAGTTTCAGATCTTGAGAAAGTAACAGCTGCTTTTGTTGCAGTTATACGTATCCACATGCTCTCGGACACAATCGAATAGGCTAGGCTAATACAAAGATAGGTACATTTACGAATTTTAATTTAATGATAAAGCCATTTTAGCCTTGATAATAATAATTTTGTTTACTTAGAGAACATAAACAATAAAAGAGGAAAAAGTGTAATAAAAATACAAAACACTAAAAATAAACTGCAGCAATAAAAAGGTTACAAAAATGATTATAAATATTTCAATTAAAACTGTAAAACTTGCACTTAGGCTACTTTAGTCCCGCGGAATTTCAGTGTATTATTATGTATCCAACTGTAATTTGGACTTTTTTTTAAATTTAAATTAACCAACAGTGAAGTGATTAGACATATTGCTTTTTAAAGTTAAATTTCTGATTTATAGTCTATAGTCTAATAGACTACTTTTAACTTTGTGAAAGGGTAAAACTGTTTGAACAGATGAGGGGTGGGTGAGCAATGCAATAATCTTATCTGCCGTAGAATAACAGTATGTTGTATCTTGTTTTTTATTCAGTTTTCTCTCGAAAACCTAAATGTAAACAGGTTACTGTATTAAAACCTATATCAAGTGACCACTATTTTTGATTCAAATGTAGCCCTCTTTCTGCCATCAAAACTATTAAAAGCCAAATGGATTTGCTTGATTTAGCTTAGTCCGGCTGGTCTGAACACCATATAGCTGAGAGATGGAATATTACTTCATATTGAAACTTTATTCATATAGAAATAGCTTATTGTATTTTAATTAGTGCTGTCAAACGATTAATCGCAATTAAAAATCCAAAATGTGAATAAAAAACGTTTTTGTTTACACAATATAGCCTATGTGTGTGTAGTGTATAATACATTTTTTATATATAAAGATACATATTTTATTTTGAAAAATATGCTTAATTACATCATATTTATATTCATATAATTTATATCACATATAAATATATTTAATATAAAATATAAAATTTTTCTTATACATGCATGTGTGTGTATTTATATACTTAATAAATATACACAGTATACACACACACACACACACACACACACACACATATACTGTGTAAACAAAAACTTATTTTGGACGCAATTAACCGCGATTAATCTTTTGACGGCACTAATTTTAATGATCTATATGACATCCATTTAGAGGGATGGGATAGTGAATGTAGAGCACAATTCACAATAAAAAATTAAGTTTAAAGGTAAAGTTATAAAGGCAGAGGAAAGTTGTCAAATGTGTTCATTTTTATGTTTTCATAACCATTTTACATTTATTCATATATCTCGATTTTACACTCACATTTAGTCATTTTGCAGATGCTTTTATCCAAGTGGCTTACATTTAGGGATTACATAAAGCGATTCAAACAGACACAGGAAGTGCTTGTAATACCAAGTTTCAGGTATTGTTCAGATAAGTACAAACTAGAAAGGAAAGGAATAAAGGAATAAGGGAAGGATTTTTTTTAATCTCGTATTTATTCCAGTGTACTAGTGGCTATATTCATTTAAATCTTTAAGAAAAAATTAAATAAGAAAGGAAATTGTATGCAATTTAAATGAGACTGCTTTTAGATGAAAATAAATATGATTAACAAAGAAAGAAAAAGTGTAAATTGGTGCACGTCATGAAAACATGTTGCCATTAGTGGGCGCCCATGCACAGTCCGTGATATCACACAAGAAGTAGTGCAGCTTTTCTGTGTCTGAATGCAAGTTAAGTTTCTCTGCATACTTTCCATTGGCTCAGCACACTTCATTACACATTGTTGCTTTAGGTGCAGAAAAAAAAGCACAATTATTTGCTTTTTGCATATGAAGTACCATTCTTTCAAAATGTTTTTATTAAAGTTTTTTTTTATTTGTTTTGCTGAATAAGGTTGAACCCGATCACTGTTTGATCTCTTGCTCATGTACATATGTGCCCTCTCACGTTCCCCCCTCCTTCCTCCTCCGTGTACTATGTACACTACCCCTCCCTCTGGCCAACTCTAACTCTCCATTCTCTCTTTTTCTCTTGCACATGCAACCACAGGAGTGCACGGATCACACCAACACCACAGAACCATGTCTGACTCAGAGACTGCAGCTCCTGCCGAGACCCCTGTCCCAGTACCCTGTGTGGCCATCAAGGCAGATCTAGACAAATGGTAAGTGACTGGATGGTGTATGGTCCATAATACCGGTCCGTTGCAACTCTATATAGACCGAATTAAAATTTATTAAATTCTCATACTCCAAAATGTGGATTTATTTCCACACAGATTTATTATTATTCTTAATTAGTTAATATTGGTCATATTCAATAGAATTATGATACACAGTGTAAATACTGCATCGTGATGGCGATCCAAAATGGAGGGAAGAAAGGACCTTGTGCCGAATATGAGGTGGAAGATTCGTGCAAAGGGATCCGGTGTTTTTAATAAGATGTAACTTAATTAAGCTTAGTGAGTTTTGTAAATGGTTTGATTGGTGTCCGTTTGATGCGAGTTGGCAGCAGC
This sequence comes from Carassius carassius, assembly GCF_963082965.1. Classification (NCBI taxonomy): domain Eukaryota; kingdom Metazoa; phylum Chordata; class Actinopteri; order Cypriniformes; family Cyprinidae; genus Carassius; species Carassius carassius. The sequence goes on along the minus strand of NC_081755.1, from coordinate 32,505,646 downwards.
AGTGGGGCCGCTCATTAAGAGCATTCTGGGGTTTTTCTTCAACTTCAGTTCTTCCTCACGGCTGATTGGCTGTTGGGAATGTGTCTACGTCATGATTTTCCTCCTGCTTGTCCTGCCATCCCTGATTTCCCCTCTCGGTTTTCGCCATTTCTGTCCCTGCAGCTTCCCTGGCCTCGCTTTTCACTTTGAGTTTTGACCACTTAAATGAGAGCAAATCACTGATATTTACAGGTGAACCTTTTCTCCGGTTTTCCCTGCCCTCCCACTAATGGGTTTTGCTGGTTTTATATCCTGCAAATGAAGGAGATTGTGAACAGTAAAGAACATTCATGCAGTATGCATACGATGTCCTTCCTCCTATGTAGGGTTTCATTGTGTTCCCTCTCTCTTGACCACTGACACCAGCCATTGCTCAAGCTGTATTTTGACCCTAGTCCCCACAACAGCCTAAAAAATGTAGACTGGCTGCTTTTGGTGTTTGTAGTGTCGACAGGCCTGGGCAGCATGAGAAAGGAGATAAGGTTGCACATACGCTGACCTTTGGTGTGCAAGGACTAGATAGGGAAAGGGTGTGTGGGGGTGAGAATTTGGTTGAATAATGTGTCACTGTTTCATCTGAAGCAATGGCCATCACAGTCACCTTCATTTACAGCAGTGCTTCTCAACTCCAGTCTTTGAGACCCACCTTGCAAGATATTTCAGATGTCCCCTTGTTCAACACACCAAAAAGCTGATAAGATGAATCAGGTGTTTTAATTAGAGAGACATCTAAAACATTCTGGTATGTGGGACACTGCTTTAGCGGATATAAAACCAACAAAATCCACTGTAATCCAAAATGGATTTAAGGGGGGCAGTGAAAAATGGAGAAAAGGTGCATCTTTATTAATAGTTTCCTCTCATATGAGCAGTCACCGCTCAAAATGACAAATCGAGGCTGGGACGCTGCAGGGACAGACACAGTGAAGACTGATGGGAGAATGGCAGAACTGTTACCAGTTAAACGATGTAAGCAAGTCAGTTTCTCATTGACCTTTATGTGACCATTTTGACCAGCAACTTGCATGTGTTGCTGACTAGCTGAATGTTTAACTTTACAGAAGGCGACCTTAAGTAACGTACACCACATTGGTAATTATAGTGCCCTCGTACATGGTAATGCATAGATGTGTGTGTGTGTGTGTGTGTGTGTCATTCATTAAACAGTGTGTTCTATTGACTGGATCACTTTATACCTGGTCTAAGCATGTCACAGTGGCCATTTTGTCTGTTTTTTTTTGTCATGCTAGTCCACAAAGGGGATTCATTCATCAGTCCTGGGCTTTAAACCCAGAATAAGATTAACCCCACAATCTAGCAGTTATTCACTAGGAGAATGCATATGCCTGCTTATTGTGGGACAGTGTACAATTTCTGCCCTTATGACCTTGAGATGTTCTCCATTTTGTATGGTTTCAAAGTCTGTGACTGAACATCAGCCTCAGAGTTAACGTACCGCCATTGGGTCCTATAAGGTGTCCTTTTTAAGAATGTAAATGTAAATCACAAATTAATCTTTTACACTTTAAGCTGATTTTTCCCTCTCATTTGTGTTAGCATGCCTGCTCTTGTAGCGGATGGAATGCATTGTTCTAGTTTTGTAGAAGCCCTCAGGGTAAGCAGTGTTACTCAATCTATCAATAAACAGAAGCATCTGCTTTATCAGCATAAGATTGCTTTTTTACAGGAGCTCCATGTGGAAATAAATCAATTCCATATGGATCCAGTATTTATTAGATTCCAGTTGAATTATTCTTTGGGTCAAGTAAAATTATTTCCTATTTGCTGAGTTTAAGATCAGAGCACTCCTGAGCTGTGCCCTTTTTCCTTTTGCATTATATATGTGGAGGACTGGCCATAATGTGAATTATTCAGTCTTCATTTTGGGATACTTTTTGGTATCAGTCTAATTTCACACCTCCAAGACTGACAGATTTCAATATTTGATTGGTAATAAATATGGTTTGGTTCATTTAATGCACATTTTAAGATCAATTTATCTATAGTTCACGCCAAAAAATGAAAATTCAGTCATTGTTTACTCATGTCATTACAAACCATTTCTTCTGCAGAACACATATGTGACCCTGGAAATCTTAGGTATTTCTTTTATGCCAAAAATCATTAGGACATTAAGTACAGATCATGCTCCATGAAGATATTTTGTACATTTCCTACTGTTAATATATAAAAACTTATTTTTTCGATTAGTAATATGTATTGCTAAGAACTTCATTTGGACAACTTTAAAGGCGATTTTCTCAATATTTAGATTTTTTTTTTCTCCCAGGATTCCAGATTTTCAAATAGTTATATCAAATATTGTCATATGATAACAAACCATAAATAAATGGAAACTTATTTATTCAGCTTTCAGATGATGCATAAATCTCTATTTCGACAAATTGACCCTTATGACTGGTTTTGTGGTCCATGGTCACAAATGATAATGTAGGGAAGAATGTTGGTAACCAAACATTGGACAAAAAAATATTTTATATTCCACAAAAGAAATAAATTCATACAATTTAGTGGACAAGGTGAGAGTGAGTAAATAATGAACTATCCATAACACTAGCTTTTAAAATGACTGTGCTTTTGCCACCAATTTTACACCACAGATATAGTGTTTCAACATTTGTCTCCCAAATCAAAAGGTCTTTAAACACACCCATGCTCTGGTTCATATGACAGTTTTCCAGAAATTCATCACCTTTTGAAAACAAACTAGCTTTTAAATGGACCATATTCTTTGAGCCCAAAAGAGGGTGGTTTTCCAGTTGACTAGAAATGGTTTTGTGATCTCTAATTACTGGTTGTTGAGGATAAACACATAATCTGACCCTGATTGTTTTTTGTCAGTTAGTCTTGTGCTTCACAATGGTCCGTTCTCCCTTTGCACGTCTTCTCTCTGAATCTAGTATTAGTATTAAAATGCCTGCCTATGAAGAGGAAATGCCCTTGGCTAGTGAAATCCCCTCATACATCCTCACACCAACATCACGTTGCTCATCTGAACCAGTCTGCATATGGCGCTTTATATTTAAATCGACCAGCTGTGTGTTACATCACCGCTCTCTGAGAAAAGACAGAAAGCGAGGAAGAGCATGCTCATGTCAGCAGGCGAGATGCAGCAGATGATCTGTGGGGGAGGGAGAGACTAAAATCATTTTCTCTCCGGGGGAGGGGCTATTTTCCTCATAAGTCACGACATCTCCCTCTTTTAGCAGGAGGCATCTCTCTTTTCCATTACCTGCTTGCTTTGTCACGTTATTCTAGGGCTTTATCTTTCACTGGTTCAGCTGGATTATCCGCCTCCCTCGCTTTGCATCTCTTTCCCCCCTTTGCGCTGTCATTCCTAGCCTTGTTTTCGCTCCATCACTCTAATGCAGTGTGTCAGTGTCTGCCGTTGTTTGGTGTGGAGAGGCTCAGATAATCTCACTCGTACAAATGCATACATACTGTCTCATTCAGTCGCAGCAGAATCCAGCCTCTCATGAGTGCACATTTTATACGACTTTGCAGAAACAAAAGACACAACCAAAGTTTTGTAATTTCTTTATAGTGTGTAATACAGAACCTTTGATGCTTGATCATGAAGTCTTGCATGCTTCAGAGGGACAAATCTGAATTTTTGTGTTGTATATGTGATATGTTGATGTGAATCAGCCTGTGTGTGTGTTGACGTAAATGAGCGTGTTTCCTGTGTGCTACAGTGTAAAGGAGAATGGCGAGGAAGCGTGTAAGGAGCTAATGGAGGCGTTTGCTGCCTGTGTGAAGAGCAATGCTGAGGCGTCATGATGAGCTCAACATGCAGGAAAAGTAAAGCGCATTCACTTGCTTCATTTCCCTTTACTTGATCAGATGAGTATTTTATTTATGTCAGATCAGCAGATACATTATGTACTATGTTTTCTTTTCTAAATATGTGAATATGGCTGACTGATCATTATTTCAATTTAGTTGGGAATGGTCTAATAATTAAGGATGCACAGATCTATATATATATATATATATATATATATATATATATATATATATATATATATATATATATATATATATAACAATAACAACAACAAAAACATTGTTTCCATGTTATGGGTTATAACCGATAATTGGCTGATATTTATAATAATTTTGAGATTAGCTGAAGAATAAACTGATTTCATGAAATAATTAGTTTTGTTAAAGATAAGTTAGAGTACTGTATCTTGGCAAATTTAAATTAAATGTAATGGGGGAAATAAAGTATTCAAGAATAAATGTCCAACATAGACTATAATGTTAAATTATTTTTAAAAAATTACAATTTTGTTTAAATTTCACTTTTAAAGAATTAGTCAAGTTTACTTTACTTCACTGCCTTAAAATGTTTGTTAACTTGACAATTATTTTAGATTATTTTAGATCAAATTAATTGTAGTGTAGTCAACCTCAACCTTTTTAAAAAGTCAGTGTTACTTCATTACTAACTAATTCACTCCAAAAATGTTTATGTTGTTGTATCAAGTGAAACTATGTCAACTGGAATTTGTTTTTTAATATTCTTAATTTTATGATTTTATTGGCTATTAATTTAATCTTTAGCACATTTGTTCTGCTCTGTTTTATGATTGTCTTCATAATTTTTCATCTTCATTTGAAATGTATGATTCTCTGTATTCTGTTTGTTTTTAGTGTTTTACTGCACTGAGTCCTCCACCTTCCCAGCATTCCCTGCAGCTCATGGCACTGGACTAAATGATGGGGTTTGGCAGCAGAGACCATATTTGTGTTTCTTCCCTTCTCTACCCCCCTGTGAAGCTTAAACAGATTCCTCCAAGCACCAACCTCCCCTCTCCTCCCATTCGTGGCTGATTGTATTGATCTGACCTGTAGAAAGTTTGAGAGTTGATGTTAATGATGTGTCTCAGATGCTTTCAAAATGGAATAAAGATTTAAAAAATGGTTCGATATTTCTAAATGACTTTGTTTGACAATGTTTGTTTTCGTTTTTAGGTAAATTCCTAAAAACAGCTTTCATTAACTTGCTTAGCAAATCCTGTCTTGCTAAAAGTGACTTCTAATGAGTCCCTGTGGTTTTATTTATATAGAAGTCCAAAACTTTAAGGTGGATGCACTGAACTGGACTGAAGGCAAGGATTATATAGGCTTCTGTAATGGGTTTAGGGGAACTACAGTAGGAGATTAAGCTTTCCAGTGTCACTAATACTCTAAACTCCTCACTTTGACTCTTTAAGAGGCACACAAATAAATCCCCAAATGCACTTATGTCATCAGTCAATCAATCAGATCTTATGCTCATTCATGAGCTGATCTATTAGCAAAGCAAGAAGTGTGAAGACTTGTTCTATAACCAAGAATAAAAATCCCCAGGGTTTGGACTACGCTCAAACATGCTGGTTTGGTGTAAATTAAACAGTACAAAACAAGAAATTCAAGCTAATTATCCAAGCAAAAGTCTTGTCACACCAATTTTACCGCTTGCACAAGCAGAGACAATTTTGGGTGATGTCTCCATGAATCACTGCTCAAATGTGATCAGATCATGCAACAATCTCAACCAATATCAGAGCAGTAGGCTGGGAAATATTGGACAAGGACTGAGGTTTGTGAACCACTGGGGGTTCATAAGGAAACTGGGGAGTTCACGAGTTGATGAAAAGCTAGTCATTAATTAAATCATAAAAATATAAAATTATGACATTTCAGAATAAAATAAAGAATATTTTAGAATAGCTACTTCGAATCATATTTTTTGTTTGATGTGAAAAATAAATAAAACGAATTACCGGTTTTTTTTTTTTTTTTACAACCTAAATGCGTGATTTGTTAACTACGTTATACTACATTACCACATTTCCAGCCAACATCCTTCTGCCTCCTCCATGCTGAAGAGAGATTTCGGTTGTCATAAGACTTCAAGAAAATAAAGGGAGGACGATGTGCTCCTGCTTGAAGCCCTGCCAGACAGGTGGGAGTAGGGGATAACTTTAGAAAACTTTTCAAAAGGCACCTATAAAGGTCACTGAATGTGTTTAACCTTGAAAACATCAGGTGAGGGACGATATGAAAATGTTGAGAGTTGTATATCCAGGTGAATCTGCAGGAATCACATCTGTCTGCTGATCTCTGTCAAAAAACACAATTATAAACCCTGAATTGTGTCAGCAGACGTGTAAGCTAATGTTTTTGGTGAGGTAAAGAAATAATACCCCAACATAAATGCGCATTTTACTGTTGGAAGATTTTTCAATAACTTCTTGCCTGCAGAACACGCCCTATGTGTTTGTCTCTGCCACCTTGTGTTCAAACATTACACTGCAGGGATGGTGCTTTAATTTTAGCAGTAGAAAGTAGTCAAAAAGTGCATTTCTACATTTTCTTTTCTTTTCTGCTCTAGCTTGCTCCCTAATCTAACTTTCTAATAAACCTGACAGTGAAAATTGTTGGATCTCTGACGAATTCTGTTCCTTTAAGTCACTTTGGTTACAGTTTTTTTTCAATCTTTACTTGTCTGAAACCTGACAAGTACACTAATTCTCGGCCTTTGACTCATTTTTCAATTTCATAAAACACGATTTGCAAAACACAATCCTCTATGTAATAATTTTTTTTCACCTGCTTACATTTTCAAAACTTACATCTTTTTTTCAAAAATGTACACACAAATGCAAGATTTGCACAAACAAAAAGCAAAATTCCTCACATCTCTTACAAAATGAAGCACTGCATTAAAAATATGACAAACATGTCTCAAAAGCAAACATTTGCAAAGACCTTTGCCATTATATAAATTCCTGTTAGATTTGTGTGTTACATAGAGAAATGTGTTGTGTTTTGCAAAACGTGTTTTACGGAATTGAAAACAGAGTCAAAGGCCGAGAATGAGTGTATGGTTTTTGTAGATTTGGTGTGTGGTTCTGCTGTTTGAGTGTCAGCTTTCAGAAAGTGTGTAAAGGTTCTCTGTGTAAGCAGTTGAAAACTTTTTTTAAGGGTTTGCAAATGTTTGTTTTGAGATGTGTTTGTGATATTTTGAATGCAGTGCTTCATTTGTGCTTCATAAAAATCTGCTAAATACATACCTGGACATGTAAAAAGACTGAAAACTACTATGCAAAAATCCAACTAGTCCCATCAAAAATGGATATTCCTGCAAGCCTGTAACCGCTTTTTTTTTCTTGTCTAAAAATGACAATATGGGACAGCTAGTCCATAAATATTATGATAACACGATCTGAAATACCTACTACAGTAATTATCAAACAATTGACAGAAGCTGCACAATGACAATAATGGGTTCAATAATAATGTGAGGGGCGGACGTGGGGTGGGGTGGGGGGCTATGACGAGCATGTTCAGTGGGAATCTTGTGAGGGAGGGGACGCAAGCAGCGCGGAACCCGGATGCTGATGCTGCTCGTGGGAGAAGCAATACAGGGAGAGTTCGAGCTAAAAACCAGAGAAAGGCCCCGCTGACAGAGGGACTGCTATCCTCGCGGCCACAAGGCAAGGGAAGCGAACGGATTAAAGCCAGGCTGCTCGAGAGGATGACTCCGCGCGCGGTATCCGAGGCGACGGGAGGAGAGCGCGAGGAGATGCTGTGATGCGCTGCACATAGCCAGCGCGAGGGAGGGTGGAGGAGGCTCCTACCATAGTTAAAGATGCTCGCTCTTTGACCAGGAATGTGTTCCGTGCGAATAAAGCCAGGGATTTCTGCGCAAACACTATAGCGCAATGCACTCCTGGATTAACTGACGGATTCATGTGACGGAAGACGCAGAGGCTTTCTTCCCCGAAAGGGTGGCTGTTTTCTCCTGTAGCTACAGTTCTCCCGTATTTCCGGATGTGAGGCCTGGAAGATACCGTAGTTTATATCAGGCACGGGACGCTCATACGCTGCATCCAAACATTTATTAAATAAAAACGAAACATTTTGAAGAGTCAGTGACAAAAGAAAGAGACTAAGAATAATAGGCGTAAGGTGTTACAAACCGGATGCGCGGTTCTTTCGCAGAATACATGTGAAATGTGGCCAAGTTTTTAATTAATAAATAGATCAATTGCAGTTTGACAATAACGGGAGGCTACATGAATATTTATTTTAAAATAAATAAACCGATGATTGAACCAGGCTACCAAATACTCCTGTTAGGCTATCTTTATCTGTCCTCAATATTCATAATCATTGTGCTGTCGTCCGCAGCTATTATCTGATCTAGTCATAGTGTCTTCTCATACCCTGACAGATTTAATCGTGTCCCCTCATCGTTCTTCCAGCAGCAGCTGCAACCACAGGCCGTGTGAATCGCAATAGCTGCTACAGTTTGGCGTGTAGGCTCGGCTGGACACGCATTTCTCTGTTCACTTTTGATTTTTTCTAACGGAACATGTTACCGATCCGTTTCCACGAAGTTTAAGGAGTCCCGGCAGATGTTTGGGAGTAGGCCACGGCACTGACAGCACGCCTCAGCATCCCTGTGTCATCGCTCACCGTCTGTGATGTCTGCACGGCGGAGCTATTGCGTGAGCAGGACAGACGCCAGTGGATACATTGTGAGAATACACTGATTACCCCCTTTATATTGTGACACAAAACCGCGGTCGAACGAAATGTCCAGTAAGGAGGTGTCTGGGAGTCAGGCAGCTCAGTACGTCGGGCCCTACCGACTGGAGAAGACGCTGGGGAAGGGCCAGACAGGTACGAGCAGTTCCTTTTTGGTTAATGCATTGGAATAAATTCTGCTCTACTTCGCGCGACTCAGTAGGCTATATTAGTAGCCTAATCTATTGAAAGGCTGGTTCGGCAATAAGCAAAGCGGTTAACGTGGGTGCTTCAGCTGATGAAATGTAATGAGGCAAGCAAGCAAGTGACAGTAAGGGCAGTGTTTGATGAAGGAAGATTATTTCATCTTTCTGGCGTTTTGTTTTCGAGTCATGAGTGGCAGTGATTCATTCGTGCTGTTTCGAAGCTTGCAATGGATTTTTAAATGTATTTATTTATATTTAGGTTACTAGTACTTGTATTTGTTGTATTATACTTCTAATAGTGACCGTTAGTTGCATTTCTAACGTTCATTAGATGCTAGTACTTTTCCTAGGCATATCTATTTAATTATTTAAGGTTGCTAGTAGACTACTCTTTTGCTATCCCATTAGAGACAGATCATTGTTACTTGGATCTGTGGTTCAACTTGTCACTTTCCACCGTAGCTGGAACCTAAGGTTTTACAAGTAACTGTTCAATAGGTTCTTACCAGTTACTTTTTCAATAGTTATATCTATTCTCGCAGTTTTATTTGATATTATGAAAACTAGTAACTACCTAAACTGTTATACCATTTCTTTTTTTCACTAGGTACAGTTAATCTTTTTTTGTAGGTTGTACATGTTGTAAGTAATGACTAGTCCGCTACTTTAGTTCAATTACACAAGTAACAACTTAAATACATAGGAGGTAGTGTCTAATCATAAAGCACTAGGAAAACTTGAATTTGTACTAACTTAAGATTTGCTTACAAATTGCAGTTTGTTACCAGTAAGAATGAAACCGGTAAAGCAACTAATGACAATCTGTAGTATATTAGTGTAAAGTAAAATGTAAAATAATTCCTGTCACTATTAGATTGCTAGAAGCCTAATTAACAAATGTACTAGTCATGTAAACCTAGATACTAGTTAGTTTTAAGGTATAATAATGACTTGCAACCATTCTGTTCTGAATGCAAAGGCCACTAAGATCCTGATTGTCAGTACATTGTAGCCTAAATAGGATATGAATGTTCACAAGAATGATATAGATCTACATACATTAAGAAGTAGATGGTTTATGAGACTGTCTATGAGCAGTATGTACTGGTGTTTTTATGTTTTTTTTTTTTGAGTGTGCATAAGTCAGTAGTGTTTTTGGTAGTGCTGCTTTTTTCAGGTGTAATGGTCTGTAAATGGGAATTGATTACCTAAAATTGTACTGTCTGAATGTCGCAGACATATGCTGTCTGCTTTTCAGTTTTTACAAGCGCATCTCATCTGGATTTTAATGTTGTCCACTTTTAAAATGCTTCCGTGAAGAATGACCATCTGTGTTCCTCTTGCAGGTCTGGTGAAGTTAGGAATTCACTGTATCACAGGACAGAAGGTGGCCATAAAGATAGTTAACAGAGAAAAGCTATCAGAGTCTGTTCTTATGAAAGTAAGTTTTGCGTACTATGAATTTACAATGGAAATGTCTGAAAGCTCTAGTTTTTCTCAGTCACCTCCTGCTTATGTAGCATTTTCTTATTTACAGTAACTAGTAGCACAGAAGCTGCATAACTCCAACTGCTTTATTAACCACAGTCTTTGCTGCATCTGCCCTAATGTTCTGTGCTAAAGAAATACAAGACTCTTCCTGCTAAGCCATTTTTGTCCATGTCTACTGTTGATTGTCGGACTCTTGTTAACATATTGACTATATTAGTTCACTTCTAATTGAAAGAGATCGTCTTTGGTTGGTTATTTCCTTCATCAAAGTTGTTCCTTTTCCCTATTCAACTCTCATTCAATGTTCCTCGCTCTCCCTGTTTCTGCAGGTGGAGAGAGAGATAGCTATTCTTAAACTAATAGAGCACCCTCATGTCCTAAAACTGTATGATGTGTACGAGAATAACAAATATCTGTAAGTACTGCTCTGTTTCTCAACACATCTGAAGCATGTCTGGCCTTGTCTCGTCTTGTCTTGTCTAGACTTATCACATCCTGCATTCTCTGGAGGTGTGATGTGTGTACCATTTCATGTGCATCTATCTCTGTGCATTCGTGTCATAAATCTCTTTCTTTTTCTCTAGGTATCTAGTGCTGGAACATGTATCTGGTGGGGAGCTGTTTGACTACCTGGTAAAGAAAGGCAGATTGACCCCTAAAGAGGCTCGAAAGTTTTTCAGACAAATCATATCTGCTCTGGACTTCTGTCACAGTCACTCTATTTGGTAGATGTCTCTTTTTACTTTTTTATTTAATGTGCGGAACACACAGATTCTTTTACAGGCACATTTTCTCATAATATTTGCGCATAATCAGCATTCTATAGATTATGTGTATATGAGTGCAGATGAAAACTTGCGGCTAAGTTATGAACACCAAGCTGACTTGCATTTTATCCATATATGGGTCATTCTATATGTACTCAGGAACTCTACCATACATAGATTTGGGGTCAGTACATTGTTTTTTTTAATAGGGAATTAATAATTCTATTCAGTAAGGGTGCATTAAATTGGTCAAAAGGCATTTATAATGTTATACAATGTGTCTACTTCAAATAAATGCTGTTCTTTTGAACTTTCTGTTCATCAAAGTATCTTTAAGAATATATAATGGTTAACAGAAAAATATTTACCAGCACAACTGTCTTCAACATTGATTAGAAATGTTTCTTGAGCAGTAAATCACCATATTAGAATGATTTCTGAAGGTCACGTGACACTGAAGACTGGAATAATGATGATGAAAATTCAGCTTTGACATCATTGGAATAAATTAAATTTTAGAATAGATTATAATAGAAAACAATTTCATTTGTAATAATATTTCTCAATATTACTGAATAAATGCAGCCATGGTGAGCATGTTAAGAGACTTCTTTCAAAATCATTTAAGAAATCTTACCAACCCCTAACTGTTGAATGGTAGTGATGATAGATAAAAAAAAAGAAAAGAAAGTTAAGCATGTGTAATTGTGTTACAAAACTTCTGATTTATGCTTGTTGCATGTTCTGCAGGGTATGCAATGCAAAAATAGGTTATTCTCACTCTCTAAAATAATTATGGTTTCCTATACTTATGGAAAAAAATTATAATATACAAAAATATATTACAATGCTGTCATTACATTTGTTTTTCAGCCACAGAGATCTCAAGCCTGAAAACCTCCTGCTGGATGAGAAGAATAATATCAGGATTGCTGACTTTGGCATGGCCTCCCTACAGGTTGGGGACAGTCTGCTGGAGACCAGCTGTGGGTCAGTAGTTTTGTGTTTTTGCGCTTTTAATACTGTATTAATGAAGATGAAATATTAATGCTCTATGTTATGTATCTGCAGATCACCCCATTATGCATGTCCTGAGGTCATCAGGGTAAGGACAAAGCTCTTAGAGCAAAAGCACCATATGTTTTAACGTATAAGTCTCATAGATTCATATTGTACAAACAGCCAGTGCTTATCTGTACTTAGTGTTTTTTTTATATTCACAGGGAGAGAAATATGACGGACGTCGGGCAGATGTGTGGAGCTGTGGGGTTATTCTCTTTGCTCTGTTGGTGGTAAGAAGATTGCTGCATCTTATTTGTGTCATTTCTGACATTTCCACCCACCTTTAATACCTTCCTTGCATGCCTTTTTTATTTAATGATAAAAAGTGAATGGCTGGAAAATATGTGTTTTATGTCTTAAGTTTTATGCAATTGACTGTGGGCATATTGCAGACTTGATGCTCTCAGTTGCACTCAGAAATGTGTGTGAGTTGTAACATCTCACCTCACAGGGAGCGCTGCCCTTTGACCATGATAACCTGCGTCAGCTGTTGGAGAAGGTGAAGAGTGGGGTATTTCACATGCCTCACTTCATTCCTCCAGACTGCCAGGCTCTCCTCCGTGGCATGATTGAGGTCAACCCTGAGAAACGCTTCACAGTATGCAACACTTCTTTTTATATAAAAATTGCATGTACACTACCGTTCAAAGGGGTTATTAAGAGGCTGCATTTATTTGATTTGTTTGATTGTTATATTGTGAAATAATATTAGGATTTCAAATAATTGTTTTCTATCCAAATATATTTTATAATGTTTTTTATTGAAAATGTTATTACTTCAGTCTTCAGTGTCGTAGGATCTTTCAAAAATCATTCTTATGTGCAGATTTGGTGTTTAAAGAAACATTTCTTATTATGTTAAGAATAGTTACAGTTGTACTAAATATTACTATTAAATATAAATATTTTTGTAGAATCTGTGGTAACCTTTTAATTTAAAAGACCATCATTTAAAATAAAAAGTATACGTCATAAATTAATTTAAAACATCTTAACTGTCACTTTTATCAATTTAATGCATCCTTGCTGAATAAAACTATAAACGTACTGTATTGCCAAGGAATGTTTATGGTAATTCTTGTGTTTTTCTTTTCTCAGTTGGAAGAAATACAAAAGCACCCTTGGTATCAGTAAGTATCATGTGAGGTACCTTGAAAAGTACAAAAAAGAAAACTGTTCACTGACTGTCATGCCATGTCAAACCTGTGTGCTGTTAACACAAAAGGAGATTTTGAAAACTATTTGAGCAGCACTTTTTCATAAATCAACTGTTTATAGTATGTCCGTCAAGCTCCAAAAAGCCTACCATGATTGTTTTGTGCAACGATCAGACTGAATGTTGATTTTGAAGAAAAATCTTGCCGTCCTGTCTAGAGTTCAGCCAAATATCATCATTTACATCATCAAATGTCACAGGTTCTTGACCTTTTCATGATCAAATGTCATTAACATAAAGGTTTGTGTCATACGTATGAGCAGAAATAACTTGGGTCTGCTCTTCACACAAAGCTATCATATGTCAACTGAAGATCTGGAATATAGCCTATGCATCATAAGAACAACTTTTATGTCACTGTGGTCACTGTGCAGTTTAAAAATTCACTGTCTGGGTTACACAGAACTATTCCAATAAAAATGGATTTTATTTTTTGTTGTTGCATGTAATGCCCACAATGTGCACTGCACATTGACTTGCCTGTGTGTCTGTGTGTCTTCCTGTCTCAGAGGGGGCAGGAACGAGCCGTGTCCAGAGCAGCCACCCCCGAGGCGTGTGTGTGTGAAGAGGATTCTGTCTCTAACAGATCTAGACCCTGATGTTCTGGAGAGCATGCACTCCCTGGGCTGCTTCAGAGACCGTGTCAAGCTCACCAGAGACCTGCAGTGTGAAGAGTGAGTCTGAACTTCTGTCTCTGTGCTCAACACATCTCAGCCTGTAATTCAGAAAAGAATAATGCACAAACTCAAGATTTCAAGGGTTTGTACTTCAAACAAGATACAACTGACCATTAAGGGATGGTTCACTCAAAAAAAAAAAAAAGATATTACTCATTCCACTCATGTATGACTTAGCCTACTTTCTTCTGTGAAGCCCAAGAGAAGATATTTTGAAGAACGCTCATGTCAATACAATGAAAGTCAGTTTGGTTTTCTGACTTGCAACTCTCCCTTCCCAGAGAAAACCAGGAAAAGTTGATCTACTATCTTCTGTTGGACAGAAAGGAGCGCTACCCTAGTTATGAAGATGAACATCTTCCACCCAGAAATGATATTGGTGAGTGAGCTTTTGCAGTTCAGGCCTGTGTGTGTTGCTGTCATGTTCAACACCATGAGAATAGCTGTTAACCTAGAAAGCACGCTGGTGCTTTAGGCCTGAAAGTAAGCCAGTTTTATTTAAAGGCTATAAGGCAAACATCAGTGATTTGTAAATGTAACATATTTAGGACTTGTTCCCAAAATAAACAGATCAAGACCAGACTAGGACTAAAAAGACACTTCAAGGTGGAGAATCATCATCATTAGAAGGTTGACAGGGAAGTCGTAGCATGTGGTTGTTAGGGCAGCGTAGCGAGTGTGAGAGCAGGTGCTGCAGGCTGGATCAAAAAGGGACTTCCTAATGTATACAGAACAAAAAGTTCTGTAAAAAGTAAAAAAAAGTCAAAAGTTGTCCATTTGGCATTGATGCCAACATGATTTTTGACATTTTCCATTTACTTGCATACATTTGGTTAATTAAGATGCTTATTGTTTGTATGGTGTGTCTCTCCCTGGTAGGGCTACACAATTAATAATCAAAATAAATTCACTTAAAAAAAAAAAATCAAAGCATCGCTTATAATGTGCTCTGAGAAAAGCAACACTTTTATACATTTATGTAAATGTAAACATTACAAGCATTTTTCCATGAAAAAAGCTTGAGGGTTTAACGTGAAAGTAAAGAAATTAGGATGGAAATATATTACCAAAGAAATACAGTGAAATAATTACTACAGTCTTTAAAAATAAGCTAGTAACAAACAATAATATAAATAATAATAATAATAATAGTAATTATTAAATTCTTTTACTATTATTCACATTGAAAATGATCCAAAAAAACAACAGTATGAATGTAAAGTGGACTGATACATTATCAACTGTAGCTGACTAAAGAGATTTGAGTTTCAGGTACAATGTGAAAATTAAGAGAAATTATTTTTTATTGGATTTTTTTCACTCAGTACACTTTTTTCACTGAAATAGTTATTTTGCTGGCTATTTAGATGAGTTTGGGACAATCTGGAGAAAAGCTTATAATTTTTTAGTTTTTGCACACTTTTTTTCAATGTAATCTTTAGTCCCTTTTGCTTCAAAATCTAAGCTGCAACAAACTGTGAGATGTTCAATGTTTATTGTATTACAGTGCACATCTGACAGTATCTTACCAAAATTTGAGAAAATAATTGCAATCAGATTTTTGGACTAAAATGTGCAACCCTATTATGTTAGTCCATCATTTCACTGTCATGCCATGATTCGTCTCTCATAATGCACATGTTGTATTCAGGTACAATTTACCCTGTTGCTTAGAAGCATTCCATCTCTCATCAAGACATTGAAAAGGACTTCTTTTTCAGCTTCTATGCTAATTTCCCTTCAAACACTGTAATACAGATAATCTGTGCTGCATTGCAGTTGTATATTTTATATATAGTTATATATATATATATATATATATATATATATATATATATATATATATATAAAACAAACCTTAGATTCCATCATGGATATAGTAAGGTTTGTAATGTGAATTGTTCATGAAGAGCACACAGTAGATGTTTGTGTTACAGTGGGTGTGTGTGTGTTGTTGTGGTTGTGTGATCAGATCCTCCCCGTAAGCGGGTGGACTCGCCCATGTTGACCCGTCATGGGCGCTGTCGGCCGGAGAGAAAGAGTCTGGAGGTACTGAGTGTGACAGACCAGGGCTCTCCAACACCTCCCCGCAGAGCACTGGATACCTCTGCACATAGCCAGAGGTACATGCCAACTGTTTGATAACTTTGTATTAACCTTCATCTGAAAGTCAAGGATGATGTACCACATGTGTCCTCTGTTCAACTTCAAGTGCCTTTCAAAAAACGCAGATAAAATACTGGGTCAATTCACTGATGACTTGCACAACTTTGGTGTGATAGGCCTATTTTAGCACCATTTTTTTACTATTACAGTTTTTTTCGATTGCTAAACGACAGTGAGCACAACTGGAGTCACACGTGCAAAACTCTAGTTCGTTTTTCATTGCTTGAACATAGTTTTCAAAACTCTACACACTTATCCCATGACTTTAACCACAACCTGCACAACACTGTGGATTTACAGCACTTTGTTCAAATGCTAACACACTGCTGTCATAACTGTGAAGCACACATTCAAAACAGAAGAGATTTCAAACACTGCTGATTGCAATTTCAGGATTAGCCCCTCAATTATTTGTCCGAATTACAGTGTGTACTTTTAGTTTCTAATTTTTTTCTCATTACTGTAATTCCGTAAATTACTGCAGACTATTGAAGCAAACTGCTAATTTTCTTTAATTTTCTCTAAATTTTTTTTACCTTAAAGAACTGTTATGTTCTAAAAAGGTAAATAAATCATGTGAAAGAATGTCACTCCTTTCTTTGAAGAAAATATTACTTTGTAAGAATTCACTGAAACAGTTCAAACTGTAAAGATGAAAAGTGAGTATTTTCTGTATTGGTGTTTGATGCTAGTGTTTTTCCTCTCAGTGTGTTCTGAGTGACAGTGTGTGTTATCTCAGTGAGGGTTGTGTGTAGTGTTTGGCTGCACTGACCTTGTTTTGAGCCATGAGTTTTGCAGGTGATGTGAACTGTTTAGCTCAGGTGACTGTTGGTAGTGCAGACTGTAGTTAGAGTTTTGCACATGTAGCTTCAGTTGTGCTCACTGTCGTTTAGCAATCGAAAAAAACTGTAAATATTGCAACTTTAACCATGCGCTCTTGTGCATTTATATATTTTTTTCTATGTAAGCTAGACTCATTATAGATGGAACTTATTCCCCTAAAAAGCTGTTTGCCTCTCATAATTTAATTAAAAAAGAAATGTTTGTATGCATGTTCTATTGATCATTAATCATGGCAGCAGTGAAAAGGAATTTTACATGGTACTGTCACACTCTCCTGCTAGAAGGGAATGAGGAAACGCTGGAGATAACACGAAATAGTCTTTAATAATCCGAAATAGAGAAAGGAAACCAAGGAGACATCCAACAAGTAGAACCGACAAAACAAACTGAAAGGAGTAGGAATTTTAAACACATGATAACTGGGAAAACACAGGTGCATGGCATGACTAATTAAAGGGAACACAGCATACATGGGGAGGGAAAACACGACAAAATGAGTCTGGGGCGTGACATAACTCCCCCCTCCCGGAAGGCGCATCCCATGCCGTAACAAGTCCATTGGGGAGGGATGAACGGGAAGACAGAGTCCATGGGGGAGATGATGGAGGGAGGAGCCAGGGAGGAGACAGGAGGGACCCAGTGCAGGAAGAGCACAGCAGGACCCAGGCCACAGCCATGACAGCAGCCCATGGTGGAGCCGATGGAGGGAGGAGCCATGGAGGAGAAGTGGCTGCCGACTCCAGGGGGCCGACCAATGGTGACGGAGCAGGTGGAGGAGGAGCTCAAGGCGGAGACAGATAGCCAACAAGCTAGGCCGATGCCTAGGTTCGGGGGGCCCAGGTTGGAGCTGAGGGCTCTGGTGACCGAGGCGGAGCCGGAGCGACTGAGGACCAAGGTGGAGCTAGTGGGAGGAAGTAGCCCAAAGGAGCCGGTGGGACGAGGCGTTGACAGAGTAGAGGAGCCCAGAGGCGATGGTGGGTGGGAGGGACCCTGGTGAGGGAGCTACAAATAAGGGCTGGACGGGATCAGCGGAGATGACGGAGAGAGTAGAGTGGGTAGTTCAATCTCCAGTTCAGACTCCCAGTCTATTAGATCCACCTCCCGGTTTTGGTACCAACACCGCTCCATAATAAATACTAGCAAGTGAAAACATTCTTGATCTCAGACAATTACTGTATAAATATTGTATTTTTTTGGAGTATCTAAGTGAAAGCTAATGAAACAAAATTAAAGAAATTGAAATCAATGTATGTGTTATGTTTAGGCACATAGAGCTCAGAAAAATCTGCAACAGCGAGTATAATCTTATTTTCTTTCATGTTGTTTTTCGATCACGTAAAAGCAAAATGACAGTTGTGATTAAGCTAAATTGCTAAAATACCAAAAAAACGTTTTAATCTTCCACAGTGTGCGCTGCTAGCTAGTACAACAAAGCACCTGGACTCTTGTGAATGCCAGCCATTGCTGGCCCCATCTCTCATAGTCAAAATGAACCAATGAATGGTTGCTGCATACCATGTAAAATATTCCTTATTCATCAAATAAATGACCGAATGATCAAAAATATATATCCAGAAACACAGAGCAGAAAATACAGATGAACAGCAGTATAAGTTAGTGCTAGTGAATTCCTAGTGAATTCCCTACTAAGACTTTTACTTACACTAGAGGTGTATATCTAAGATATTGTGATATCCGTGAACATAAAGAGATGTTTGACTGATAAGTCCTGGTGTTCTGACAGGTCTCGGTCAGTTAGCGGAGCTTCAACCGGCCTCTCATCCAGTCCCCTCAGCAGCCCTCGAGTAAGTGACTCCACATCTTTAACTGATACTGGATTAGAAGTAAAATACTACTATGTAGAGCTCATTTTACAATGGTGAAAGGTTTTGTGCTTGTTTTTGATATTGTGCTATGAATAGCAAAGCTGAACTGGATTCAGCTGCTCTTTTTATGTTCATCTATCTCATACTGTCCTCATACTGGAGTCATTATCCACACCAAACACACACACACACACAAATGTTAAGAGCTTGTTTTAACTTGCATTTTGCACCTTAATTAAAGACCTAACATTCATTACTAATTGATACTAGATTTCACATGCTTCTCGAAAGAGCTTTGCATCATTTTCCTAACTCTTCTCAGTTTAATTCTAATGTTAATAATCATATACCATATCTTTCATTAACGCTCATGACCATTGCTGTGTCCATCTCTCCATTCCTCTTTCCCTCTCCATCCTTCTGTCCTTTCTCTTCCTACCTGTCAGAGCCCAGTTTTCACTTTCAGCCAAACTGAAGTCACCTCTGCTTCCACCACCCAGTCCAAAGACCCCAAAGCAGGAAGTTCCACCACAGCCCGGGTGTCCCAACGCGTGCCTGACCAAAAAACCCAGACCCTACCCTCAAAAGCAGCCTCTGACCGTCCCCACCTGCAGTCTATGAAGTCCCTCCCCCTGCAGACTCCTCCGTCTCCTTCACCCTCTCCCTCTCCAGTCCTGTCCCCCATTCCTCGTTTCTTCTTCCCTACTCCTTCTGTCCTGAAGTCTGTCACTAAGACCATCTATCCTAACTCTCCCCATGTGTCGCAGGTCACCCCACAGGGCTCCCCACTCCCAACCCCTCTGGGGACCCCTGTGCACCATCCCCAGCACCCCCCTCCCACCCCGCCCTCCTCCTCCTCCTCTTCCTCCTCCTCACGAGCTGAAGGAGGTGGTGGTGTGGGTGGTGGTTCCATGTCCCTAACCCCGCCCTCCAGTCCTGGGGGAAGTGGTGGAATGGCTGCCAGTAGTTCAGCCCACTGGAGGACTCGCCTCAACTCCTTCAAGAACAACCTGCTGGGTTCGCCACGCTTCCACCGTCGAAGGCTACAGGGTGAGAGGAGCATCGCCATACTATTGCTGTCATTGAGTTGAATGTCATAGTAAAAATGTTTTTATTTGTGTCAATAGTTCCTACGTCAGAAGATATGTCCAGTTTAACTCCAGAGTCCAGCCCAGAGTAAGTATTTAGAGGAATAAATCAGTATTAAAAACCATTAGTATTTTCATCAACCAAAAATGGTTTTAAACCAGTTATTTCTATCGTTTGTTGTAGTGTGTAAGAAGGGAATATCAATTTACTTTTACAAACATTGCAAATATTTCAAACATTAATTTTGCCGTTAATTGTAATGATCCAGTAATATTTTTTTTTGCACACAGAGTCTGAAAACAGCCACAGAAAGGATAATATTTCCAAAGTTTATCTAACGTAAATGTATTTGGTTTTTGATGGCTGCAACACATTCCAAAAAAGTTGGGACAGAGGCAAATAAAAGTGAAAAGGTTACAGAATATCCACGTTAAACTGTTTTGAAACAGTTGACAGTAAGCAGTGAAATGGTAAAAGGTCAGGGTATAATAATTGGGTATAAAAGGAGCATCTCAGTCTTTGCAAGCAAAGCTGGATCATGGCTCAATCACTTTGTGACAAATTTAATGAGAGAAGTGTCAAACTTCAAATCAAAAATCACATTTCACTATGCAAAATTGCAACAAATTTAGGTTTTCATCAACTACCATATGTAATATTGTGAAAGGATTCAGGGAATCCAGAGAAATCACAGGAAACTTCAGTTGAATGTGCTAGACATTTGAGCCCTCAGATGGCAGTGCATGCTGCAGTGTTAAATATAGCCACATGGGCTCAGGAGTACTTCAGAAAAACAGTCTGCTGCTGCATTAAGAAATGCAACTTGAAACTCCGTTACTCTAGAGCCCCTTTCACACTGCACGTCGGACCCGGCATATTGCCGGAACATTGCCGGGTCGCCTTCAGTTTGAAAGCAAACACGTCCTGGGATTGATTCCGGCATTGAACCCGGGTCGGGGACCTAGTAACATTGCCGGGTTCAACCTGGGACGAGCGCTGTGTGAACAAAAGCCAGATCTGATGCCGTGTCTTTTACCGGCTGTTTTGAAGGAAGATCAACGTTCGCGACGAAAAAGTATGTTCAAACTGTAATGAAGCAGAGATCAGTTAGTTCCTCACTTTCTGTGCTGACGCCGAGATCGTTCGCTTGCTTCAGTGAAAGTATAACGTGCCTAACGTTTTCGACTCGTACATTAAACATCACGCCCTCATGTCACGTGTCGTTGCGGGATCTTTACGTGTTGTGTGTGAAAGCACGCACATATCCGGGTAATCACTGGCAGTGTGAAAGTGCAAAATCTAGCGACCCGGGAAAAATTACGGGAACACTTTACCCGTGTATTTGCCGGAATGGCAGTGTGAAAGGGGCTTAGGAGAAAGCTATACATCAGTTCTATGCAGTGATGCTGCCGGGTTCTCTGGGCCAGAGCTAATCTCAGATAGCCAAAAAGACTGCTATACTGAGATGAGTCCACATTTCAACTTGTTTCTAAGAAAATTTGATTTCAAATTCTCAGTCCTAAAGTCTAAAGGGACCATCCAGAGTCTCATCAGTGACAGAAGCAAAAGCAAAGGTCTGTCATGGTGCGGGTGTGCATACAGAGCAAAGAGCATGGGTGACCAGAATATGTGTGAAAGTACTATTGACATGGAGGCATATATTGGGATTGTACAGAGAAATATACTACCAACAAGATGAGGTTTTTCATGGGAAGTCCATGGTTATTAGATCAAGATTATGCCCACTCTCATTCTGCATGTGATAAAACAGTGTGGTTTCGTAGACTCAGATTGAATGTGTTAGACCGAATGATATGTCATGAAAAGGAGATTTAGACAACGATGATCGCAGACTGCTGAGCTTCTGAAGTCTTGTATCAAGTGAGTTCGGACACAAATGTAACTTGCAAATCTTTAACAATTAGGATCCTCAATTCCCAAACAATGAAACATTGTAATTAAAAGGAAAGTTGAGGTGACAGCATTAAACATGCCTCTGTCCCAACTTTTTTGGAGTGTGTTTCAGCATCAAAATCAAAATTTGTACGTTTACAAAATACATTTACATTGATCAGTGAACACTTTGGAATTTTTTTCTTTGTACTTTTATCAATTAAATAAAGCCGAAAAAAAAAATGAAAAAAATTTACTATATGTACTATTATATACTATATTAGTACATAACACTGAAATTATATTGTACATTGTAATGTGATACTTAAATTCACTAGGAGCATTTAAAACCACTGGTTTAACTTTTTTGTGTGTTTAATTTTACATAAATTTACACAAAGTAGAATTTTAATAATAGTCATCTATTGGTTATCAACCATAACATAAAAACAGTTACTGATTTTTAACATTGATGCATTTTATGTAAGCAATGTGTCATAAGTTCAATGTTGCTACAGCAAAATCCTGCTCCTATGATCTAGTGATCTAGTGTTTGTTCTGAAGCTTTTTCAGCATATCTGGCAACTTTACCTTGAATGTGTACAGTTCTAGGAATGAAGGCAGATGAGAAGTCTCTGGATTTTCAAAGATAACATTCTTATATAATATATGTATTTGTACTATATATTTTGTATATTTATCTGCATTTTTGTCATATTTTTTCTATAGGCTGGCAAAGAAGTCTTGGTTTGGAAATTTCATCAGTCTGGAGAGGGAAGAGCAAATATTTGTGGTGATCAGAGACAAACCACTAAGCTCAATCAAGGCTGATATTGTCCATGCCTTTCTCTCAGTTAGTATATTTTGTATGTTAGGTGTTTGCTTTCCTCTTCACTTCAGATAAGCTTTGTTCATTCTCTTCTGAAGATTCAAACTTTGATGGACATCTCTGCTCTCCTCTAGATTCCCTCCCTGAGTCACAGTGTCATCTCTCAGACAAGTTTCCGGGCAGAGTACAAGACCTCCGGAGGTCCGTCTGTCTTCCAGAAACCTGTCAAATTTCAGGTTGACATCGCCTTCTCTGAAGGAGAGAGAGAACGAGAGAGGGAGAAAGAGAGAGAAAGGGAGGGAAGGAGGGAGACTGGCATCTATAGTGTCACCTTCACCCTATTATCAGGTATTTAAGAAGACGAGAGAGCCAGTGTCATGAGCCTGTACATGCTGTCATTTCTACAGATGTGATGATAATGTTTTTCAGGTCCTAGTCGCAGGTTTAAAAGAGTGGTAGAGACCATTCAAGCTCAGCTTCTCAGTACACATGACCAGCCCTCTGTGCAGGCGCTTACAGGTGAATGTTACACGCTACACTTCCACCCAAAAACATAGAATCATACACAATAAATTAAATCATATATTTTAATTCATTTTAATTTAGTTTTTGCCACATTTAATCTTAATATATTTTTTTATTATTTACAGGGGTGCACGTGCGCATGCCTCACCAAAATAAAAAATGCACTGTGTAAATAAGTTCAGACGACTCATTTGCATAGCGCACTTGACAGCTGTTAATGCACAATTACCATTTTAGGTGGACAAACTGTAATAATGTATAAGATTTCTATTCAGACTGAAAGCATAAATCTAGGCTGCCGGTTTTAAAGCACAATGCATTAAATTCATATATAAAAAAGTAAATACTAGCATTTTATTTTTAAGTTTTCTATAAAACAATTGTATTGTTTATTTAATGTTCTCTTTATTTTAAAATATAATAGCATCTTCACACTTTTTTATTGTTATTATTTTATTTTTAAAATTTAAATAACGTGCAATTACATTATTATCATGATTATTAATCTTTTTTCTCTTTTTTTTTAAGTAGTTTTATATAATGGATCCAATGTGAGGACCAAAATAAAAAGTCTCAGTGCCCTTATGAGAACCAGGCTGAAAAACTTATGTGCACCCCTGATTATTTGTGTACATTAGGTTTTAAGCATAGTAGTATATTTTTTTAATTAAAATTTTCATATTTTAGGGCAGCCAAAGTTTATAATGGTAACTGTTTTATTTAGATATTAAAACACATGGTTACGCATGCCATTTTAATGCATAATGCAGGAAAAGTTTTAAGGTTTATATACCATGTACCAAAATCTAAAACTAAAATTACTTTGTTGCCATTTTTAGTTTGGTTTTATAGATCTTTTATCTTTAGTTTTTTATTAGTGAAATGTGAAGGTTTCACATTTTAATGTACCATGTATCAAAATCTGTACTTAAAATTAATTTCTATTTTTGATTTTAGTGTACTTTTATTTTTATTTCTCCCAGATGAGAAAAATGGGCTTTCGTCTCGCCCACCCAGCACACCGACCCGACAGAACTCTCGTCGCTCGGAGGGCGGAGGTGATCGCGGTGAGCGAGCAGAGCACAGCGATCGAGGAGAAGGGAGCAGTATTGGTGGTAGTGTGAGTGTACTACAAAGAAAGGGGTCTGGGAAGGATAAAACTCGCCTCCTGTCCTCAAATGGGACCCAGTCTCAACCCTAAGTGAACTAATCAGACAAGCTGTCAAGCGGGTGGGAACAATCCCTGCTCTTGACTCCCCCCAGACATGACTCCCTTATAATCCATCTGCACAGTAGACAACAACAGGTATACTCAGCCTTGATTTTCACATCACTAGCGGAAACCCTGGGATCCAACTGCGACAATAGGAGAGTCAGGAGTCTATCCACATGGAAGTGTTCTTTCATGCAAATAATCTTCTGATGAAAAAGAATTACGATCACTTATTGTTGTTAGGAACAAAGGATTTGAAAAATGAAAGCAAGCTGTATTGCTTAATAGAAATTATTTCATATTCTACAAACAAGGAGATTGACATCCGGTGGACATCCGGTGATCTAATGGCAACAAACTATACAAGCAGGAACAAACACCAAGTGGGACAAGAAAGAATGTCTCCAAAACTTATAATCATCCTCATTATCATCATCATCCTCATTATCATAATCGATGATCCATCAGAAAATCACAATGAGCTGTTTGAGGTAGAGAAAAGCAAACATTGTGGGAAAAAGTGGGAAGTTCTCCATTCCTTACACCACTTGGAACACAAAAAAGGATTTCTAGAACACTATGAAAAGAAAATAATAGGGATCTTTAGAATGGCGATCTAAATTTTGTAACACAAGTCCTGTGTGACTATAACTTCATGAGCTGAGGACCGATTAGGACTATAGTGAGATGTTACGTGTTGAAGATATAGGCTATATTTAACACTGATTGTTCAAGCTTGTGTTGTAGATCCTGAACTCTGTGATATGTTGTAGATCTGAAATCGGTCAGTGTCAGAAAGGCAGTGGAGAGCTGCCCACTGGAAGCTGCAGTTGGCAAAATTTCCAGTTTTAAGTCTTCGCAGTTCTGAAAGTATCTCAGATTCATCCCACTCACTAAGCAGGGCACGGAGGGATGAGCAGGCATCGAGATTTCCTATGACATGTTCACACAGAGACCGAACAAGAGGAACAAAATAGCCAGTCACTCCCTTGTGTCATACAATGAGAGAGTGTGAGAAAAAATGTGAAAGCCTTCACCAGTTTCTCATGTGATTCCTGGTAGAACTTCCATCATCAAGTAGAAGTCCAAAAAAGTATTTTTTGCTTTCCATTTGAATATTTATATTATAATATTTCCAGCAACAAAATTAAGTGAATTTCAAAAAACAAATATAGAAATATTTCACATTTTAATTAATTAATTTATTTAAATATATTTATTTCAGTGAATATTTATTTATTTATTTATTTATTGGATTAGTGTTGATGCTGGTAAAGTCCAAATGACAAGTGTGGAATAATTTCTAACTAGAAAATGGCAGAAAACTTCCTTATTTGTATCTGTTCCCAAATATTTGATATCAATGCTGCAAATGCCCTTGTAAAAACCATTTGAGTAGCCTTCGTTTACCCATCTCATTTTCATTTCATTTTCAATAAAAAAGAAGCAAACTCCTAAAGGAGAAAGCTGGAGAAAAACTTCATCCAAGCAATGACTCCATGCCTTGGACGTCTCCCATGAAGAAGAGACTTCAAAACCCTCCAGGATGTATGACGTAAAGAATGAAGTGAACCTTATGAAAGCAGAGGAACAAAACAGAGGGAATGAGAAGAAGGCCCGCTGTGTTCACTCTTGATCTTTAAGAATGTTACTCAGAAAAGAGCCCAAAGTTTCGGACTCGTGCGTACCAGGCCAGCCCTTCGTACGAAATGCGAGCAGTATTCTTTTTTCACACATGCACACACACAGACACACACATACACACAGAGACACAAGACGACTCCTTCTCAAAACTGATAATATGAAACAAAATGAATGATAACAGGACTTTGAAACTGGAATGCATTGTCCTAAAAAGAGAATTGTATTCAAAAAAATAGTTGTCCCTTTCTTCGCCCACCCACGGGAATCAGTGAAGTGCTTTCTTAAGTGCAGACTCAGGATCAGTGGGGCTTTTAAGCTCATTACATGTGTGAATGGGGGAGAACCTGATCCTGAATATCCACTTAAAAGCTCTTTCTCCAATGAGCCTCTGCTCTGAAGCCCAGAATCTGACCATAATGCTCCACTCTCTCTCTCTCTCTCTCTCTCTTTCTCTCTCCATCTCTCCCTCCAGTCCACTCTTTTCCTGATGCAAGGAGCACTAAATGCAAAGAAAGGTTTTGCTCTGGTCCTCCCTCTACCACCATCCCGCAGCCATCACATACACTCCTGCCCAAAAATAGCATAGCGGAAGACAAAGCTTCGGACGGTTCAGACATCGAGCAGCTCCTGCATCATCCTGAATTGATTTCCCATAGCACATTGAATATATTTCACTATTGTTGAATGTTTAGGTGCATCGTTCATTAGATATAATAGGGGGTATGTTCTTATTTTAGTACACTCCAAATGCCTTAAAGCCACATATACAAAATGGTCAGCATGTGCGCTCTCAAACATGCCCGCTTGCAGAGGCAAAGAAAACGCCAGAGCAAAACCCCGAAGATGTTCTTTGTTCAGTTCTGTTAGTTCTGAGGCAGGGTAAGTCTGGGAGTGTGCAAATACAGACTCTGAATGTGAAATACACTCCACATGCTTTCTCTGTGTTCATGACATTCTCCTGCTCTACGTGTCCATCCTCTCCTCCTCCTCCCTTTCACATAATGCACTGAATGATATTCTGTTTTTGTTACTCGCCTCACACATACAGCACACGTATCACATTTCATATGTATTGTTAGTCTTCACTTATTTACCATACATTATATACCTCGTCCTGCTCCTGACTCCCAGTCATAGAATTATACTTTAGACCACCCCCTTCCCCCATCCCTCTTCTCTCATTATATACATACACCCTGCCTGCCCCCAATGTATGCTCCCCCCATCTGTTCATTGTAAACAGAAAATATTACTCATATCTTCATTCTTTATCCATTCTATATTCACCTGATGATTATTGATTATCTTTGTCGTCATTACTGATAACTCCTCTTAAGATTGTAAAGCTGTACTCTTCCCCATCGCGCACAGTAGGAACTTTTTCGTAAGAAATGCTAGTCATTAAATTGGAAGGGAAAAAAATAATGAGAAAATAAATGTCTGTGTTATAATTCAAAAAATGAAAGTGCACTATTATTATTGCCTGTGATAAAGAACAATAAACAATACAAAAAAAAAATCTATGCCATTGTTTCCTAATTACCTTGTTTTGCTCTTCATTTCATTTGTTAATAATATTTCTGTTTTTCTAATATATACATCATTTCTATATATACACACACACACACACATTTTACTCACACGATTTACTAATTCGTTCCCTCAATGTAATAAAAAGTGCACACGATTACTATAGCGATCCCTCGATTTACTATTGCGTTCACTCGTTTTTTAAATTGTGTGCACGATTTACTAATTCGTTCCCTCGAGTTGCTAAATCGCGTGCACGAAAACAATAGTAAATCGAGGGAACGCAATAGTAATCGTGCGCACGTTTTAGTAAATTGAGGGAACGAATTTGTAAATCATGCGCACAATTTATTTTTTCTTGCATGGCATTTACGGGGCTCAGTAATCATCAGAGTTTCACACAGTTCTGAAAGTAGACGAAAAGAAACCAATCAAAAATATGAGACAAAAATATTTTCTTTGTCATTTATTTATTGAGAAAAATGACCCAGTGTTACATTTCTGTGCAGTGCAAAAGTATGTGAATCTCTATGATTAGCTGTTAATATGAGGGTGAAAGTATAGTCCATCTGTTCAGAGGAGTTTTCAAACAGTGGAATGACTATCAGGTGTCAGTCAAGTAAAGTCACCTTTATTTATATAGCGCTTTAAACAAAAACAATTTCGTCAAAGCAACTGAACAACACTAATTAGGAAAACCGTGTGTCAGTAATGTAAAATGACATATACAGTTTTTTTCAATTGTTTACACGCAATTTTGAAAACGGAGTTCTTTTTGTCAAAATATAGTCACAATTATCCAAACACCACAATCAATTAGCAAAATTCCTAGATTGTTTGCAAAATGACACACTTCAGTCAAAACATATACACATTTGTGAAAATGCTATTTGTTTTCCATTTAACCAACACAGTCAATGATCATACACTATTGCAGCCAATTTCATACTGCTGTGATAAATAAAACGCATTTGTAAAAAAACAAAAAAAAAAATAGATTTTTGGCCAGACATTCTTACTGTATGTAAGAGATAAGTTAGGTGACAAAAAATAGTGAGAATCTCAACACATTCATGATTTGTTTTGAGATAAGGAGAATGTAGACAAATACTGTAGGCCTACTATAACCTTACCAAGCACTGCACAACACTTGATGCTTGATATTTCAAGTATTTATTTCAATACTTACAGTATTTCTTACCATAATCAGTTACAGTAATTAACCAACAATGATATCAATTACTATAAACAAATAAAATCTATAGACAAATAAAAATTACTGCATGAATTACAGTACATACACTTTGACTCTGAAGAAAAGTAAAGTAAACAGAAATGAAAGAAAACTACTGTAAAAGCAACAAGAATACTGTAACTATCCGTCTCTCCGTCTGGCTGGATCAGCCCATAAGATTTCATCCACATCACAGGCTATGTCTTCATTGGCAAGGAACCGTTGGAAGAATCGCCTTGTGTGACGAATCCACCCCTGCACTGAAGCTGCTTCAATAAGATCACATGCCTGTTCCATGGCCTGAATGAGGGGCAAACGGTCATAAAGCCGCACGTCACATACCTTCCACCGCCACGCTGAAAAAAAATTCTATAGGATTCAGGGGGAGTATGGGGGAAGGTATAAAACTTCAAAATCAGGGTGATCATGGAACCAGTTCTGGACCAGAGCAGCCCGATGAAATGAGACATTGTCCCAAACGACAATGTACTGCATCTGGTCCACTTGGTGTAATGCTGTGACAATCTCATGCAATCGGTCAAGAAATGCAAGTATCAGATTTGCATTATAGGGTCCCAGATTTGCATGGTGGTGGAGGACCCCATTTTGTGTGATAGCAGCGCTAAGGGTGATGTTACCCCCTCGCTGCCCTGGCACATTGGTGATTGCCCTGTGCCCAATTACATTTCTCCCTCTTCTTGTTTTTGCAAGGTTAAATCCAGCCTCATCCACATATATAAATTCATGTTGAATTTCAGCAGCATCCATTTGCAAGACTCTCTGAAACACATTAAAGAAAATAGGAAGCTATTCAATATCTATAGCACAGAATTTTTTTGTGACAGAACATTATGAGCAGTGCATGATACCACACCATAGTCAGATGAACAATGCATACCTCCACACACTCACAGAAATATTTCACCCAAAATTTAAGATTTATGTAATTTTATTACATAACAAACTCCCATTTATATTTTTTTCATAATTTTAACACAAATCTACCAAATAAACTTTATACGATTTATTTTCATTAGGATAATAAAACCTATTTATTTTAAATGCATAATCCTCAGGGTTTATGTAATTAGTTTATGTAAAGTGTAATTATTCTTAATTAATAATAAAAAGTTTATTTAAAATACATAAAGTTTATTGTATAAATTGCATAATAATTAAGAGAACTAAATCAGGATAATTAAAAAAGTTAAATAACATTTATTTGAATCATGTTTAATGTATGATTATATACTAAACCAAATTACATTTATTCACTTAGCTAACGCTTTTATCCAAAGCGACTTATTATTATTTAATAATAAGTTATTTAACTTATTATTATTGCCACATATGTCAGAGGTCGCACACCTCTGGAGCAACTAGGGGTTAAGTGTCTTGCTCAGGGACACATTGGTGTCTCACAGTGGATTCGAACCCGGGTCTCTCACACCAAAGACATGTGTCTTATCCACTGCGCCAACACCACCCCATCTCCAAATTAAACAGTGCATCACATTTATGCAATTGTTTCCCCATCTTATAAAAAAAAATAGAATTAGACAAACACAAAAACAACTCTATTAGGTTATTTGTGAACTTACCCACTGTGCAAAGTTACGTCCAGTGGACGTCTTTTTATGTCTTTGCAGACGCTGAAAAGACGTCCACTGAGGAGCCAGAATGAAAGTTTTTATGACGTCTTTTTTTGACGTCTTCTGTACGTCCGATTTAGACGTTCACAGAACCTCCTTACAAGGTTAAAAACTAGTTCAAAAGTGGTCAGTGGAAATATTTCAACATCATTTAAGGTTCATTTAGACATAATTTATACTGTTTCTGGACCAAATCAACACTCTCAGGATGCATTAGATTTAGAGTCATGTTATTTCAATGTAATTTCCAGACACTGTGTTTGTCCTAAAATCAAGAAAATAAAATAATCTTCATGAAATAATGGAATAATTGACGACTGAGCATGTGGTAAAATCAACTGCAAATCAAAGACATTAAATCTCTGAAGATCTCAGCAGAGGAGGATCAAACATCTCCACAAACAGCTTCACTCATTAGATTGACTTTATTTCTGTCAGACATCTAGAGAAGCTCTTATTGAGAATTAACAGAGGTTTAAATGTTGATATTTGATTCATTTGAAGTCACCATTGTGGTGGACAGTGTTTGGTTTAGTTGGGATCTTGGTCCTCATACTTCTTGTGTTAGCTTGTCTCTGGCTGTTATAACTGTGTATTTGTGAAACACGGTTGTTGTAGCAAAGACAAATTTAAGAGAGCTAAGGTGTTATCAGCTCTTTGTTGGTGATGATAAAGTCATCACATTACAAGTATCTGAGGTCATGAAATAAGTGTTGTTTTGTTTGTATATATATCCTAAACCTTTTGACTCTACAGTACAGGCACCAAGAGCAAAATACTTATTTTGAAGTTGGACAAAATGCATGCATTTGAAATATTTTGAGCAAAAGCATCAGGTACTCACACACACAGACATCTAGATTTAGCATATGCATCACAACAATGGTGACAATCAAAACGGCTTCATAGCACAAACTCATCCTTATGTTCCAGACCTTTTTAGTTTTAATTGTCACCATTGATGTGATGCATATCCACAATCTTGATGTCTGTGTGTGACTAAATGAGGTGTTTCTTAAAAATAAGTACGTTCTTTATTTCTACAAAGTGTCTGTCCATGAAAATAAATACATAGTTGCAACAATACATTAATAACATATCGTGCTATAGTTTAATCAACATTAAAAGAAAGATGTTAGCACTTGAGCTCACTGCTCTCTGCCACAATAAGAGTGTTTTATAACACACAGTTATAACAGCCAGAGACAAGCTAACACAAGAAGTATGAGGACCAAGATCCCAACTAAACCAAACACTGTCCACCACAATGGTGACGTCAAATGATGTTGATGTAAATGATGTAAATTGATCCTCCTCTGCTGAGATCTTCAGAGATTTAATGTCTCAATCATCAGTTATTTCATTATTTCATGAAGATTATTTTATTTTCTTGATTTTAGGACAAACACAGTGTCTGGAAATTACATTGAAATAACATGACTCTAAATCTAATGTATCCTGAGAGTGTTGATTTGGTCCAGAAACAGAATAAATTATGTCTAAATGAACCTTAAATGATGTTGAAATATTTCCACTGACCACTTTTGAACTAGTTTTTAACCTTGTAAGGAGGTTCTGTGAACGTCTAAATCGGACGTACAGAAGACGTCAAAAAAAGACGTCATAAAAACTTTCATTCTGGCTCCTCAGTGGACGTCTTTTCAACGTCTGCAAAGACATAAAAAGACGTCCACTGGACGTAACTTTGCACAGTGGGTAAGTTCACAAATAACCTAATAGAGTTGTTTTTGTGTTTGTCTAATTCTATTTTTTTTTATAAGATGGGGAAACAATTGCATAAATGTGATGCACTGTTTAATTTGGAGATGGGTTGGTGTTGGCGCAGTGGATAAGACACATGTCTTTGGTGTGAGAGACCCGGGTTCGAATCCACTGTGAGACACCAATGTGTCCCTGAGCAAGACACTTAACCCCTAGTTGCTCCAGAGGTGTGTGACCTCTGACATATGTGGCAATTGTAAGTCGCTTTGGATAAAAGCGTTAGCTAAGTGAATAGATGTAATTTGGTTTCGTATTTAAACATGATTCAAATAAATGTTATTTAACTTTTTTAATTATCCTGATTTAGTTCTCTTAATTATTATGCAATTTATACAATAAACTTTATGTATTTTAAATAAACTTTTTATTATTAATTAATAATAATTACACTTTACATAAACTAATTACATAAACCCTGAGGATTATGCATTTAAAATAAATAGGTTTTATTATCCTAATGAAAATAAATCGTATAAAGTTTATTTGGTAGATTTGTGTTAAAATTATGAAAAAAATATAAATGGGAATTTGTTATGTAATAAAATTACATAAATCTTAAATTTTGGGTGAAATATTTCTGTGAGTGCATACTCATTGCGCAGATGTTTCACTCTCTCTGAATTTCTGTCAAATGGTACCCGATACAGTTGCTTCATGTATATTAGATTTTTCTTTAGGATTCAACCTAATGTTGACAGAGAGACTCGTTGGATGTTATTGAAAATATTGTCATCATTGATGATATTGGCTTGGATTTCTCGTTTCCTGATACAATTATTGGCCAAAACCATGTTCACAATGGCGGCCTCTTGTGCACGACTAAACATAGGGCCCCTTCCACCTTGGTGTCCTCGACCCTCAATCCGATGTAAAAAAAAAAAAAAAAAAAAAAAAAATCATATATATATATATATATATATATATTTTTTTTTTTTACATCGGATTGAGGGTCGAGGACACCAAGTCTTAGTCTTTAGTTTTATATATATATATATATATATATATATATATATATAGCCTACTGTCAAATATCACAGTAAACAATATTGATTATACAAGCTTCAGTTTCAATGTATACTGTGTGGTTAGCTTACCTGTTTTCTCGATGAAATGTCTGAATTACTGACGCAACAGTATTTCTGCTGAGATTTGGTTGAACTCTTTGTCCAGCTTCCATCAGTGTCAGTCCATGGTTGATAACATGGTCAATAAGTGTTGCACGGATTTCTCGAGTCAAATTTGGTCCTCGTCTTCTTTGTTCAGGTTCTATCACCTCTTCAAGTCCTTCTCTACCTCTTCCTCTACCTAGGTGTCTTCCTCTACCTCCTTCTCCTCTCCCTCTACCTTCTTCTCCTCTACCTATGCCTCTACCTCCTTCTCCTCTTCCTCTACCACCTTCATCTCCTCTTTGAGCTCACCCTCTCATTCTCACTCTTCTTCTTCTAACTCCTTCCATTTTTGTTGAAGACAGGTGAACTCACCTGCTGCCTTTTATAGCACACCTGAGTGCTGCGTTTTCAAATTAGCACATCTGTGCTTCCACACCTGGTAGATGTGTTTATCCAATTCGTTCATTAGTGTGGTAATTGGCAATCCGGTGCTTTGTAATTACAAGGAAGTAACCTCACAATCCTTATCTGTGTCTAAGGTGTGAAAATGTGTGTAGAGTTTTACAAATCACTGTTTGTAATGTTTTGCAAAAAGGGTGAAGCAGACATTTGACTACGTTTACATGCTGTTAAAATTCGGGTTATGGTCGGGTTAAGGTCACTATTTGGGTTTCTGAAACATTCGGGATAACCCGTTTACATGCGTGAGCAGAGAGAGTTACCAATCCCGATGTAAACGGCGACGCACGGTTAGCGTCTGGACGTACGGACAACAAGACGCAATATGCGTCATTTCCGATTCTTCTTCCTGTATCCAAAGACAACAACAACAACAGCAGCAGCAGGAGGATAATGAATAGTTTGGGGCAGATAGCGATAGTCTTTGTATCAGACATCCCAACCTGCAAAAAGTCATTTCAGGGAGATATCCCCCCCCCCCCAAAAAGGAAGGAAATACATCTCAGCTGTAGTCACCTTCTTAGTGAGACTTTGCCTATCTGAATGGGAGAACTGAGATATATTGGAGCAGCCTTCCCTGTGCTTAGCCTCCCTAACATGTTGTGGTCCCTAACAGATATAAAAGCATAAAATATTATTTCTATAAGCTATAGGCCTATGTAATTATTCGTTAATTATGTTTAAATATGTAGATTACTTTTACTATTTATATAATCTGCTTATACAATTTATGTAAACTGCTTTTATTTATTTTCCATTGCAACTTTAAACAGGACAAAGGAGTTGGTTGTTTTCATGTAGCCTTGGCAACTAGCCTGAATAATATGCAGATGAAATTAAACTTGTCAACTCACCTCAACATGCCTTTTGCAATCATATAACCCACCATGGGCAATGCTTGAGCAAGACTGTCATTATGTTTGACACTTATAAGACAGGGGTACACTTTCGTTTAGTCTGCCGTAAAATGTGTCTTATACTTTTTTTGTTTTGTGGCACTCTCCCTCAGCAATGGTGCTCCTGTTTCTAGATAGACATAACTGATTAATTTTGTTCGGGACAAGAGATAAAAGCCCGCCCACACTGACAATTGATTGGTTGATTTGCAGAAACAGGCCAATCAGGATGCTCTCTGTCTTACATGCGCTTCGCACACACGCACATTAGCACACACACGCAAGGTCTCTCGCTCCCTCTCCCTTTCTGCTTTGCTTGCGCTACACGGTTTCAAACACAGTATCTGTTTCGCATGGGCGCTTTTGCTCGCTCGGTCTAGATTCCGGGAGATTTTAACTAATTTGCGGGTCTCAGGGAGCCGCTTTCAATATACGGGAGACTCCCGGAACTTCCGGGAGACTTGGATGTCTGTTGTATGCGCTTTGGCGCTGGTACTGATCCACCAGCAGCACTTGACACTACTGTGCCTCTATACTGCACGCGGGGTTTTTTTTTATGCGCCGTCTCTACTCAAAAGACCAAGATTCCTTGCGAATAGAACATGCGCAGAACACACGTTTTGATGGGGATATGCCGAAACGCGTTTACAAGACCAAATATTCGGGTTAGTAAAAGGGGTACCCCAGGTATAATATCCCGGTTTTTAAAAACCGGGATATGAGCATATCCGGGTTTTGCCGGTGTTTACATGGCCGTGCGCGACCGGGTTATTGCTAATATCCCGGTTTTAAACGGGTTATTGGCTGCATGTAAACGCAGTCATTGTGTGTAATGTTGTGCAAATCTGTGGAGGTGTTTTGCTCATTGGAGTAAAATTTTGCTAATTGTGTGGAAATTTTAATTTTAGTCTGTAAACAATCGTAAAAAACTGTAAAGCAGTTCATCATTGAATTCAGTGATGTCATCATATCAGTTCAGTTTAAATAGTATATTTGCAATCATTTGCAATCAAGTCAATGATATCGCTGTGAATGAAGTGTCCCCAACTAAGCAAGCCAGAGGTGACGGCGGTAAGGAACCGAAACTCCATCGGTGACAGAATGGAGAAAAAAACCTTGGGAGAAACCAGGCTCAGTTGGGGGGCCAGTTATCCTCTGACCAGACGAAACCAGCAGTTCAATTCCAGGCTGCAGCAAAGTCAGATTGTGCAGAAGAATCATCTGTTTCCTTAGGTCTTGTCCCAGTGGTCGTATTATTAGTGTGTTATGTGTAAGCCAGGTTAAGAGATGGGTCTTTAATCTAAATTTCAACTGCAAGAATGTGGCTGCCTCCCAAACAATGTTAGGTAGGTTATTCCAGAGTTTAGGCGCTAAATAGGGAAAGGATCTGCCGCCCGCAGTTGATTTTGTGTTTTGAGAACGCAGCGGATGTGGAGGATTATAATGTAACAAGAGCTCATTCAAATACTGAGGTGGTAAACCATTCAGGGCTTTAAAAGTAAAAAGCAAGATTTTAAAATCTATACGATGTTTGATAGGTAGCCAGTGCAATGTTGACAGGATCGGGCTAATATGGTCATACTTCCTGGTTCTAGTAAGAACTATAGCTGCTGCATTTTGGATTAACTGTTGTTTGTTTACTAAGCGTGCAGAACAACCACCCAATAAAGCATTACTATAATCTAAACCTTGAGGTCATTATCGCATGGATTAACATTTCTGCATTTGACATTGAGTGCAAAGGCCGTAATTTAGATATATTTTTTAGATGGAAAAATGCAGTTTTACAAATGCTAGAAATGTGGCTTTCTAAGGAAAGATTGCGATCAAATAGCACACCTAGGTTCCTAACTGATAACAAAGAATTGACAGAGCAGCCATCAAGTCTTAGACAGTGTTCTAGGTTATTACAAGTGGAGTTTTTAGGTCCTATAATTAACACCTCTGTTTTTTCAAAATTTAGCAGTAAGAAATTACTCATCATCCAGTTTTTTATATCGACTATACATTTAGTTAGTTTTCAAATTGGTATGTTTCGCCGGGCTGCGAAGAAATATAGAGCTCAGTATCATCACCATAACAGTAAAAGCTAACACCATGTTTCCTGATGATATCTCCCAAGGGTATCATGTAAAGCATAAAGATTAACGGCCCTAGTACTGAGCTTTGAAGTACTACACACTTCCCTTGTGATCAATATGATACCTCTTCATTCACTGCTACAAATTGATGGCGGTCAAATAAGCACAATTTAAACCATGCTAATGCACTTTCATTAATGCCATTAATGTTCTAGTCTATGCAAAAGAATTTTGTGGTCAATAGTGTCGAACTCAGCACTAAAATCTAATAGCACTAATAGAGAGATACAATCACGATGTGATGATAAGAGCAGGTCACTTGTAACTCTTAAGGAGAGCAGTCTCAGTACTATGATACGGTCTAAATCCTGACTGGAAATCCTCACAGATACCATTTTTCTCTAAGAAGGAATATATTTGTGAGGAAGCTACCTTTTCTTGTCAGGGTTCTACCCTGGCAGCTGTGTCTATTTTGTCTTTGTTTAGTGTTTCTCTGTTTTCCCTGTGTATGACCACATGGCTTTGTCTCTGTTTATGTTGGCCATGTGCTCCTTTCGTCCTGCCACCTTGTTTCACATTACCACGCCCCCTTGTTTAGTCCTTGTTTGGTGCTCATTAATTGATTGTTCTCACCTTGTGTTTGTGTGCTTTCCTTCCTATTTATTGTGATCATTTCCCTCATGTGGTTGCTGGTTCGTTTTGTACGTGAGTTAGTGTTTGCTTAGCTTGCTAGCTGATCTATACTATAGAGTTTTTCCTTGTCTGTTAAAGTCTGGTATTTATTATTAGTTTAAGTTTATCTTGTCATTGTTTATTCTAGTCTAGTTTAAGTGTTTCTTTTTGTTTGGATCTCATTTTTATTATCTCGTGAGTTTGACTTGTTCTTTAAAGTATTTATATTCCCCTTTGAGTTATTTTCTTGGTTAGTTTTTCCAGTCTAGAACTTTATTTGGTATTTGTTTCTTTACCTTTTTAGTTAACTTTAGTTAGTTAGCTTTGGTTATTTCTCTAGTTCCCCTTTTATCTTGTTTCTAGGTCATAGCATTCTTGTCTGACTTTTTGCCCTTGTTTATTATTATTATTATTATTAGTGGTGCTTGCCGGAGGCAAGGCATCACTATTATTATCTCACATACTTATTAGTGGTGCTTGCCGGAGGCAAGGCATCACTATTACTATTCGCCTTGACAAAACTTTGGCGCGCTACTCCTCCCGCATTTTTTGTCACAGACCCATGAATGAGATGTCAAAACGTGCGGCTTATTGAGGAGAGGTGTGCTATGACTTTTCTAAGCAATCTGACATACGATATTCGTACAGCGGACGAAGAAAATGTGTAAAAATATCCCATAGACTTAACATTGGAAAAATTATCTGACCTTATTTCTTTGGATCAGAAAGACATAGAGGCTTGGGAGTGGGCTCATTTGACTCGGCCTATCAAGCAGTCCATATGTAGTGACCTAACAACTTAATATCCATGCCCTAGCAACCACTTTTAGCACCCTAGCAACTGTTTAGCTACATTTAAAAGCTATATATCAGCAAAATAACAATACAGAAACACTGACTCTGGCTTTTTGGATTCAGGCTGGCCAATAGTCTTTAAATAACACCCCATAAACTATATAGCCACACCATAGCAACCATATAGAGCACCCTAGCAACCATATAGCAATATAAAGTACTTATATCATGGCTCCACATCATCACACAGGCATCATGGGTGGCTACAGGGCGCCGAGTTTTGCCACTGCAAGCACCACTCACATTTTCTTCAGGAAATGTACATTCTAGTTCTTCTTCTTCTAGATCCGTACAAATTTCGGCGCGTAACTAGTCCCGCAGTTTTTGTCACAGACCAACGAAACAGGCGTCAAATCGTGCGGCCT
This sequence comes from Carassius carassius, assembly GCF_963082965.1. Classification (NCBI taxonomy): domain Eukaryota; kingdom Metazoa; phylum Chordata; class Actinopteri; order Cypriniformes; family Cyprinidae; genus Carassius; species Carassius carassius. The sequence goes on along the minus strand of NC_081755.1, from coordinate 32,466,978 downwards.
ATACGGGAATGGTGTGCTATGACTTTTATAAGCGATCGGGCGTACGATGTTCGTCCGGCGGGCGAAAAATCGGGCGACAAATCCCATAGACAATGCATTGCGGCCAACTTTGACGGATCGTAGCTCCGAGAGAGAATTTCGCAGAAACACATGAATCACCACATTTGGAGAGGCTATCAGGCTGTGCAAGAACATACCCCGCATTGGGGTATAAGTTGTACCCCTGGGGCGCAAGAGCCCCCCAAATTTGCCCCTAATACAAAGTATAGGGAGGGCTACTATGGGAAATTACATAGGGATTTTGTATTGAACATAACTCAGGATCACAGTGTCATAGAGACAAGGGGGTGGGCTCATTTGAATCAGGCAACCAATCAGTCTCTCAGGATCACTGTGAATCTATCAAGCCACGCCCTAGCAACCATATAGAGCGCCATAGCAACAAGCTCCATAGACTTCCATTGAAAAAGATAAAATGAATAACTTTGTATAGAAGTGTCATAGAAACATGAGGGTGGGCTCGTTTGAGTCGGGGCAGCTAACGGCCAATCACGAATCACGTTCAACACTTCATAGCCACGCCCTAGCAACCATTTGGAGCACCCTAGCGACCCAAAGCATAGAGAGATATCTTCAAATCTGAATATCATAAAGGCATGGGGGTTGGTTTATATCATTCATATAGGCTAGCAGACTTTGGAGTATCATCATTGGCAGCTGTCAGGCCACTCCCTAGCAACCAACCAGAGTACCCTAGCAACCATTTCTCAAGACCTATATCTCTGCATCAGAACATTGTACAGACATGGGGGTTGGTTTATATTGGCAAGCACCCTTTGAAGTATCATCATTGGCAGCTGTCAGGCCTCTCCCTAGCAACCAACCAGAGTACCCTAGCAACCATTTCTCAAGACCTATATCTCTGCATCAGAACATTGTACAGACATGGGGGTTGGTTTATATTGGCAAGCAGCCTTTGGAGTATCATCATTGGGAGCTGCCAAGCCACTCCCTAGCAACCAAACGGATTACCCTAGCAACCGTTTTGCATGACCTATATCTCTAAATCAGAACATCGTACAGACATGGCGGTTGGATTTGTTGACTCATGGTACCAAACTGGACTTCCAACATGCTAGTCATGCTAGCAGTGATTAGCTACATGCTAATAGTGATTAGCTAAGTGCTCAAATGGGCTAAGGACTCTATAAAAACTACATAGTGACCATCTGTGACAACTACCAACAACGTAGTAACATCATAGCAACCACCCAGGATACCATAGCAACTGCCTAGCAACCAGCCAAAACGCCCTAGCAACTGCCTAGCAACACCTTAGCAACCAACCCAAGTACCTTAGCAACTGCCTAGCAACCACCCAGGTTACCATAGCAACCACCCGAGTTACCATAGCAACCGCCCTAGTAACCATCATTTGGACCCTAGCAACCACCCGGGGTACCCTAGCAACCACATAGCAACACCTAAGCAACCGCCCCAATTACCCTAGCAACCACCCTGGGTACCTTAGCAACGGCCCTAGCAACCATCATGGGGACCCTAGCAACCGCCCTAGCAACCACCCCGGGTACCCTAGCAACCACATAGCAACACCCTAGCAACCACCCCGATTACCATAGCAACCACCCAGGGTACCCTAGCAACGGCCCTAGCAACCATCATGGGGACCCTAGCAACCGCCCTAGCAACCACCCCGGGTACCCTAGCAACCACATAGCAACACCCTAGCAACCATACCTATTACCCTAGCAACCACCCTGGGTACCCTAGCAACGGCCCTAGCAACCATCATGGGGACCCTAGCAACCGCCCTAGCAACCACCCCGAGTACCCTAGCAACCACATAGCAACACCCTAGCAACCGCCCCAATTACCCTAGCAACCACCCTGGGTACCCTAGCAATGGCCCTAGCAACCATCATGGGGACCATAGCAACTGCCCTAGCAACCACCCCGGATACCCTAGCAACCACATAGCAACACCCTAGCAACCTCCCTGATTACCATATAAATCACCCTGAGAACCCTAGCAATGGCCTTAGCAACCACCCAGATTACCCTAGCAACCACACTGGGTACCCTAGCAACCACCCTAGCAACCTCATTGCAACACCCTAGCAACAGAGGGGTGAGTTTTGCCACTGCAAGCACCACTCACATTTTCTTCAGGAAATGTACATTCTAGTTATTATTATTATTGTTCTCTTGTTATCTTAAGTCTTGTCTAGTGTTTTGTGAGTTCTGTCTGTTCCTGTCTTGCCTGCTGCTTTCTCCCTGGCCACTGGGTCCCCCCGCCTGGAGGTCTGACGTGTGTGGCTTCACCTCCATAGCCAAGTGCCCTTGGTTCCTGGTGCTGTGGTCTGGTCCCTTGCACAGCCTCCTCTACAGTCCTGCACTCGGTTGTCACCCAGGGCCCCCCTCAGCGGTCACCCCCCCCCCCATCTGCCTGCTCCATTGTTGTATGCCCCATCCTATTGTCTGGACTGTTCAGTCTGGACTGTTCGTGCTTTGTCTAAATTGTCAATAAACGTCCCTTGTTCATTCTGCATCTGGGTCCTCTCCCTCAGTAACCTTGACATTTCTAGTATATTGGACAGAAAAGGGAGATTCGAGATCGGTCTATAATGAACTAGTTCTTTGGGGTCAAGTTGTGTCTTTTTTGATGAGAGGCTTAATAACAGCCAGTTTGAAGATTTTGGGGACATATCCTAATGACAATGAGGAATTAATAATAGTCAGAAGAGGATCTATGACTTCTTGAAGCACCTCTTTTAGGAGCTTAGATGTATAGGTTCTAACATACATATTGCTGGTTTAGATTTAACAATTTATAAAATTTGTCCTCCTCTATAGTAGATAATGAGTGGAACTGTTCCTCAGGGGGTCTATAGTGCACTGTCTGATGCGATACTGTAGCTGACGGCTGCTTGGTGACAATTTTATCTCTAATAGTATCGATTTTAGAAGTAAAGTAGTTCATAAAGTCCTTACTGCTGTGATGTTGGGAAATGTCAACACTTGTTGATGCTTTATTTTTCGTTAATGTAGCCACTGTATTGAATAAATACCTGGGGTTATGTTTGTTTTCTTCTAAAAGAGAGGAAAAGTAATTAGATCTAGCAGTTTGTAATGATTTTCTGTAGGATAGATTACTTTCCCGCCAAGCAATACGAAATACCTCTAGTTTTGTTTTCCTCCAGCTGCGCTCCATTTTCCGGGCTGCTCTCTTTATGGTACGAGTGTGCTCATTAGTCCATGGTGTCAGACTGTTTTCCTTAACCTTCCTTAAGTGTAAAGGAGCAACTGTATTTAAAATGCTAGAAAAGAGAGAGTCCATAGTTTCCTCTTCAGGAACTCGAGCTGCGTCGAGGACGTTTGGGGAACGTCTCTGAATAATGTGTATAATCAGTCCAAAGGAAGGGCGAGACGTCATAGGCGGGTGACGTCAGAGACCAGGAAGCATAAAGCATGAGCGGCAAAGCCGGAAGTCAGCCTTGTGTCTTCAGCAAGCGCTCTGTGTGTGTGTGTCAGTCACTATCTGTTTGTGAGTCTTATTTAGTGTCGTTTGTCCACTGATAAACTCCATTGTCAAAGCTTCAATCAAGAGAAGTTTTGGGCGAGAGCAGGCAGCGTTCAGGCTGTGTGTTTTCCCTGCCAAAAAAAAAAAGGTAAGGACACACGCAGCTCGTGTGTTGTCTGCTTGAGAGTGAAGCGCGCAGTGTCAGCTCTCGAGGGAGTTGACGGCTGCGATGCGAGCCTTTGCTTCACTCTCAGAAGGCTCTCTTTGAGGAGAGAGCTTTCACTGGTGTTTCTCGCGGTGCCAGGCCCGCTTTCGCTGAGGCGGAGCGGTGGTTGTGCTCGCGAGATTCGCTTTCGGATCTGCTGGAAGGAATGTAAGATGGGCAAGTCCCTATCTTCTTTCTAAGCCACCAGATCCGGCGCCCGCTCTCGGGGGTTCGGAAGCCCGCGTTTGCGGTACTTTCTCCCCGATGAGAGGGCGCGACGCACTGCCTGTCTTTCTCAGAGGAGATTGATATGGAAAAGCGTCGATGAGCTCGCCAGTTGTTCAACCACCAGTCACACAAGCACCAGTTACACACGCATATTATGCCTATATTATAATAAGCAGCATTAATGAGGAGGGGAGCTCGCGCAGTCGGCTCTCGGGGGGCTGATTGTGCTTTTCTCGCTGTTAAGCGCTCCGCTCTCGCCAGGCACGCTCCGAGGAGTGTGTCCGTGCATGCGATCTTGCAGTTGCGGTCGCGCTGGGGCTGATGCACGGCGGCGACCGCGATGGCGGGGCTCTAGGGATGTAATTTCTTATGTGAGAACACGTGTTTACCGCTCTCCCTCTGAGGAGGTTGAGGCGGTCAGGGGCTGCTGGGCGGAGCAGTCCCAACCATGTTCTAGCCCCTCGTGCCGGGGGTGTCACTTTTGTACTCCCTAGACGCTAGAGTCAGAGTGGCGCTCCCAGGCCAAAGGCTTCTAGTGGAAAGCAGTTCTACGGACCGTTGTTTTCGCTGGATAGCCTTCATCATAACGTCCTGACGCGTAAGGCCTAGGACGTTTTGAGGGCCAGCTCCCTCTGGGGAAGAGTGGTGTACACCGCATTACACGGTGCCCGTCTCTCCTCAGTGCCCTCAGGAGATCGATCTGCCAACCCTGCCGGTGTTCCAGGGCGCAGCGGTCTCCAGCGAGCGCTTCTCTCAGTTACCGCCTGGAAACGTAGCGGTGCTGAGAGGCTCGCTACCTCTACGGAGGTATCTAGAGCAGCTAGTATGGTCGTCCCCTGCTGGTCCGCCGCTTCAGGACACCGAGCTAGTGACTCTAGGCACACCAGAGGCCAATCTCGCGAGACTGGTTCCCTTAGGAGGTCACATGGCAGTGTTGGAGCCCCTGCCAAGTGTACTTCACGGGGTCCTGCCCCGAGCAGGCTCTGGTCTAGTCTTCCTAGCAGACGACGTGGGTCTGAGGCACATCGTTTTTAGGAGACTTCAGCTACGAGAGTCCTGAGGCTGCGACTCAGGACCTCGGAGGGCAGGCCCCTCTGGGGAAGAGCGGTATACACCGCATTACACGGTGCCCGTCTCTCCTCAGTGCCCTCAGGAGATCGATCTGCCAACCCTACCGGTGTTCCAGAGCGCAGCGGTCTCCAGCGAGCGCTTCTCTCAGTTACTGCCCTCTCTCAGTTACTGAAACGTAGCGGTGCTGGGAGGTTTCCAGAGCAGCTAGCTTGGCTGTCTCAGTGGGTCCTGCACACTGTAGTGAGAGGCCACAGAATCCAGTTCTGGTGGGCCACAAGCAGGCTCTGGTAATGGAACAGAAGTAGACTCTCTCTGAGGACGGAGACCATCGATGTGGTCCCTCCTTGGGTTGCAGATTCCGGTCCTACAGCCGGTACTTCACTGTTCCAAGGAAGGATGAGGTGTTGTGTCCTTTTCTAGAGCTGTGCTTTTTGAACCTCTCAGTCAGGGGACTGAAGTTTAGCACGCCTGCACAGGCCAAGTCCAAGGACTGGTGTGTCACGATCTATCAAAAGATGCACTTATCTCCATCCTTCTTCATCGGAAGTTCCTGAGGTTTGCTTTTGGGGGCAAAAGCCTACCAATACGGATCTTCCTCTGGCCTTGCACTCTCACCCCACACTTTCACGACTCAACCACATTGACGATTGGTTGATATCAGCTCAATCTGGGCAGATGACGGTTCTGCACCTAGATGTCGTTTTCGCTCACATGAAAGAGCTGGGGTTAAGACTTAACGCCAAGAAAAGTGTGCTTTCTCCAGTTCAGAGAACCACTTATCTGGCCGGTCACTCACTGTCAAGCAGTCACGGAGATTGCTGGGTCTGATGGCAGCTGCGTCCAACGTGAATACTATTGGCCTGCTGTACATGAGACCCCTACAGTGGTGGCTCGAGACCAAGGGGTTCTCCCTGAAGGGAAACCCACTTCGCATGCTAAAGGTCACGCGGCGCTGCCTACGTGCCTTGGATATGTGGAGGAAGCCTTGGTTCTTGTCTCAGGGCCCGGTGCTGGGAGCTCCTTTTCGCCGCGGGATGCTAGCAACAGACGCGTCCCTCACGGGCTGGGGTGCGGTCATGAGTGGCCACCCTGCCTGCGGTCTGTGGAGTGGTCGCCATCTGACATGGCACATCAACTGCCTGGAGATGCTGGCCGTGCTTCGTGCACTTCGTTATTTTCTCCCAGACCTAAGAGGTCACCATGTGTTGGTGCGCACCGACAACACAGCGATGGTCTCTTACATCAACTACTAAGGAGGTCTGCACTCACGCCATGTATACAAATAGCGTACCAGATCCTTGTGTGGGCCCAGGACGAATTCCTCTCGCTCAGAGCAGTCCACATTCCTGGGCATCTTAATATGGGAGCAGACATCCTGTTGAAGCAGGGGCCAAGGCCCGGGGAATGGCGGCTTCACACCAAGGTGATGAAGCAGAGTTGGAGAGTTGGGCCAGACTCGGGTGGATCTGTTTGCGACTCGAGACACATCGCACTGTCCCCTCTGGCTTCCTCTGACTCATCCAGCTCCACTGGGGCTGGACGCCATGGTACAGACATGGCCGAGGCTTCATCTGTACATTTTTCCCCCGATTGCTCTGCTCTCGGGAGTTCTGGAGAGAGTGCGCCGGGACGGAGTCCGGCTGCTGTTAGTAGCCCCGTTCTGGACAGGCCGGGTCTGGTTCCTGGGCCTGATTTCTCTTTTTGACGGCACTCCATGGGAGGTTCCCGTCAGGAGAGATCTCCTCTCGCAGACGGAGGGTGCGCCCCCGCATGGAGCTTAGAGGCTGTAGGTGCGGTCTCTGAGGAGGCACAGCTCTTAGCTTCCGGTCTCTCAACCAAGGTTGTAAGACCGTTCTCCAATCCAGAGCTCCCTCATTGAGGAAACTGTATGCCTTGAAGTGGAAGCTTTTCACTTCTTGCTGCGGAGACTGCCAGCTCAGCCCGTATGGTACAGTGCTGGAGTTCCAGCAGGCTCTCCGCAGGGTTGACCCACTCCACCATGAAGGTCCATGGTGGCCTACCGCGCCCCTCTCGGTGGCCAGTCAGTGGGCAGAAACCCTCTGGTTACATGTTTCCTCCATGGTGCGCTGAGGCTGAGGCCTCCGGCCAGTAGAAGCTTATGCTAAGCGGTGATCAGGATGTTATCCTAAGCCACGAGTCCTTTGATCTCCCCTCTCCTGGGGGTCAAGACTCACTCCTTCTGAAGTTTGGCCATTGGACGGGTTGTCCCAGAATTCTGTCAGGCTCCTTCTCTTGCTTTAGCTGTGCTCTTTCACACTAGGCAGAGATTTGAAAGTCTGGCGGCATGGGCATTTTCGTTCCCCAAACGTCCTCGACGCAGCTCGAGTTCCTGAAGAGGAACGTCTAAGGTTATGTATGTAACCCTGGTTCCTCGAAGGAACGAGACGATGCGTCGCAGTGCCACACTTCCGGCATCTCTGGCTGGCGCTTGCTTCATCCTTTGAGGCTGACTTCCGGCTTTGCCGCTCATGCTTTATGCTTCCTGGTCTCTGACGTCACCCGCCTATGACGTCTCGCCCTTCCTTTGGACTGATTATACACATTATTCAGAGACGTCACGCTGGACGCGTTCCCCAAACGTCCTCGACGCAGCGTCTCATTCCTTCGAGGAACCAGGGTTACATACGTAACCTTAGACGTTCTGTTACATCATCAAGTTGTTCTGAGGTGTTGGAGATTCTAAGGAATTCGGATAAATTTAGTCTTTTGAGGTAGAAGTAATGGTTCTACAATACTTGTAACAAAAAGTAGAATTTACAGTTTTAGCTATATGAAGAAAATACAAAACTAAATAATGATCTGAGATATCATCGCTTGGCCACATAATTTCAACACCATCAACATCAATTCCATGTGACAGTATTAAATCTAGAGTATCAGTGTGTGCCCTGTTTTATTTAGAGAACAGGGATATATGGAAGTCTGATCATGTTTGCGGAAGTGAATCATTGAACCAACAAAAGGAGATCTCTGAGGACCTCAGAAAAGACAGACAGATCTCAGACAGATTCAAGACCACTGTTAACCCTCCCCTGGAGTGACTGACCAACAAAGATCACTCCAAAAGCAAGACGTGTAATAGTCTGCAAGGTTGCAAATGAACCCAGAGTAAATTCTAAGCAACTAAAGGCTTTTCTCACATTAGCTAATGTTAATGTTCATGAGTCCACCATCAGGAGAACCTTGAACAATCATGGCAGAGTTGCAAGGAGAAAGCCACTGATCTCCAAAAAGAAAATCACTGCCGTCTGCAGCTTGCTAAAGATCATGTGGACAATTGTTTACTGAGCCCAAAAATAGTATGTGAGCACTTCACAATGTTAAAAGGCAAAAGTCATGGGATGGCTGGGTATTTTTATGCATAAACCATATAGACTATCTAACAAAATGGACCATTAAATCAATTTCTTTGTTAATCAAGGAGAGTAACCTTACCTGATTAGAGAAGGTCACTCCTGCATTTTTTCTTAAACTATAAAGAGAAAAGACAAAACAATTAACATTTACAGACATTTTAAGAAAGAAAATCAACCATTTACCTGTTGAGAGTGTGTTGACAGTCTGTGTAGTTAGATGGTTGAGCTCCAGAAAATCAGTAATGAGGTTCTTTGACAGTTACAGATTAAATAAAAGGGGAATAAAGACCTCTAAACTCTAACACAAAGAACCATTTCCGCATAGAAGGGTGCTTCATGATGCTATGGTTCTAAATAAATCCATTACTGCAGGTAAAGAACCTTTAAAGAACCATCCTTTTTTTTTTTTTTTTTTTAAGTGTACAAAACCAGCACTGGCTCTGCACCCCTTTACCTAAATTCAGTAGTTCAGACTTATGTGCCTCTAGAAGCTTGCCTTTTGCAAGTGAATGATGCTTTATTGTGCCATGAAGCACAAATTCACTTTCACAGTAAATGTTCTCTCCTGGTGGAAGGACCAGTCCTTAGCCATCTTCAAGAAACTACTAAATGCACATCTTTTCCATCTTTATATGACCATCTAACTCTAGCACTCTCTATTCTAATTCTATTTTATCTATTTGTTTTCTTTTTTACATTTCCTCTAACACTAGCTTTCTATATTCTTTTTCACACACACACACACACACACACACACACACACACACACACACACACACACACACACACACACACACACACACACACACACACACACACACACACACACACACACACACACACACACACACACACACTTAAACTTGCTATGTGTTGGGATAACTAAGACAATTGGATTTTATTGCTCTTTTGGTCTTGATTGCTTCTGCTGTCCTCCTTTGTATGTCGCTGTGGATAATGCGTTTGCTAAATGAATAAATGTACATGTAAAAAGACTTTCAAGATGATAGATTTAATGCTGTAAATAGCTGTACCACATATGTCAAGGGCTGTTGTTTATAAATGCAACACTAGGGGGCATTGATGTCTTGGTTGTACTATAGATTCATGAAGTTTGCTCTCACATTGCCACAACTAGCAGGTTTACTAGATGTCACTGGTGGTATATTGACAGCAGTTTCCTTCTGTGATCTTCAGGATATTGATATTTATGCCACGGATATTGTCCAAAGTTCTTTCAGTCCTTCTTGGGTTTGCAACATTTGTTTTAATAAAAGGTGGAACAGGTACAATAAAACAGAATAAAAATTAGCGGAAAAAAAAAAATTATTTGTAGCTATATTATGATATCGAAACCAAATCAGACAAGTGATAAATTAAAAAAGTATATAATGTGTTACTATATGTGTGCGCGTGCGTTCGCCTGTGATTTAGAAGATTTACATATAGCTAAGATTTAAGTTTAATGTAACACTGAGATTTATTTGCCTCTGTATTTAACATTTAAATTGAAAATTTAGAGTTAAACAGAAGTTGCTTAAATAATACAGTTTGCATCATTTTTGTGTTAAAATCCAGAAAATCCTGCATTAAAATGTTTTGTTCAATAGTTTTTATTTCTAAATAATCCTTTTGTAAAAAAAAAGGTTATACAAAATGATTTCATTCTCAATGATTGACACACAGCAACAGTACATAACTGTAAAATAAATATGAATTGAAAAAAATATTTGTAACCTTTTATTTATTTATGTGGTATTTTGGAAAACCTGTTTGTGACACAAAAATCTTTTATAAAATTAAAATGTCTCAATTTGTTGTACCTTTCAAGGAGAAATAATAGAGAAATCTTATTGATGGTTTGTTTAATAATAATGAATACGTTTATTCATAACTCAAAAATGACAGTGTCAATCATTTCTGTAAAGATAATCCTCTTTAAACAACAGCAATATTGGGATTTTTAGGTTCCCTGCCAACATTGTATTACTCATTTTCAGGGAGGTCATGGTCTAGTGATTAGAGAGCATGACTCCTAATCCTAAGGTTGTGGGTTCGAGTCTTGGGCCGCCAATTCCCTTGAGCAAGACACCAAACCCTCAGCTGCTCCCCGGGCGCTGCAGCATAAATGGCTGTCCACTGCTCTGTGTGTGTGTGTGCACGCGCACACACTTTATATGGGTTAAATGCAGATATATATATAGTTTTTTATATACTTTTTTCAACACTGAAATGTTTCTATTAGCACCAAATCAGCACATTTGAATGATTTCTGAAGGATCGTGTGACACTGGAGTAACGACAGCTGACAGTTCATAAATAAATGACATTTTAATTTAACTTATCAAAATAGAAAACAGTTGCTTTAAGTTGCAATAATACAACTCCATGAAAGCTGTAAATTCAAAAACACACAATTAATGCAAATAAGGGCATTAACCCAGGGTTCAGTAATGTACTTTCTGAAACATCCACTTAGAATACCAATGAAAAATTCTTAACCTCAGGAAGAATTATGAGCAGTGTGAAATGCGAAACAAGATAACCCAGGATTCTGTTTAATCAGTGTGTAGAATGACCCAGGGGTAACTGTTTCAAGTGTGAAAGGACATATCAACCTAGTTTTCCCTGTAAGAGCGGAACACACGTTTAACTATGACTCCTTCTCTCTCATGTTTTCCTGTTTAGACCCTAGTTAGGTTGCTGTCCAGTGGAAAGCCATTACTGTGCAGCTATCAGACTTCTTTACCACACCTGGCTGTACCTCTCATTGAATACACTTTGGTTAATACATTGGAAATAAAATGTGAGTTATGTGTATGGAGCTGTGTTTGCTGGGAATTGATGACTAATTAAAATTGGCAGGGTTCTTGAATGTTTGGGCTTTGTAAGTTACCAGTGAATGCTATCTCAACTGTTATTCCTGTTTCAGTATTTTGATTAGCCTCTGCTAGATATGGCTGGTTTTCAGTAAATGACAAGACTTGCTGCTGAGTTTGACAAAAGTCTGGGTAAACACCTACAAAAATACCTGAAAGTGAAAGCGATGTGGGCCACGAACTATGTACGTGCCGAAAAATTCTGAGCAATTAATTTCTTGTCAATGTCAATGTCTTATACTTATCTTGATAGCGTGATTACATGCAATACTAGCTGATTAAAATAAGGTATTTGTGACAACTGATAATTGATCATTAATAAAAATGTATTGGTAATCTTAGATACTTATAGGTTCACTCAAAATTGAAAATTTGTTTCTCCATCAGAGCAAACCTAGTATTACAAAATTTGAACACGAATAGATCTTATGCAGTGAATGGGTGCCGTCAAAATGAGAGTCCAAACAGCTGATAAAACATCACAATAACTGACATGGAATCAACACATCTCTAGTCAATCAATTACCCTCTAGTAAATAATAATAAAAAATAACGAGTGTTTGTATTAATTTCACAAGATGTTAATTAATAGACGGTTGTGTGGATTACTTGCGATTTAATGTAATGTTTTTATCTGTTGTTTGGACTTCCATTCTGACAGCACCCATTCACTGCAGAGGACCCACTGGTGAATATTGAAATAAGTGATGTAATGTTAAGTTTCTCCCTTTTTTCTCATAAGGAAACAAACTCATCTGCAGCTTGAATAGTCTGAGGGTGAGTAAATTTTCTAGAAATTTTCATTTTTTGTTTCACCAAAACAGCTTTATCAGCTTTATGCCAATAGTTTTCTAATGTGACCTGAAAAGGTCGCTTTAAATTGACTTTTAAAATAGTTTCAAATGTATGATCCAGCCTTCTGTTAAATAACAACCCTTCAACAAAAGTTTTCAAGCATTTTTTTAAAGCAATGTCGTGATACTCTCATAGCCAACTGTATGATCATGTAAACTGAGTGTGTGTATGTATAAAATCAACACAGCAATATTACAACATTTTTTAGATCTTTCATTTGTAATTTATTTTGTTTTATTATAGACATTTGATTAGGATAATTTAATATGTCTAATTTAGAGTCAAAATGTGAATAATTTTTTTGATCATCCAGGTTAGTGACTAGTGGGAAGAGTATGTTTATCTCTGGAGCTGGAGTAACAGTATTTATTATGGCATGGTATGCGAGTTTACAATATTGCTTATTGTACCTGATCAGTCTTTCAACATCCTAATGATATAAAAACAAAAAAAGCAATATTTCATCCTGGGTGGATACAGTCAATCCTTCAACATTTGCTTAATGCCTATTATTTAGCCACAGGATTTCCTGTATGTTTCAGCCACAGCTAATCAGAATCAGGAAGCTCAAGATGGGATTTACAACCCTGTTTCTGTATCGCTGCAAAGTCAGTAGAGAGGAACTCAATCCAGTATGACAAAACATTGTTTTTAAGTTACATTATGTTTTTGTCATTATTTTGTTTGTGACATCCATGGGTAATCAGACACTTATGTTACGTCAACTACCTAAATGTATAAAAAAATATGAATTATAAATCAGTTATAAACACAGCAACCACTGACATGCTGCTGTACTGTTCAAGTGGGAATAGTCTTTAAGATCTTGTGCTTTGGTTCACCTAGATTTGTATTCCTGGTACATTCATACCACTGTGTGCAGCTCAGTGTGCACGCATGTTTAACATCACACTCATGCATCACACTCGACTGCAATATTCTCTGTGCAGGTCGTCCAGTGATTTGTGGGTTTTTTTCCCCCCATGTTGAGGGGCCTCTTTCAGCGTCGCAAGTGTGGGGAAATGAGTGAATGTTTTTTCCTGTTAAATTTGGCGATCTAACTGTGGTGACATTGTTCACACCATGGTAACTTCGGCCTCTCGATGACTCCAGTCAAGCTGTCATACAAGTCCATTGCTTGTGTTGTCCCCTTTATGGACTCCATGGCCAAAAACAACTCCGTGATCTCAAAATTATCATCTATCCCTCTGATAAAAATTAAGAGCTGTGCTGTCTTTTATGTCATTACTTTCATTCAGTGCTAATGAATAGACTACTGTATATTTGCTGGTCAAATCTTTGTCAATTAGTTGTATACAGTGACTCACTGTTCTGCATGATAAACTAATTTAAAAAAAAAATTGTTTTGCTCAATGGACAAAAGAGCCTCGAAGACTCTGCCATGCATTCTTTTAAAAACTCCTCTTCGGAAAAAGGCTTGCTGGCTTTTGCAATTTTGAAGGCCAGCAAATAATTTGCCTTGGTGCTTGACTCCTAAATAGTAGCTTGTTGAAGAAAAATATTTTACTGAGCCTGTAAATTGGCTGCTAACCTCTGAGCAGTAGCCATCCTTTCTTGCTCTGATTGGTTGCTAACATAGTTAGCATGCTTGGAAAAGTGGTGACTGATATTGTATTCTTTGAAAACCTTAACTGTTTCTTGGCAAATCTATCTCAATCTGAATTAGGAGTGTCAATGGACCACTTGAGAGATAGGTGGCGGTAATGCACTTATAAGTCTTGCGATCCGCCGTCAAGCAAGAAGAAGACGCCTCACCGGCCTGCTGCTTAGAATGCGCTCAGGAGTACCCACTCAGGAGAGTTCTAACAGTTCGGACATTGTGTTAATCAGAGGTAAAAAATGATATAAAGTTCTGTAAAGTTTCTTGCACAAACTGATCGCTTTGCCTTTACACATCAATCTATTGTCTAAACATTATAAGACTGATATATTGCAATGGTTTGTGTTCTACTGAAGAAACAAAGTCACGTTTTTGGGTAAACTATCCCTTTAAACTTTGTCGTCAGTCAGTCATTTCCCATTATGCTTTTGATCAGCGCAGTTGGTGGAGAGCAACTGCGCTCGACTGCACAATCCCACACAGCCACCTTAGAGTTTTTTGCAAGATTTCAGCATGACATCAGAGTCGGACTAACTCGAACACTTTTCTAAACGGGATGCATCTCGCGGTGATCGGTTGTGTGCAGATTTTGTTCATCTCAAACGAGCCTATAAGTTCAACAACACAGGGCCATTGTTAATAACATCACACGCATGTAGGTGCATTACCGCCACCTTCTGCTCCGGAGTGTGGAAAAGAGTTTTAAATTCTATTTAAAAACCCTGTCTCTCTTATAAAATCAAATAATTGATTTATTTCACTTGCCCATTTTATTAAAACCTTAAAATTAAGGAGGAGACTGTTCCTGTTGGAGGCTTGACAGGGAATTGAGGTACGGGTGAGCACTTTTATAGTGTCGTTGATTGGCTCTGTAATGCGGTGCAGGTGTGGCTGGTTAATAATCAGGGGATTGTGAGCATTGGTGATTGGTGGAGACCGGGCTTGCCAGATCCCTGACAATGAGGTAGACCATTGTTTTTTCAACATGACATTGTTCACATAACCCATTTAGATGTTTCCATGTTATTTTAAGAGTGCTATTTAAATTTGAGTGCCATAGCAATATTCTTCTTTCCTTGACTTACCTATACACTTTATATTATGAGTTACTTTGTTTATTAATCTCCATTCAATTCCACTCCACTTACACATCTCATGATGTTTAACACCTTCTGAAATTTCTCAGCTATTTTATTTATATTTTCAGTCCCACTTCAGTTCAAGTTTTGCATCAAAATAAATACCTAAAAACTTAAATACCTTCACCCTTTATAATGATTTCTCATACATCTTCAAACTCGCTTCTGGAATAACCCTCTTCCCTAGAGAAATCTGTTTTACTTTTCTCCACTGAGAATTTAAATCCCCATTCATATGCCCATGCTTCTACTTTCCTAATTGCCTCTTGTATCCTCCTATTAATATATAAAATATTCCTACCCTAAATATAACCCAACATCAATATATTCTTGATCCCTTCCTTTTCCCAGTATTCTATATGATATTTCATGTTTAATAAATTTTGCACACCCAGCACTAATCCCCTCTTCCCTATCATGCCCTATATCCTTGTAGAACTAAATCTAAACAACGTTTCATCAAAGTTTCTTACATCCGGGTTTATACTTAAATCTTCAATAAAGTGCTTGAACTCCTGACCGTTTGCTATCAGAGATCTTGCATTCCAATACTTGAAATCATCTATATTGTATTATCCACATGTTTTTTGACTTGATCTTATCTGAAGTTCATTTCTGACTTTTTCCCAGGTCGAGCCTGTCAATCAAAGATGAGACAGTGCTGATATAACAACTAACTGAGTCTCCTGTGTTTTTGATCTCAGCTGTACGTACTCAATTCTTGCACCGCTCTTGTTTAGCCTGTATATGCTCCCACAAGTCAAATAATAAGAGCGAACCAAATTGCCTATCACAGCTATGCTGATGATACCCAGATTTACCTAGCCTTATCCCCAAATGACTACAGCCCCATTGACTCCCTCTGCCAATGCATTGATGAAATTAATAGTTGGATGTGCCAGAACTTTCTTCAGTTAAACAAGTCATTGCATTTGGAAACGAAGATGAAGTTTTCAAGGTGAATGTATACCTTGACACTAGGGGTCTAACAACTAAAAATCAAGTCAGGAATCTTGGTGTGATTCTGGAGACAGACCCTAGTTTCAGTAGTCATGTCAAAGCAGTAACTAAATCAGCATACTATCATCTAAAAAACATTGCAAGAATTAGATGTTTTGTTTCCAGTCAAGACTTGGAGAAACTTGTTCATGCCTTTATCACCACCTATATCACACCAGTCCTCAGGTCCTTACACTGACTTCCAGTTACATTTAGGATTGATTTTAAAGTACTTTTACTCATCTATAAATCACTCAATGTCCTAGGACCGAAATATATCGCAGGTATGTTAACTGAATATAAACTTAACAGAGCACTCAGATCATTAGGATTGAGTCAGTCAGAAATACCAAGGTCCACACAAAACAAAGGGAGTCCGCCTTTAGTTTTTATTCCACCCGCAGTTGGAATCAACATCCAGAAGACATCAGATGTTCTAAAACATTAGCCACTTTTAAATCTAGACTCAAAACTCATCTGTTTAGCTGTGCATTTATTGAATGAGCACTGTGCAATGTCCGAACTGATTGCACTGTATTTTACATATAAACTGTATTTTTTGTAAAAATCATTTTCTGTTTAATTGTTTTAAATTCATTTTAAATCAATGTTTCAATCATTTTCAAAGTTTTTAAATTTCTTGTTTAACTTTGTGGTTTTTATTATGATTTTTTTACCATGATTATTCTTTTCTTTTATGTAAAGCACTTTGAATTACCATTGTGTATGAAATGTGATGTATAAATAAACTTGCCTGGCCTATTTTTAACTCCTGGAATAAATGTTGCTATTTTTTTCTTTGAAGTCATCAAAAATTCTTCCGGAACTTTCCTTCAACTGAAACCACTGACTGACCTCTTTGCTCTTTAGTTTGTCCTTTAACCTGTTTTGCTGCCTCTGCATATGTTAGCTTCTTCTCCACCCTCCTTTTCTGAATCTCCATTTCCATTTTTAATGCTTCACATCCTCTGAATGCTGCCCTAAGTGGCTCTCCACGGTTGCAACACTTTGGTTGTACACCTTCCTCACACTTGTTATATTCATGGAATTTAAAACCTTTGGAAATTAAAACATCTCACTGGTCCCGGTATATACTCTCTCTTGAAATTCTATTACTGTTTCAGTGTCTCTTCTGTTTCCATATGTGCCTGATTTTATACTTTGCGCATTTATTGTCTTCCCTCCCTTTAAGTTACGTTTTAAACTCTTTCATACCTATATTAAGAGGAACACCAAAAATGATCCCTTTTCGCCATCCACTTTTACTTTTATCGCCAACTCTGTATGTGCTGACAACTTGAATCAATAAACCTATACTAACCAACTGGATTATTGTCTATAATGCACAAGGCTTGGATGTCAAGATAATGCCTTTTTTGTTTTTATACACAGTACTGAATCCATATTTTTCATGTTTTATATACTATACCCACTTACATTAATTCAACTCTGACACCATTTGAGATAAAGGTATCACACCAAATTGAAAGCTTTATCTCAAATAGTGTCTGTCTAACTTTGAAACATGTTGGTAACGACGAAACTTGCAACTATAGCTGACTAACGATGCTTTTGAGAAACACACCCCTGGTCGTCTTGGTGTCAGATTTGTCACCGGCAATGTTAAATATTTACACTGGAGGAGGTAATGAAAATGAGGAGTGAATTTGCACCCCTGAGGTAAAGCAAAATGTAGTACATCCTTTTATAAAACATTTCATAGTGATTGCACTTACAAATTATATAATTATTATCTTGATTACTTTTGTCATTTAAAACCAGTATGACACAAAATATTCACACTGCTCTTTTCCAAAAAAACTAATCCAAAAAGTGACCAGGATGGGGGCGGTTTTACTCCATAAAATACCTGAATATATCCTAACAATAGTCCACGTAACTTATGCCTAACATTCAAATTATTCTGAAGTCATTTTATAGCTTTGTGTGATGTTTTTTTTTTTAATATATATATATATATTAAATATATTCCCCCAGTTCAAGTTTCTGTAGTATAACTTGGAGAAAATAGTTTCCATCAGTCATGTGTGTGTGAAGGTCGATCGGGGTAAGAGGTCGGGGAGTATAGTGAACGGAGTACCATGCCTTAATTATGTGTGCAGTGTAGGTTGATATGCTGTTTTCAACAGGGCGCTCCACTGTCTTAATATACTGAATTTGAAGACTCGCTGTGTGTGAGTGGATGAATTGATTTGGGTCATTGCATTTTGTCCCGTGCCTTTTTCAAGCCATCCTCAGTCTTGCACCTCTGCCTTTAGAAGATTTATTTATTCCAATTTTAATAAAGGAAGCATTCTTTTCTCTGGTACAATGGCTGGTTGTTGTGTTCTGTTTTGACAGACATAGATTTCAAAAAGGTTCATTACAATATGTAATTCATCTGATCACGAAAGCTCAAACCATCATCCAGAGAAAGTGCTGAAAGGAGGTTTTGTGATGATCACACAAAGCACTGCTTCACAGAGCCTAGAAATTGTGCTATAGAGATATACATCAAAGAGTTTTAATCAGTGGGTGTGGGATGCAGAACATCAGTGGCTTGAACCTGAAGAAAGCAGATAATTCAGCAGCAAGATATAATCACTCACTTAGTTCTGTTTAATGCTACTGTTTTTTTTCTCTTTAAAAGTCTATGCATGTGGGAAAGTAATGAGATGACAAAAGCCTGGGCAAGCAACTGTGCATCACGCTTAGACAGGAAATGCGAGGATGTTGTGCACTACATTAAAGATGAAATGACCTTTGCTTGAATGCAAGAACAATACTTGCAATGAAAGCAATTTTATACTCTCTGTATTTTCTCTCACATTCTAATGCTAGTCCGTAACTGCTATATAAAGTACTCATCCTCTCAGAGTTTAATGGAGAGCAGCCATTTTTTGACTATTAGGATCCATCCCTTACATATCTGTCTTTCATTTTATTTGAAAAGGCATACTATCTGTTAATTAATTGGAACTGTTTAAGCATGTAATGATTACTTAATACATTACTAATTCCTTGCTGAATTGTGACCTGAAATGTGAATCATTCTACTGTTGTGATGGCATTTGTTCACAAGCTGACACTCACACTAATTAAGTGCTTTTCAAATCAATATATCAATATTGCCTAACGTGCCCACTTGTCAGTGGTCATACATGATGCTACACCTAATCGAACGTAAAAGGGAACCTTGACCAGAAGGTTTCAGATTTCATGAATAAGATATCATGTAAATACATAAATACAAAAACTAAAAGCAGCTAAATTAGCTTTTTTATTTTTTACTTAATTGATTTAAATAAAATAAGAAATTAAACAAACTTTTGCTCCTGGAGCTCAGCTAGAACAGTGAACTAAATGTTTTCTTGATAATAAATAGAATAAGCTTGAAAATATGGTAGTATAGGGTATCAGGATAAATTGATATGTTATGATAATTATCACAATAAATTTGACATTTTTATTACCTTGTTTTATAAACTGTTTGATTTTCATTAAAATTAACCACTGGTCTTCAATAGTAGCATACATTTAGACAATAATAACCACTCAATACTATGGTAAAAAATGATTCTGTTTCTAGGTATTTTTATGAAAAACATTACAATACATGAATGCACAATCGCTACTACTTAATCACATATATACTGTAATTATATTCCCTTAATCCTTTAATACATTTCTAATGATTTTCCCACATTTCTGCCAAAATACCATGGTGCAGTTAGTGTTACTAAAGTAAATCCACGTTAAATGAGGCTGATTTTAGCAGTGTTGGGAGGGTTACTTTGGAAATGTAATAGGTTACAGATTACAAGTTACCCTGTTTAAAATGTAATAGTAGTGTAACTTTTTCAATTACTTTATTAAAGTAATGTAACTAATTACTTTTGAGTACTTTTTGATTACTTTTCTAAATTTGTGAAAATTAAAGAATAATAAATAAAAGCATATACATCAACTTAAATACAGTTATCTAATAAGCATGTGACGTATTCTGTGTAATAAACTCCTGAAACATTGGTGTTTTTTTTTTAACTGCTGTCTCTTTGTATATGATGATAGTTTTCTCAAAATAAGTAAAATGCACATGAAGTGACACAGAGCAGTTCTAGAAATTATGTTTATGTGCTCGTGTACTCCTATATTGAGATGGCAGAGGTTGAAAACACTGCGAGCTTCAGTAGGCTTATGTGTAGTAAATGAAACCCTGTCTTTGCCATTAATTTACAGGAGGGGCGGACTAGGAAAAAAATTCAGACTGGACAATTCAAACTCATACAAACAAATTCATGGAGAAAACAATTTTTTACCTATTTTAAATCTTTAATTTGGGGACATGCAAAATAATTAAAAGTTCTCTCCTGAACTGCACCTTCACTTCCATTTTTCTCTTCAGTCTCTTTATTTTGCCCTGTTATCCATCTCTCTCATGACTTTAATCCTCAAGATTGAACAAAACTATACTTTACAATACAATACTCTACAATACTACAATATCTTTATAGAAAAATCCTAATACTGTACACGAGTCATGTTTTTCCCTTACAAAAATTAACCATGCTTTTATTAGCCTATATAAAAGTAAAATAACCTTGTTTTTTTTTTTTGTTTTTGTTTTTTTGCAAATGGATTTGTATTTATTTTTAAATAAATACATTTGTAAAATAATTTTACATTTTTGGTTATCACAGTTAAACAATATTAACCATTTTCTCTGGATTTATAGTTAAATATTAAAATGTAAATTTTCGTAAGGGTTGTGTTGTTGTCTGTCATATAGTTCCCCCTAAACCTATAAAAAAAAAAATCGGAATTTTTTTCAGCTAAATGACTACTGTAACATTACAACAGATAATAATGATGTCCTTTATAGTATTTTGAGTGATGACTGATGAGCAACGTGCTGCTGCTTGATTAAATAAAAAACCCTGAAACAGGAGTTCTGCTTCTCTGCTCCAGCAATTCACTCTATTCTCTCTCTCTCTCTCTCTCTCTCTCTCTCTCTCGCATTGATTACTCTGAGTCTGATCCAAACCGTTTGGCGGAGGCGCGGAGAGCGCGCGAGTCATAAATAACAATTCATGACTTATTAGAGATTTAATTATCAAATGGCGGATTCGCAAATGATCGCTTTAGTACATTCGGCAGGCAATTATACAATAATGATATTAAATAGTGGGGCAAAATCGGCTGCCAGGCCACCGGGAATTGTCCCGGTTCTCCCGGTGTCCAGTCCGCGCCTGATTTCCACAGACACGCAGAACGTGCAGGAGTCATATATTGCAATTTTGGGGCTTTATATTCACAGACACTAGTCGATGTCATGTTTTGATTCAAGTGTACTGACCTACTTTTGATTTAGTCATCCAAAATGTGGCATATTCCGTCCGTGTTAGGCATTCCGTTTTATGACTGGATTCTACGAACCAGACTGTGTTTCCGCATCCCGGAAATTATTAGGGCGATATGTCTCAGAATAGTCAGTGCAATTTGGGAAATAAATCAGTTAAATCTGAATGTGGATGTGTGTAAATGTTCAAATGTAATCCCCTTTGTAATCGTTAAAAATTTCATAAGTAACTGTAATTTAATTACTCATTTTTTCGTAGTAACTGTAACTAATTACAGTTACAATAATTTTGTAATTAAATTACGTAACGCCGTTACATGTAACTAGTTACTCCCCAACACTGGATTTTAGATTGTGCACCGTGTTTCTTCTGGTTGTCAGCCCTGTTTCTTCTGGCTGTAAACTATTTAAGAGTCAGAAAAAATCCTATTTTTAAAATATTTTCAAATTCATTTTTTAGGACCTTTACAGTTTATCAACAATAGATAAGTAGCATGGGAAAATGCATGTTCTTCCTGATTCAAAGTCAAATATAACCGTACTAACATTCTCAAGATTAAGATCTCACTGAGATGTCTACAAGGAAGTTTTTCGGTTATAAGTGCATGTTATCTGCGATAGTTCAGTAAAAATGCTTTAATGAGATGTTTGTTTTGTGTGGGTCTTTAACTGATTTTCTTTGTCTCTGTCCTGTCAGGACGCCCTGGGCTAAGGTGAAGAAGCAGTTCTTCAGCTCTGGAGTAAATAAGCGATGATTGGAGTGCACTGAAAAGCAGCTTACTTTGTCACACTGGAAGATCCCCCCCGTGAACTTGGACCGCTATGCCAAATCCCTCCTTCACCGAAAATGCTATGACAGGTGGGAGAGCAGCATAATGTGTTTGCGTGTCCAGGACATTGCTTCACTTTTGTCCTCCTTAACTCAGGTGGTATAATGAGTCATTTTCTGTTGTGGTGTATAAGAATGGAAAGAATGGGCTAAATGCAGAACATTCTTGGTCCGATGCTCCTATAGTGGCCCACCTGTGAGTAAGTGTGGGAGTCTCAGAGCTATAATGTACTTAGTGTTCATCGTACATCAAATGTCATGGTTCAAGTTTCAATATCAGTCACGAACCCACTGCCTGTGTCATTTTGGGCTCTGATATTAGAATATGCAAATCAAGTGTCCGTGGGTGTTCTTTTTGGACAAAGACCACTTTGATGACCTCCCCAGCAGCTTTCTGCAGAATACATTCCATTCACACCTCCTCACATACAAAGTGTGTGCATCAAATGTGTGATGTTCTTTAAAGAGTTTTAATCTTGTTTGGGTTGAATGTTTTTCAGATTGCATATTTCACTCTATTAGTTCACGCTGGCCACAGACACATTTCATTTGGGTCAATGCTTGAGCTGGGACATACTGTACCACTGGAGGCAAGATGAAAAGCTTTCTCTTTTCTTGCTGTACGCTTTCTGTGTTCCTTATCAAACCTTGGCATGTTACTCATGTCATGTCACACATCAGGTTCTTCATTCAATCTGCAAACCATCTGAGGATGAGTGCAAACCATGCATGTATGCACATACACATAACATATTCCTTCTTCCTTCTCCTCCCTCAATGTTCATGATGTTTTGAAGATTCATTGACAGATTCAATGCTATTCAACAGCAACGTGTGTCTGTGTCTGGTTAAGGATGATAACATGAACAAAACAACTCTAGTTCATTATCCTTATCAGTTGCTGCAAAACAGGCAGTAAGTTTATGCATTATTGTTTTAATAATCATATGCCCACTTTAGTCTCTGTTTGAACCATAAAAGCAGTGCTTTTTTCCTAAAGCAACTATTATTTGAGAACGTTCAAAGAAGGCTGTGAAAATGAATCTGAATTGTTTATCCTTTTGATCTTTCAAAAAAACAAAAACAAAAACAAAAAAAAAAATCTAATCTTTCAAAAAGTAAAACAATCAAAGTGGGGGAGGGGATCACTTCAATAAATAAATGTTTTTTCTCTAATAAATGATTGCAACAACTATTGGCACCCCTTGAAATTATTATTGGTAAACGTACATGTTTTGTTTGTAGTCAACCTGGGGCCCGTTTCAGAAAGGATGTTAAGTGTAAACTCTGAGTATGTTAACCCTGAAATGAGAGAAACTCTGGGTTTCCCATTTCAGAATAGGAGGTTTGTCAAACCCAATAACATATCACATTAGAATTTATTTTCAATAAAAATGAAGAAAATGTTCTAAAAGTGGAAGTAAAGTGTCTAGAGAGTGTTTAATAATAATAAAAATGTTTAGAATTTTAATAAATATAATTATTTACAATCTGTTATTATTGCGTCCTGTTAATCTACAACAATACTGAGGTGTGAATAGTATGTCTTTCAATATGAAATAGCATCTAATTATTATTTACACTGTCTATTGCAAAGAATTGTTACTTTTACATAAATAAATAATTTAGTAAATAGAATATATCCCAATTTTCATGAAATGTAAACAGCATCTAGAGCTATTTGTATTTGTTCCTGTAGCTCAAGTGGTAGAGCATTGCGTTAACAAGTGTAAAGTTGGGGATTCGATTCTCCGAGAACACATGATAGGTAAAAATGTATAGCCTGAATGCACTGTAAGTCACTTTGGATAAAAGCGTCTGCTAAATGCATAAATTTATTTAATTTATTTGTATTTAGCCTACTGTAAATAGGATCTATCATGAAGAAAGTATGTTAATTCCACTTAGTGTAAATAGCCGCTGCCATATTTTTCTTACCCTATTAGCAGATCATTTGTAAAATAGTAAAGTGAAGTGACATTCAGCCAAGTATGGTGACCCATACTCAGAATTTGTGCTCTGCATTTAACCCATCCGAAATGCACACACACAGAGCAGTGAACACACACACACACTGTGAGCACACACCCGGAGCAGTGGGCAGCCATTTATGCTGCGGCGCCCGGGGAGCAGTTGGGGGTTCGATGCCTTGCTCAAGGGCACCTAAGTCATGTTATTGAAGGTGGAGAGAGAACTGTACATGCACACCCCCCACCCACAATTCCTGCCAGCCCGGGACTCGAACTCACAACCTTTCGATTGGGAGTCCGACTCTCTAACCATTAGGCCACGACTTCCCCATAAAAATGCACTTAAATTATATATATATATATATATATATATATATATATATATATATATATATATATATATATATATATTTATATATTTATATATTTATATATTTAATATATATATATATATATATATATATATATATATACATACTGTAATATATATATTACAGTATGTATATATATATACATACTGTAATATATATATATATATATATTACAGTATGTATATAAATATATAAAGCCAACACCTGGATACTTTAGGCAATTTAGAAATCCTAGAAGTAATCAAAAGAATAGAAATGATGAAATATCAGTTGTGTTCCTTAACAAATAATAATGTAAAAAAATGACAAACAAATTGATTGTTTATTTATGCTTAAATCTTATTTATATACAAAAAAATTGCATGAACTCATTTAAATGCTTTTAATACGCTACATTTACATAGCATTTTAATAAAGCATTTTTTAAATTTTTATGTCAGTTAATTAATGAATTTTTATTAACTAGCAATTAATGTATTTATTCATTTAAAATTTAGTTATTAATTTCATATTTTTTTTATTTTTGACTAAATGCAGTAAAAAAACATTAATAAATGGTACACCTAGTGAACTAAAGTGATAAAGCTTTTGAAAATATTTGTTTACTGCAGTGGCGCACGTATGAGTTACACAACTTTTTTGTACAGTTCACAGCCAGGCAATCTTATCTTGGTGTAATCTGATGTTCCCGTATTGAAGGGAAACCTATATGAATTTCATATCTTCAAGGTTCAGTAATGTTGCACTGGCTCATGTATGTATGCAGGTTGTTTGCTTTTTTATATAAAAATGTAATCCATTAATCATTCTGTATATTCTGTAGTTCACATGCAAATAAGCATTGGGGATTTCAAACAGGACTTGTGTTCTCTCTTACTCAGATGTGCACCCTCAAACTGTCATGTTACACATGAGTAATGGAGGAGCAAGGAGAGGAGAAGTAAATAAATCAAAAGGGTTTTATTAACAAAGGCTAGGGATCACAGGACTCGACACATCAGGAACACAGAATGACATTTGACAGCTGACAAAAGAACTAAAAACAAAACTCACTTAAATACACAGGGCAGTTGGGGAAGAACGAGACACACCTGGAACTAATGAGACAATATAACTGGAAACAATGAACTCAAAACATGAGGGACAAAAAACTGGCCCAGAGTCTAACACAAACCTGTGCACTCAAATCCATAACTGACTGGTGAAATAACACATTACCTTTCAACTGTAACAAAAATAACGGATCCATCTTTGTTAGCATTTTCAAGCTGATAATGGCCAGTGAATTCTCTTTATTTTATTATTTAGCCTAATGGTAATTTTAATTAAGTGCCTATTGTCACAATCTGCTACTATGTTGGAGTGAGGAACGAGGAGTACAGCACAAGGTACAGTTGTTGCATAACAACCTCATTTGAATAAAATGTTTTATTTGGTTTGGAGTGAAATAGAGTGTGGGCAGAAAGATAAATTGGTGCCTATGCTAACCGTTGTTCTGTTTTCTCCTTTTTTCGCTTCAGGCTGCTTGACAGATCTGTCCTCTTCTTTATGTTCTTTATGTTTGTGCGCGCGCAAACTTTTCATTCCCAAATTAACTTAATTAACTTCCATATGAAATGAATTTTAAAAAAAGCTCTGGTTCCGCCTTCTGCTCAGCTCCAGATCATGCGAGGACACCTGTTTTGCGTCCAGTTTGGTTTTATTTTTACGTTTGCATGTCTTACTATCAGCCATGATTATTTTACTTAATTAAAAGGCTGTTTATATGCTGAACTGTTTTCCAGAAGCCCACTTGTAAGAGGCTGACAGTTAGCTGAACATATAGGCTACTTGTTTGTTTAGTGACACTTAACCTAGATTTTAAAATCTTTATTTGACTGTGGCAATTAATACTTTTATTTTTAAACCTTTATTTATAAATGGCAACATAATATCACAAACTACAATATTTCTATAAATAAATCTATGACAGCGACCCCTCCCCTGTCAGAAAGTCACTGTGTGACTGTTAGAAAGCATACTGACATCATCCATTGCAATGAGTTCAACCATGCAATTAGAGCATGCTGCAGTTCCACTTTTCACCACAGATTTACATTGTAAAATGTGTGATGCACTATTGATTTCGGGAGGGCACCAGCGCGACTGCCCCACTTAGTATCATTTTACGTTCCTGCAGAAGCTAGCAATGAATTTGAGTTTCAGTATGCTGAATACATTACACTTACATTACACATACACTTTCTTATTTTTTAAATTTTATAAAGAGGTCTATGTTTTGGGTGAATATTTTGGTGGGGATCTGCCCCAATTGCCCTTACAGATGAGCCGCGCCACAATACGTAGGCTACCTGAAGCAACATAATAAAAATGGCAATATATGCCTATTTCAATGTAATAAAAACATGCCAGGTTTCGCGTATTGAAACCATAATTTAGTGACACTCAGTGGTCAAATATCTTTAAAACTGTGGCGAAATGTGCAGTAAGGTAGGCTACGTAAAAAAAGGTGTTACAGAAAAATACAACAGAGACGTCATGCTCATTCAAACCGAGGGGGCACGTGCCCCCTTTAGATTTTTGAGCCAAGTGGATTATGAATGCAGCTTCCAAAAGAAAGAGAATAGGCAAATAATAAATTTTTATATTTGAAACGATCACACTTGCGTGTTTAATTCGTTTAGTGTGGCATAACACCAGCTGCTAAATTCAAATCGGTGTTCGCTGGCTGGCGCCAGCTTATAAATGCAATGACCAATCAGAGGCATTCGGATAGTGCTAATGTGCGTACGATGTAAGCGATTCAATTCACAGTAATTATAATTGGAGTTTTTTTGCTTGAACTCTGGCTAGACTGAAGTCAGTGAAAATATTCTTTGATAATGTAAATGTTTTTTGCTCTCATTCTGTACAATGAAAGTGTTATAATTAGTAACTTTACAAGGTTTTTATTAAATTCATATTAAATAGGCTACAAAGTCAGTCGTACTAAAAATATTTTTACACCCATATCTGTTTGACCAATTTCTTTGAGAAATAAATTATGTCAGTATAATACAGTAAAATTTAATTAGATTTCTTATTTACATAATAATACTAGAAGAAAACACAAGGAAAGAGGGATAGAAAAAATAATGAAAAGAAAAAGAGGACACAGGACAGTTCAAAAAATTACACAATAAGAGAATTAGCGAGTGTTAGTAATAAACCTGTGATACAAAAAATATAAAAACAAATAAATAAAAAGGGGTAATTTTGAGTAAGGGGTAATTGGCTGATGGCTTAATAATAAATCGTGGCTGAGGGTAATAAAATAATCAAGTAACTGGATCTCTTTCTCCCTCCATTATATTACAGAAGTCTGAGATTGAAATAAAGTATATAAATGGTTTCCAAATATATATATACACACTTTACCTTTCAGAATAAAAGTTATACTTTCCATTGACAAACAAAAGGACATGATGTTGATACACTGTACAATTCGTACAAATGTAATGGCTGGCTTTTCCACTTTCTTCCAATACATAGATATTAGACGCTTTGCTTGAAGTATATATGCAGGTGCTGGTCATATAATTATAATATCATCAAAAAATTGATTTATTTCACTAATTCCATTCAAAAACTGAAACTTGTATATAATATTCATTCATTACACACAGACTGATATATTTCAAATGTTCCCAAATTCAGTATCTCAGAAAATTTGAATATTGTGAAAAGGTTCAATATTGAAGACACCTGGTGCCACACTCTAATCGGCTAATTAACTCGGAACATCTGCAAAGCCTTTAAATGGTCTCTCCGTATAGTTCTGTAGGCTACACAATCATGGGGAAGATTGCTGACTTGACAGTTGTCCAAAAGATGACCATTGACACCTTGCACAATATGGAAGCGTATGGGTAGCAATATTCAATTTGGCATGTAATATGCAAAATGACAATGCAATATGTAAAATGACAATGCATTTCTGTATTTACATTTACATTTTCCAATACATTTGTGCAACGTTTGGTGCAAAATGAAAATGAAAATGAAATTAAATAATTTTCATTTGCCATTTCATACAACCGTTTTAATATGTAAAATAAAAACTAATTTTAACGCTTTATAAGTTACAAAATTAAAATGAAAATGTATTACAGAATGATTAGATATGTCTAACATGTTCAAGCAAAAACTGTGGCAAAATTATCATTTAAATGCTATTTTTCTTAAATGCATTAACACTCACAGTCAAGACACTTACGATTGCATATTCATTCAATGTCCTGCAATGAATTTAGCAAAATTCAATGTGCACATTGAAAATGCATTCCGAGCCGATCACGTGTCCGCCCCCTCCCACCATGTCAATCACTGAGTGAACAAGGCGGGGCTTGCAGAAGGTCAGCGACTCAAATCTCAAGAAGAGGATTCAAGTGAGAGAACATGGACAAGACAGTTGGTCCGTGTACGTTTTGATCATTACAGTTTATGGCTTCAATGTTTCATTCGCACTTGTGGGCAGCGCTGAAATGCTGCTTTCATCTGATTGGTCGAATCGCTCCACCTTCAGCTCGGTCTTTTCATTCTTTCAGACAGAATAAGAGTCAGTGCGAGTGAAGCTGAAACCACCGCTCACTGTTAATTAGCATAATATTTGAATCAGATGTAGCTGGGCACATAATTCGTGCTGCTGAGACCTGCAAATTATTTCTAGGTTGTAGTATTGTATGAATATTGTCCCACTGATAAATAGAGTGCAAGTAGTTCTGTCTCTTTGGATAAAAGTGAAGTGGAAATAAAAATCAATAATAGACTGAACAGTTCCATGTCTGTAACATTTACCACTCTCATCTTTTAAGTCATAAGGCACTAGGTATGTGTGTGTGACATTAATAAATAATTGTAAAAATTAATATAGTTACATTTGTGAAATAAAAATAGTAAAATTAGCTCTATGCTGCTCAGTGCTCCTGTAGTCTACCCCAGAGCGCCCTCTCGCGGCTGTAGACGGTAATGTTTTCTCTTGGTTCTGAATAAATGCGACTTATAGTCCAGTGCGACTTATATAGGTTTTTTTTCCTCGTCATGACGTATTTTTGGACTGATGCAACTTATACCAAAAAATACGGGTAACATTATTATTATTATTTATTATGAGAGTAATTGACACAGACTAGAACTTTGTTTCACCAAATTAAGCTCAGATCTTCAAACTCGTCTGACTCATGTTGCTGTATAACTGGCCAGACTTACCTTCTCAAAAAATCCTATTTAATTTTATTTCATAAATTTAACTATATTTATTTCCACTTCACTGTTATCCAAGGAGACAGAACTATTTGCACTGTTTTTATCAGTGGGACAATATTTATACAATACTATAACCTAGAAATAATTTAACAGGGTCTCTTGCAAGTCGCAGCAGCACAAATTATGTGCCCAGCTACATCTGATTCAAATATTATGCTAATTAACAGTGAGTGTAGTTTCAGACATTACAGTGCTTCACTCGCATTGACTCTTATTCTGCCTGAAAGAATGAAAAGACCGAGCTGAAGGTGGAGCGATTCGACCAATCAGATGAAAGCAGCATTTCAGCGCCGCCCACAAGTGCGAATGAAATATTGAAGCCATAAACCGAAATGATCAAAACGTACACGGACCAACTGTCTTGTCCGTGTTCTCTCACTTGAATCCTCTTCTTGAAATTTGAGTCGCTGACCTTCTGCAAGCCCCGCCTTGTTCACTCAGTGATTGACATGGCGCGAGGGGGCGGAGACGTGATCAGCTCGGAATGCATTTTCAATGTGCACATTGAATTTTACTACATTCATTGCGGGACATTGAATGAAAATGCAATTGTAAGTGTCTTGACTGTGAGTGTTAATGCATTTAAGAAAAATAGCATTTAAATGATAATTTTGCCACAGTTTTTGCTTGAACATGTTAGACATATCTAATAATTTCTGTAATACATTTTAATTTTAATTTTGCAACTTATAAAGCGTTAAAATTAGTATTCATTTTACATATTAAAACTGGTGTATGAAATGGCAAATGAAAATTATGTAATTTACTTTTCATTTTCATTTTGCACCAAACGTTGCACAAATGTATTGGAAAATGTAAATGTAAATACAGAAATGCATTGCCATTTTACATCTTGCATTGTCATTTTGCATATTACATTCCAAATTGAATATTGCTACCCATATGTTTCCATAGCACAAGGAGGGTGAGACACAAAAGATCATTGCAAAAGAGGCTGGCTGTTCACAGAGCTCTGTGTCCAAGCAGTGTAAACAGTGTACAAGCAATAGGGATAACCGCACCCTGGAGAGGATTGTGAAACAAAACCCATTAAAAAATGTGGGGGAGATACACAAAGAGTGAGTGATGGGAGGGAGGGGGCGGGCAGTAGGGAGTCCAACAAACCTAGCCGAAAGGGTAGCTGGGGAGCAAAGTTCTGAGGAATTAAATTCAGTATTTATCTGACTATGAGAAGTTAGATATGAATTGTATCAACAAGGCAGACCGTGTTTACTTGTCTGATTGTTTGATTGCATTAAATTCACGAGTTCACACTTACATATAATTAGCTGAAGTTTTATAATGCATATTTGGCATCTGTCCGGGGAAGGGCTCCGAGCTCGGGAATGGCCCGAACCTAGATTACCCTCCAAAAAGCAATAGCGGAAAGGAAAGGCCGCCAGACTAAGGACCCCTCCACAATAGCTTTGAGATCTGGCGGGGGCTGATATTTAGAAAGTCAGCTGGTTGGCAGGTCGGAAGAGCCTATGAACTCCAGTGGGAGCAACTTTATATATTTGGAGAGATAGGCCCTACTGGCTGCTTGTATCGAACTATGTGATTTGGGGCACCCGGTTGGGAGGTCTCGAGCTGTTGCACAACCAGAGTACCTCACTGTATAGGAACGGATGAGCCCTACAGGCTGATAGAGGAGGAGCAACATGATTGGATAGCCCGACCAGGATGGCCCGAGTTGCCTCGACTGGAATAGGTAACGGTGTTGGCGTACGGGCCCTACTGGCTGATGAGCCCCTGCTTATCAGTGGGCAACCAGGGCAGATAACTGACCGAGATAACCCATGAAGCCTCCAACTGGAGATTAAGACTCAGGATGACGGACGTGTAGGTCCTCTTCAGTTGAGCAGATAAACAGTGCCCGTCTTGCCTCAGTGCCCTCTGGGGCCCGGTCTACCAACCCTGCCAGAGTTTCAGGGTGCAGCGGCCCCAGTGAGCAATGTCCTCAGTATTTTCCGCCCGAGTGCGTAGTGGAGCTGAGACGCTTGCCGCCCCTTCGGGGGCCTCTTACACCAGCGGTCAGTCTCATGAGACTGATTCCCTTACTAGATTATTTAGCAGTGTGGAAACTATTTCCAAATGTATCTCAATGGTTCCTGCGCACAATAGAAAAAGGCTACCGTGTTCAGTTCGGCTCTTCACCGCCGAGATTCAACAGGGTTACTCCGAAGCTATTCGGCCCCGAGCAGGCTCTGGTTATGGAACAAGAAGTGAATACACTATTAGGGAATGAGGCCAATCGAGGTGCTCCCTCCTCAAGACAGGGAGTCCAGCTCTGAGGGACATGGAGTACTTTAACCTGCAGTTACAAATTAATAAATAATGTTTTGATATTTTAAAAATAAAACATTGAAAAGTGATGTTTGAAATTATAAAAAAATGAAAAGATAGCTTAAATTTGAAATTAAAACCTCCAGTAAGTGGCGTATCCCTATGGCGTATCCAGTATCCATATGCGCGCCACTAGTTTGAGCTCCTGCTTTTTAGTTTAGTGGGGGCGGTGAACAACTAAACTAAAAAGCAGGAGCTCAAAAACAAGGAACTAGATGGAACTGAACTAAATCAAAAGAAAACCCCTAATATCAAAAGGTATAAAATAAATGCAAAAGAAACCAAAGAAAACTAGGCTAGGTAGTAGCAGGAACAAGATTAAACAACAGAGACAAGAGCCAGGTTAACTCAGCAGAGCAGAGATTCGATCTGGCACAGGACAGAAAACAAGAGGGGAATATAAGGGGTGAGTAAAGATCTAAAACGGGTGTAACCCTAACGAGATAATAAGGTAACCAGAGGGGCAGGGTAACAGTAGACCAGGGGTCGGCAACTAGTGGCACGCATATGCAATGAGCTTCTTTACTCTGTCTGCACATGTGCAATTTTGCTTTTGAAGCCTACTGACCACGCGCACCTGTCCACGCGGTCGTCTGCTCATGAGCCTCGGCACACACTCTCCAATGACGATAAGGATTGTTACATAGTGTATGGTGTTTCCATTTATCTGAACTTCTTCAAGTGAGTTGCGGGGCAAAAAAAAAAACTAACGAAAATCCAGCACTTCTCCTTCAATACTGATACTGCGACTATTCACAGTTTGTACATGTTCATTCGCTGACATTTTTTGAATTTCTTTTTTTTCTCCCTTAAAAAACAAATGTGTCCATTCTGATGCGCAATTTTACCTTAAAGGCAATTTACCTAATGGCTGTTGATGACTATTTGAATTGAATTCTGCCAAAGTGCACGCTTGTATGTGTTCGTTAAATGCTTATGCCAGTGCTCATGTCTGAAAATAATATATGAAGAAAAAAAAATCACATAAAAACATTAGGATATAGCTTATATTTCATTAGTAGCATATTTTTTTTTTAATTGATGTAAATAATAAAATTTTAGAAAATTATAAAAAAAATTTTTTTATTTTTTATTCAGCATGTGGTGCGGGCCGCATTTGAATTCGTGACGGGCTGCGGGTTGAGAACCACTGCTTTATTTCAAACATTTTTAAATCGTCCACAGCTGAGTTTTGCGGGAGGCTGACCTGCGTGAAGTGAATGTAATGAAGTCATTTTCAGATGCAATGAAAAAAAAAAAAACCATGGATAACCTAGATTAGTCCCAGGCTCTGTTCTGAAGTAAAATAATTATAATTACTGTTAACCAAGAGTAACACATTTTTAACACATTTTAACGGATTAATTGCCTATTTTCATTTGCTGAATGTTTTCTTTATTTTTTATTTTTTAAACACGCTAAAAATTAAATTAAGTTTGTCAGAGGAAAAAAATATGAATCGTGTATAGGTTTCATTGTAACGGATCAATCACCTATTTTCGTTTGCTGCATGTTTTTTTTTTAAACACGCTAAAAAATAAATCAGAGTTTGTGAGAGGAAAAAAATAGGCTTTAAGAAAATATTTTACAACAAATCCTTTACATTTAACAAATGTATCAGAACAAAACAATAATTAAAAATATATAATTCTAATGGATAAATATAATTGCAGTATATAATAATATAGGCTTAGTAATAAAACAAAAAAAAACAAAATAATAATAATTTAAAGCTAAGCATAAGGTAAGGTTTGGCTTTCTCAATCGGGAGAAATCAAACGTTTCCATATTTGTGATGTTGCCCATTTGAAGCTTAACTATTATTCATGAGGTAAATAGGCTGTGTGCGTTTCCGTATCGCGCGCAAAAAAAAAAAATCACAATTAACAATATGTCAAAGTGCTCACGCCGAATGTCTGGTGAACGACTGCTGTTTCCAGTGAATATGTGCGCGAGGCACCAGCACGCTCAAACAGCTGAAACAAATAATACTTAATTTTTGGTCACACATAAGGCATAATTCAAAAATGCTGGTAGTTTGAAAAATCAAGAATAATAACAGAGTTAATACTAATTATTGCTAAATGCTGGACCGTTCCCATTTCGCTATCCGTCCCTTTGCGCCACCTGGCGGTAGTTACGCGAATGATTTTAACACGCGACTGAATTACAGTTACCACCGCGGCACCGCCACCGCCACCGCCACTACAACCCATCACGCACCCTAAGGTCACAAAACGCTGGACTTTTGGTAGTTCCTAGGATAGCAAAGTCCACTAAAGGAGGTACAGCTTTCTCACATTTGGCTCCCAAACTCTGGAATAGCCTTCCTGATAATGTTCGGGGTTCAGACACACTCTCTGTTTAAATTTATTTACATTATTATTACTATTTACATCCCGTGGTAACTAGGATTTACACAAGCTCCAGTCTGGATCCAGAACACCTGAGAAGAGATGATGCTGACCCTCAGAGGACCCCAGATGATGCTAACCTTGAATCAACAAACAGAACTAACAATTATTGCTACATTTGTGACTGCATCATATAATAACTATTAATTAATAATATTGATAGTTCATCGTCTAGCTGACTACGTCTTGTATTATTATTATTATTATTTTTTCTAAAATCCTGTCAAACGTGCACAAATTATTAGCTACTACTAAATATTGTAGAAACATAATTTTCTGTAAAGTTGCTTTGTAACGATTTGTATTGTAAAAAGCGCTATACAAATAAACTTGAATTGAAATTGAAATTGAATTGAACTTTGGAAATATAATAGGTTACAGATTACAAGTTACCCTATTTAAAATGTAATAGTAGTGTAACTTTTTTAATTACTTTAATAAAGTAATGTAACTAATTACTTTTGCGTACTTTTTGATTACTTTTCTAAGTTTCTAATGAATGTTTTTTGGCAACCGTAAATCATTTTCAAACATTTACACCATGCAGGTTTAACCTTAAAGTAGTGCTCAAGACTGTCAGACTTTCACCATCCTTCATCACTTGAATTAAGATGATCACATTTGAACGCATCCAACACACAATCAGACTTTAGTACTGCCTTTTAATTTGAAAAGGCCTTTTTTTTAATTTTGCCTTTTAATTTGTTTTTTTGGCAAATTAATTACCACTTGTATTTATTTTTACTACAAATTCCATGGTTAAACTCCGCAGTTAGTGTTAAATAAGTAATTGTGTGCACATCCCACCTTCTGGCAGGTGCAGGACAAAAGAAACTACTGAAGTGAAAAATTAATAATGTCTGCAACACTGCTAAACATGGGAGTTTGAAGCAGTGTTGCAGACATTTCTATATTTTTTTCACTAAACTATGGTTAGTGCCATACCATAGGCTACATTAATTTTCCTAAGGGTTGTGTTTTTGTCTGCATTAGCTCCCCCTAAACCTATGATCAAATATGATTATTTCTCTGCTAAATTACTACTGTAACATTACAATAGATATTAATGATATTGTTTATACAGTATTTTGAGTGAGTGTGAGCAATGTGCTGCTGCTGCTTGACTAAGTAAACAAAGTCAAAACTACAATAGCATATTTACAGATAAAACTGACCTGCACTTGAAACCCTGAAAAGAAGTGTCACTTCTCTGCTCCAGCTGTGTGCTTCCACAGTCCACTCTATTCTCTCTCTCTCTCGTATTGATTACTTGGAGTCTGATCCAAACCGTTCGGCAGAGGCGCGGAGAGTGCGTGCGCCCAACCATTGCCAGTCACGACTAAATTGTGATTTAATTAGATTTAATTATCGAATGACGGATTCGGAAATAATCGCTTTAGTACATTCTGCGTGCAATTATACAATAACAATATTAAAATAGCGGGCCAAATCTGCCAGGCGACCGGGAATTGTCCTGGTTCTCCCGATGGCCAGTCAGCGCCAGGTTTCCACAGACAAAATATTGTTTAATATTTTGGCCTTTACAAGACAATGTCATAAAAGGGAGAAAAATATAATTTACAGCAATTAATGTGTTAGCTCTTTATCTTTCCATTCTGCCTTTTGTGTGAAATTCCTGGAAGCTTGCTTCCTGGAAGTAGGGGTAAGAACTTGACAGCCTACTGTGACAGGAAAGAAATCCCCTAAACCCCCCCAGGAGACTCTCACACACTGCATGGGGGATTTTCTGACTACAGAATACTACTTTCCTTATACTCTGACATGACGACAAAGAATTCAATTGGTTCTGTGACCGAGGGTCACACCAGGGTGGAGTCAGATAAACATTCTGCTGTCTTTCTGTAGGTTCAGACGCAGGTGTCCGAGTCTCTCGCTGCTGCGCAAGCACTGGGTAATGATGTGGATTATCACGTGTTTTCCTTCAGATAATTTGGGAAAGGCCGATCAAGGAACAAAAAATTAGCCCAGATCCCTTTGTGCAGCTGGCCTACTACAGTGTACTTCACATCTTCATCATGACAAAGCGAAAGCATTGATGATGGTAAGCATGCGTGAGAAATACTGAGGGTCAACATTCCTAATAGACCAATTTGTCTCATTTGTTGTGTTCATGATCTTATTCCGCTTGCAGTACAGTTCCAAAAAATATAATGTTAATAACAGGAAGTTGTTTTCTAGATCACTGTCTCATTTGTTATTTGACCTTTAGGACCAAGGGACTTTCTGCCTGATGTATACAAAGCCTCCATGACTCGTCTGTTTCACGAGGGTCACACAGGGAACCATCCGGTTCCAATGAAAGCTGTGACTTTGTCCTTGCACTGGAAGCAGGAGAGGTTAAGTCAATACTTTGAATTCTTCCACATTGTTCTTTCTACATTTTGGGAAATTTTTGAAATATCAACTTTGGAAACCCCATTGTTCATCAGTAAAAATAAATAAAATCACTTTATAAATGGTAAAATAAAAAGACATGTTTTATTAGTTGATTGGCTAATTGATCTAGAAAATGATTTTGCAAAATAATCAAGAAAAGCAATTTGTAAATACTTTATAAAAATGCTATTCAAAGTTTGCATGCACAAATGAAGTTTTTTCTATTCTTTCATTAATTATTGTATAATTTCATTTAATTTGTAAACATTTTATTCTTTTATTAAATAATTAAAAAAGGTCTGTTTGATTCTATTTTTATGTAAATCCATTGAGTTCTTAATTTTATTTTTAAATTTCATAATTACTTTGTGCTGTCGTGTAACCTCTCGCATGGCAGTTATTTATTATCTGAAAGGCTGCTGAGAAGAATCAGAACCTCTACCGCCTGGCCATGAATGGATCAGGTCTTAAAATACCTGACGGGGAAGTATCTTTTCCTTAAAGAGGGTATTTTGTCTGTATTGTGAAGACTGATTCATTTCATGCAGTCTTCGATGAGAGATCATCTTTATAAGCCACCCAAAAAATGTCTTGCATGCTTTTCTTCAAAGATCTTGAAGTGAGTGGTGACGACTCACCAGTGAGTCATCAAACACTCATATGATGTAGTTTAATGGCATTAAATAATAAATTGAATCAATCTCTAACTAAAGTGGTGCGTAATCATTATCTTGGCAGACAATTTTTTATTTAAATTGTTTGAGGGCGTTCATGGCTAAATGGCTGTGTGTGCATGAAGTTGTTGGTTCATATGTGACTTGCAGGTGTTGTCCGAGGCCTGGTGCCTCTCCACTTCTCAGACCCCTGTGCAACAGATGGAGTTTTATTTGTTTATTTCATTTGGTCAAACTTCCTGAGTTCATCAAGACAATATAGTGAATTAAAGAAATAGATTAATAAGTCTTTAATAATATGAATATAGTTCATATAATTTTCCTATTTGTTAATAAAATGTATAGGTAGAATCCTGATTTCCTAATTATATTAAAATGTCTTTAGATTTGTTTTAAGCATCTTTTATGTATCGTGCATGATCTTTTTTATTAATTTTTTTTATCTTCCAACAGCATATTTGTCGTTTTTGTTTTGCTATAGACCTAGATTTTGTTAACTAGTACAAGACAAAATAATGATGTGCTAAAGCAATTGATGAGAATATGAATGCATACAATTTATGGTGTATAGCTTAACCCAAGTCTGAACAGTGTGGAAGGGGTCCAGTAAAATCGGACTGTATAAGGCATATTTTTGCATCCATGCCATTTTGACTCATCAACTCCTGTTGATGTTTTTTCACCTCGCTATCCAGTTTGATGGACAGACTCTGCAAATATGATATCAAAGGCAAGACAGATTGTTCCATTGTATACCACGGGGGAGCTCGCTCAGGCGGCAGTGACCAATGAGCCAGATGTCTGAGATTGAAAGCATAATAATAAAATAAAACATTAGGCAGGCCTAAACCACCTTTTTCAACAGGTCTCTGCAATGTATTAGAATGCATCCGAGGACGCTTACCATTCCAAATAAAAATCGTACATATTCTGTCAAACTGTTTAAAGTAGTAAAGCGGTACTTGTATTGGGAGAAACTGTAATAAATAATTAAATTTTGCTGTATCATTTTAATAACATTGACTTTTCCAGCCAATGACATATGGAGTGGAGCCCATCTATCTATAACACAGGAAATCTTCTTCATTAAGGGGTTGAAATTAACTTTTACTGAGTCATTTAAATTTGGGGAAAATAGAATTCCTAAATATCTAATAACGTTACCTGACTTAGGCCATTGGAACGGTGAAAAGCATAGCATATTAAACTAAATTGTGATTCATTTTTCTTGTTTATTGGACTCTCATAAGCTTGGCTCTCACATCAGTCAAGTCATGATGGATCTTATGACTCTTCTCACCAGACTTCAAGGAAGCCTCAAAAGTCGACCCTGACAAACAGTCGTAAATCCTGCTGTGTTTATATGAAGATGGGTTTATACTGATGTCATTATTTGCAGTTTATATTTAATTATCTTCTGTTTGTTGGATTTGAGTTTGTTATATAAGGGACCTATCCCAGTGTCAATGCTGAAAGTAGATTTTCAGGTTTTCAGCTAATTCCAGCTGGAGCAGTTTTTCTGTATACCTGTCATAAATCACTAAAACAGGTTTCCTGAGGAATTACAGCTTGGCTGTCTGTGTGTGACATCTGTTTGTGGACATCTTTAATTATTTCTTTGTTTTTATGATTATGAAA
Organism: Carassius carassius; assembly: GCF_963082965.1. Classification (NCBI taxonomy): domain Eukaryota; kingdom Metazoa; phylum Chordata; class Actinopteri; order Cypriniformes; family Cyprinidae; genus Carassius; species Carassius carassius. The sequence goes on along the minus strand of NC_081755.1, from coordinate 32,427,761 downwards.
AGAGGCTGTTTGGTTAAAACCTGTGTGTCTGGGTGAAAGTTAGCAAAACAACTTTAATGGAAGCTTTAATACTAATATGTTTTTTTTTCTGCTGCTCCAGATGAAATTGTTTTTCTACAGTTTCCCTCCCCCTAAAACCTATATTGTGCCCATTAAAAACAGGTATGATTTGAAGTGGTTTTGATTTTTTGTATTCACATCTTTCTTATCTACCCCTAAAAGGTGTATTTTAGTACCTTTAGTAATTATCTGAACCTAGGTACTACTACCAATCTTTTATAGGTAAATAGGTTAGAAGGCTGTTCCTTTAAAATTACTGCTCCAGTAACGAGTTGTTGTACCCCAATGGTAAAGTTTTTGCACATTTTAGTGTTATAGAGTGTTATAATGCTCACTTATGGTGTAGTTTTTAATGTACCTGATGTTAAATGGATCAACTTGCCATGAAGCCATGGTATATGAATATTGAGGAATCTGCTTGCTTAGGTGATGTATTATACAGCACAGTAGTGTATTAGATGTGGCTTTTATTTTTTATAATTTATATTTTTTATATTTGCTTTTCAAATGGGCTTCTGCGTAGGAACACCTGAAACGTGTTCAGAGCACAGTATGACCTTCTTTTACTTCTGTAGGGGACATACAAATGTGCTTTTTACTTGCAGGTAAATAAGATACAAATATTTATGTTATTGCTGTGAAATATTAGATATTTCTGTTACATCTGTCCAAGTACCATATATAATTAACCCTCTGACCTGTTAGGTAGTTAGTACTAAAAGCAAAAGAGAAAAGGATGGGGGTCAATATATAATTGTGGGAGATTTTGAGTTTGAATAATTCTGAGAAAAAATATATATTTATATACAAAATATTATTATCTTCCCTGATAAATCATCCCTGAAATATTTTGTTTTTAGTCATTGCCAAGCTCAGGGATAATTGATTTCAGATATTTAGTTTTAAAAACAAGAAGTTTACTCATTATTTGGTCAACTATGTTACGGAAAAAACCTATAAGTTTTAACTTTAAGTAAATGGCAGACATTTAAAAAAATCATTACTCTTGGAAGAATGTGTCTATTTACCTACCTTTTCAATTAAAATACCCAATTAATTAAGAAAATACACATTTTGTTCAATTGAAACCCCAAATTTCAAGTACTGAAGTAACCGGTCTGTATATTTTGTTTCCAAAGTGCTTGATTCATGATAATTTTCTTGATGAAATTATGCTGAGGTATATATTTGACAGCTACTCAGTTTCTAAATATTTACTTGGAGATTAGGGAACCATTGAAATATATATTTTTTTTAAAAACATAATGGTAACTTAATTGACAGCCCAGTATCATAGTTGACAAAAGTAACATAGTTGACATGACAAAGAAGGATGATGTATTTAAAAAAAAAAACAATCCTAAACTATATCAATTATTATATGTTAGCTAATCTTTTATTGCATTTAATCAAGACCTGTTGAATATTTCATGACATAAAGGAGAAATACAGACGCACATCAGTTTACAAGGATCAATCACAACTTTATTAACAAGCACATATATCATAAGAAAGAGATCAGAATCGTTTGGCTGAGACACCCAGTGTGTCATGAATGATTTTCTGGAACCTGTATTTTTTCAATATTTTTCCAGATACGATTCTGGCGATTAGGTTCCTGGTCTTTTCTTTTGCTGCACACTGAAATTTTTGTTTGAGGCTTTTCGCAAGTGCATGATGATAGACCAGAGTTCTCCGAACATCATTACTGACTGCACTTGTTCCGAGCATCCTTTTTGTTCTTTTCCTAGGAGAGTCGACACGGCACAGTAGCCGTTCATAGCGCTTACGGTATTTGTCTGATGTTTTTGTTTGAGCTTTAAGCTTTTCCTTGAGTTTCTGATTCTCAATTTATATTTTCTGGTACCGTCTTCTTCTAGTCCTTCTTCCTTGTATTCTCTGTCTGAAATTACATGAAGATATTTTTAAATTATTTTTTAACATTGCAGGTGTCACTTAAAGCATTTGAAATTAATAGTCACCATGCCACCATGTAATGTTGCATTTTAATCTAACATTATAATCTAACAAGTACTTTTTCATGAGACATTGTTCTGTTTAAGGTACTTTCTACATAGCCTGCCTACATAGTTCTGTTTGAGGTTCTTTCTACATAACCTTCTAACCTTCCTGGTTGTGGAACTGGTTGTTCCTCGCTGTCAGGACTCAGTGGTGGGGTAACAATGGCAGTTTCTGTTTCTTTCTGCGTCTGCTCTGTTCCTGGGCTCTTCTCCAGGCCTTTCTCTTTGCACGTTTTTCCCTCTCACTCTGTTTCAGATATGGGCTTATACATAGTATGCACCTTGCTCCCTCTTATCTCTCCATTTCTGCCGGCCTTTTGCCAAGTATGCCTCCCTTTTTGCAGGATCAGCATCTCGCCGTGCACGGTAACGGCGCTGCTTTTCTTCAGCAGATAATCATGGCATTTGCCTGAAAACAAGTTTACTTTATAATATTTATTGCAAAGTATTTTATAGTTACTGTACAATTAGAACATTAAATGAACTCCTGAATACTATAAGAACATGTCATGAATGTCAACTATGTTACTCTAAGTCAACTAAGTTACCTTTGCAGAGTAACATAGGTGACTGGTAACCTAGTTGACATTTTTGCTGTTTTTAGGGATAAAATCAAAATGGTTGCCTAGCACCAGACACCACATGGCATTTTACGGAGAGGTTCTTCTAAATATTATATGTACAACTGAGTAAAATTGAAATTCAAAGTTATTTATGAATTCATTGTAGTAACATTGTTGACATATGATTAGTACACATTTGCCCCAAGCACTACTTTAGGTGAAATAACTGAAAATGTGGAGGGAGAACATGCCTTGGAGTCTTGCTAGTTTTCTCTTCAGGAGGAAATTACATCATGTGGAGCAGATCATGTGATTTGGAAAACATACTCTTCCTTGAGGGGTGTATTTGCTATGGGTAACTTAGATGACAGCGACTTCTCGGACACATATTCAATTTGTCAATTTCTATTGAAAATGTGACATATTGCCTAAAAAGACACATTGTTCACAATTACCTCAACTTAAAGTAAAGTGAAGTGACATTCAGCCAAGTATGGTGACCCATACTCAGAATTTGTGCTCTGCATTTAACCCATCCGAAATGCACACACACAGACCAGTGAACACACACCCAGAGCAGTGGGCAGCCATTTAAGCTGCGGTGCCAGGGGAACAGTTGGGGGTTCGATGCCTTGCTCAAGGGCACCTAAGTCGTGGTATTGAAGGTGGAGAAAGAACTGTACATGCACTCCCCCCACCCACAATTCCTGCCGGCCCGGGACTCGAACTCACAACCTTTTGATTGGGAGTCCGACTCTCTAACCATTAGGCCACGACTTCCCCGATAAATATAATTATATAATTATATTTAAATAATATAATAAATAATATAATTAAAACTGTTTTTGAATAAGTTTTTAAAATGTTTTTTTAGTTAATGGGATTGTGGTTGTAATTCATTTCGGACGGTTATTTAGTTGACATTTTAGAGATATCTAGTACATTTTTTTTAAATAAATGATTATTTCCATAATAATTAACTATGGGATTTGTAAAGACAAGATCATGAAGAACACTGAAGACTTTTAAATTTTTATTTTAATAAGCATGTTTGCGAGAGAAATCTCATGGACATGAACACTCCCTCAGTTATATATTGACTCATGGAATGACGCAATGGATCAGAAAAAGGCAAGCGCATGAAAGCCGGCAGGCCTACTTCTGTTTCGACTCATCGCAGTGCGCCAAACTTGTCGATATTCACAGTATCACGTGTCTTATTGCTTAAATGAAACATCCTCAGTTTTATTGGTGATACAGTCTCCTACAACAAATGGTATAGATGTGGAAGAGGGTGGGGACTTTATTCACTTGTCCATAAGCGACTGCACATAAACTTGTGGTTGGCCTATAAACAGTGGTGTACATCGCACGCTGAGCCCACGCTTACATGAGAGCATCGTTAGCTGCGTATAAACACTGTGAAATTCCAATTGGTCACTGTCTTCTGCTTCCTCTCTGGTTCCTCGGGGGATTTTAAACTCCTTGTAACACAAGGGGGCTTGCTGCTTGAAGACGCAAAAACGAAAGTATGTTGCAGACCAAGACAAGGCTGCTGAAAGGTAAGGAGTGTATTTGAGAGTGTGCTGTGAGATGCATGGTTTTCAAACCAAAACCTCCTTTTGCGATTTTATTATTATAAAATAGCATAATAAATACATTTATTTTATTCAGTTTGTTTTTAAATATGCATACAAAATATGCATTTATTAAATAGACATTTTGAGTAGACTGTTTTTTTTTACTGTTGCGAAATTGTCGTTGGTGACGGTATTGCATTGGCAGCTGAGGTTTTAGTGTCTCCGTCACATGCCATTTGCAAATTATCCACAGCTTTAGTGACGTACCCGTGTGCGAGTGCCATACGGACGCGTTTGGCAGCCCAAACGCTAGATTTTTTTGTGTGACGCGATGTTTTAAACCTGTCCTATTTAGGCTGTAGACATTTCTTCTCCGCGTAAGGAAAGTATTTCTGCTATAACACGTCACGCTACAGCCAGCAAATTTTTTTTTTTTACTAAATGTGATTTTTTTGCATGCTTAAATGGCATCTAACTTAACGAAATGTATCCATTACATGCCAGTTTTTCATATTCAGTTTTTCTGAATGACAAATTAACCACCCGAGTAAATTCTGACTTGAGTGTCTGCACGTTTAATCCTGTCAAACAGATTGTGAGCAGAAAATGAATGAGGTCGATTTGTGTTGAGTGAACGGGGCTTGAGACCTTTCCATCGGAGAGTCGACAAGTTTAACTAACAGATAACACTCCCTTACGAAAGGAAAATATATTTACCAATATATTTCTTAAAATATATTGTGATATATTGTAATATATTATTTTCCTTTTTATTTTCTAATATATTATATATTTGAATACATTGAATAATATATTGATGATACATATATTATATATTATATTGCAAAATATACAAATGATTGCCGCTTTCAATATATTGCAATATATTGGAAAAAATAAATATTAAATCCCATATATAAGAATATATGCCTAATATATTACATGATATTTTCCAATATACTGCAATATATTTTTGTTTCATAAGGGCTAGCACACAGTCTGTAGAACAGGATACAGTGTGAAATATGTCGATGACGGGTAGGCATGTGTAAATATGTATTAACAACAACCAGGGTCTCTTTTCAGTGAGGAACACATCTTTTGTTGTATTAATAAAATTAAACATTAAGCATTTAAAAAATGGCATGTAGTCTATTAGGCCTATACTAAAGTAATAGGCTAACAACATTAGTTTGAAGCCTACATTGTCTGCAGATTATAATTTTATCTTAATTAAAACATCATTCACAAACAGCTACATATCTGTCTGTGTTTAAATGAAGGTATAATGTGTGAAAGGTAAAGCAAGCAGGCAGGGATGTGGATCTACATGCAGGGTGTATACATACATACAGTATATACAGTGGGTACGGAAAGTATTCAGACCCCCTTAAATTTTTCACTCTTTGTTATATTGCAGCCATTCACTAAAATCATTTAAGTTAATTTTTCCCACATTAATGTACACACAGCACCCCATATTGACAGAAAAACACAGAATTGTTGACATTTGCAGATTTATTAAAAAAGAAAAACTGAAATATTACATGATCCTTAGGCCCTGTCCACACGGACACGGGTATTTTTATAACCGTGACTTTTTTTACGCGGTTCGGCCTTTCGTCCACATGAAAACGCAGTTTCAGGGCACCGATACCGAACGTTTTTTAAAACTACGGCCAGGGTGAGCATTTTCAGAAACGCCGGTTGCAGTGTTGTCGTGTGGACAGTATAACCGGGGTTTTTGCCTTGCGACGTCAGGGTGTGCGCCGTTATCCGCTGTGTTTGACGTCAGATTGTGCGCTGCTGACTGCTCCTGATTGGCCAAGGTGACTTTACGATTTGGGTTATATCGCCGCCTGCTGGTGTGGCATGCTCTTGACAGCGCTTGATAGCATGTTTTTGCATTTTCATGTGGACAGGATTTTTTTTTTAAACGCAGGAGGAAAAACTCCGGTTATAAAAATACCCGTGTCCGTGTGGACTAGGCCTTAGTATTCAGACCCTTTGCTGTGACACTCATATATTTAATTCAGGTGCTGTCCATTTCTTCTGATCATCCTTGAGATAGTTCTACACCTTCATTTGAGTCCAGCTGTGTTTGATTATACTGATTGGATTTGATTAGGAAAGCCACACACCTGTCTATATAATACCTTAGAGCTCACAGTGCATGTCAGAGCAAATGAGAATCATGAGGTCAAAGGAACTGCCTGAGGAGCTCAGAGACAGAATTGTGGCAAGGCATAGATCTGGCCAAGGTTACAAAAAGACACATGAAAGCCGGCATGGAGTTTGCTAAAAACACCTGAAGGACTCTGGTCTGATGAGACCAAGATAGAACTTTTTGGCCTTAATTGTAAGCAGTATGTGTGGAGAAAACCAGGCACTGCTCATCACCTGTCCAATACAGTCTCAACAGTGAAGCATGGTGGTGGCAGCATCATGCTGTGGGGGTGTTTTTCAGCTTCATGGACAGGACGACTGGTTGCAATCGAGAGAAAAATGAATACGGCCATTTATCCTGGACGAAAACCTTCTTCAGAGTGCTCAGGACCTCCGACTGGGCCGAATGTTCACCTTCCAACAAGTTTTTCTGTCAATATGGGGTGCTGTGTGTACATTAATGAGGAAAAAAAAAAAAGAATATAAATGATTTTAGCAAATGGGTGCAATATAACAAAGAGTGACAAATTTAAGGGGGTCTGAATACTTTCCAAACCCACTGTGTGTATGTATATGTATGTATGTATGTATATATATATATATATATATATATATATATATATATATATCAGTTGGGCAGGAAGAGGTTTTAGGTTGGGGTATGCTGTAGGCTATGCGTGGGACGAGGGTGGTTGGGTGGGTGTTATGTATGTATCTTATCATGCCTTGATTTAGAATTATTTAATTAGGACAGAAAGGTCAGACTTTGCTTAGAAAAACTTACTTAACAGAAATAATGTACAGTACAGAGCATAAAGTCATGGTGCAATGGAAAATAATTAATATTCTCCCATGAGCTTGGAGGACTGCATCCATACGTCTCAGCAATGACTCAAATAATTTATTAATAAAGTCATCTGGAATGGCAAATAAAGCATTTTTGCAGGACTCCCAGAGTTCATCAAGTTTCTTTGGTTTCATCTTCAATGCCTCCTCCTTTATCTTACCCCAGACATGCTCAATAATGTTCATGTCTGGTGACTGGGCTGACCAATCCTGGAGCACCTTGACCTTCTTTCAGGAACTTTGATGTGGAGGCTGAAGTATGAGAAGGAGCACCATCCTGCTGAAGAATTTGCCCTCTCTTGTGGTTTGGAATGTAAATGGGCAGCAAGAATGTCTTGATACCTCAGGCTGTTAATGTTGCCATCCACTCTGCAGATCTCTTACCCGCCCCCATACTGAATGTAACCCCAAACCATGATTTTTCCTCCACCGAACTTGACTGTTTTCTGTGTGAATCTTGGGTCCATGCAGGTTCCAATAGGTCTTCTGCAGTATTTACAACGATTGGGATGCAGTTTAATAGATGATTCATCGGAAAAATCAACCTTCTGCCATTTTTCCACAGTCCATCCTTCCTGCAAGCTGTGGGGCCTTGGCAAATGCAACACAATTTTTTAGTTGTCTTCTGTTTAATGCTGATTTCTGAGTTGCAGTTGAAAAAGGGCTGGCCCTGGACTGTTGAACCAACAAACAGTCCTCTCAAACAGTTGTCTTACAGGGTCTGTCTGACCTGGACCTGTCATGACCTTCACCAGTTTCTTCAAATCTTTTTCTTATCCTCTCCACTTGACGTTTAGATATATTATCTGAGGTAATAGATATGATATGATATAATAGATATGATAATAAATGAGGTCTGCCACCTCAGCAGAAGATTTGGTCTTCAGGCTCTTGATGATCAGCACTTTGGTCTGTGGTTGGTTGAATCTTTGGCATGCTGTCAGAGGTCAGGATGCATTTCAAATGAAGGTTGGGTGTGCTGGGGTTCTTCTTCTACACACCTGGGAATGTGTTAATTACAGTATTTGTCACAGGTGATGCTCTATAGTAACTCAGGGTAAAGGGTTATGGTTTTGCTTGAGCTATGAATAAAATCAAAAAATTATAGTATTTGTATTAACTTATTATTTTAGTACAGTGGTTTTCAACCTGTGGGCCGCTGGTATTGGTATTGCAGGTGGGCCGCCAATTACTATTATAATAAATAATAATATTGTTCATACATGTAAAAATGTCTAAGTCATAACATAACATAATTTCATATATAGAATTAAATAAGAAAAAAATTATATTAAACTGTAACTATGCTTCCACTATTCGAGCTCGCTGATTGGTTTAAGAATAAACCGCCAATTTATATTTTTGCTGCATATGCTACAGAACAACAGCAGTTGTTCCAAGTGGTGCCAGCCCGAGTTATTTTCTGTTCATTGCCAGTCCATTCAGTAAAGACAGTTAACCATCTAGCTTCTGAGTACTAAGTTATTAACCCAACAATGGCGGGGTCAGTTCATTTTTTTGCAGTGGGACGCGCAAACATATGTGTTTGGTTGTGTGGGCCGCGAGCTGAAAAAGGTTGGGAACCACTGTTTTAGTAGATAGAATAAGTACGTTTTGGACTAAATTAATTATTTTTTAAGCCCCATATCCCTGTAACTCGCAACACATAATCACATTATTTTCGTTATTTTCCTGCTTTAGCAAATTAACAAATATTCGTTGATGTGGTTGTTTTTTATTATACATATTGTTTTTAATATTAATATAATAAAAATGTGGTTGACGGAGTCATTTTTCTGGCTGAATTGGACTGGCAATTTGAAGCGATGGACTTCAGTGTGGCGTGGGATGCAGTATTCAGTTTAAGCATGTACTCAAGCCTTAAAGGGGTCATATGATGTGATTTCAAGTTTTCCTTTCTCTTTGGAGTGTTACAAGCTGTTCGTTAATAGATAAGATCCCTAAAGTTGCAAAGATTAAAGTATCAAACCCAAAGAGATATTCTATTAAATGTTAAGACTTGTCCATGCCACACTAAAACACCTAGTTAACACAAGCATGAATTCTGAGTATGGGTCACCATACTTGGCTGTATATCACATCGCTTTCACTTTCACTTTCACTTAAATGTTTAGGCAAAGAAAGAAGCATAACTTTAATTCTGGCTGTAGTATTGTTGCCTTCGCCATGTTGTGAAGATGCTGTGTGTTTCGTTGTGAAAGCAAAACTACTTTGTTTGGCCTTCCAAAATAGGACACAGCTAGTGACAAATGACAAACCATGGTTTACTGCAAAACTCAGACATCTACGGCAGGCCAAAGAAGATGCTAACTGGAAGGGGGACAAAGTGTTGTATAAACAGGCTAAATACACACTGGAAAAGGAGATCAGAGGGGCAACAAGGAATTACTCTGAAAAACTAAGGACTCAGTTCACTTCCAGTGATTCAGAATCAGTGTGGGAAGGTCTGAAAGTGATCACCAACTATGAAACACCATCCCCAGCACTATGGATAATTAACAACTGGCAGACGATCTGAATGAGTTTTACTGCAGGTTTGAACAAAACACCCCACATCTGCCCTGAACACCTCTCCACACAACCATTCACACCTCCTGCAACCCCCCTCTCCCCCACACCAGATCAGCAATCCAGATCAGCAAAGACGAGGTGTGCCAGGTTTTCCAGAAGCAGAAAAGGAACAAAGCACCAGGCCGAGATTGTGTTACACCAGTCTGTCTGAAATCTGTCTGACCAGCTGGCCCCCATCCTCACACTGATCTTCAACAGATCCCTGCAGCTGTGTGAAGTTCCTTCATGCTTCAAATGCTCCACCATCATCCCCATCCCAAAGAAACCCAAAAATGACAGGACTAAATGACTACAGGGCTGTGGCTCTGATGTCTTTGGTCATGAAGTAATTAGAAAAATTCATGCTGGCCCACCTGAAGGACATTACTGGACCCTTGCTGGATCCTCTTCAGTTTGCCTATGGAGCAAACAGGTCTGTGGATGACGCAGTCAACACAGGACTGCATTATTTGTTACAACATCTAGACAGACCAGGGACTTATGTGAGGATCCTGTTTGTGGACTTCAGGTTTGCCTTTAAGACTATGATTCCAAACCTTCTCCTGCCCAGACTAACTCTGAAGTGAAGTGAATCAACAGCTTCCTTACAGATAGGCAGCAGCTAGTGAGGCTGGGAAAACTCACATCCAGCACCGGTTCAATCAGCACTGGAGCTCCCCAGGGCTGTGTTCTCTCCCCACTGCTCTTCTCCCTGTACACCAACGACTGCACATCTAAAGACCCCTCTGTCAAGCTCCTAAAGTTTGCAGACGACACCACACTCATCGGCCTCATTCAGGACGGTGATGAGTCTGCCTACAGACATGAGGTTAAGGAGCTGGCTGTCTGATGCAGTCTTAACAACCTGGAGCTCAACACACTCAAAACTGTGGAGATGATCGTGGACTTCAGGATAAACGCCCCTGCTCTACACCCACTCACCATCATAAACAGAACTGTGACTGCAATGGAGTCATTCAGGTTCCTGGGCACCACTATCTCTCAGGACCTGAAGTGGGACATTCACATTGACTCCATTGGGAAAAAGGCCCAGCAGAGGCTGTACTTCCTTCGCCAGCTGAGGAAGTTCAACCTGCCACAGGATCTGCTGAAACAGTTCTACTCCGCCATCATTGAATCTGTCCTCTGCACTTCAATAACTGTCTGGTTCGGCTCAGCTACCAAATCTGACCTCAGAAGACTACAGAGGGTAGTCCGGACTGCTGGGCGAATCATTGGTACAACCCTTACAAACTCTCCAAGAACTTTACTCATCCAGAGTAAGCAAAAGGGCTGGCAAAATCACTCTGGACCCCCTCACATCCAGCACAGTCCCTATTTGAACTGTTGCTATCTGGTCGACACTACAGAGCTCTAAGCACCAGAACGACCTTCTATATTTGTTCTATTATTATTATTATAATTTTTTTGTGATAATTTATATTATCTGTGTTTTTTGATCTGTCACTGTCATTCTGTTACACTGTCAAAGCTTCTGTCATCAAAACAAATTCCTTGCATGTGTAAACATTCCTGGCAATAAAAGCTCATTCTGATTCTTATTCTGATTAAAAAAAAAAAAAAATTGGTTGAATAAAGTAATTTTTGTTCCTTTGTGTACAAACACTGCAGTATTCTTGTAGCATCATAAAATTAAGGTTGAACCACTGATGTTACATGGTCTATTATATCGATGTCCTTACTTTTCTAAGCCTTGAAATTGGTAGTTGCGTTGCTGTCTATGAGAGAGTCAGAGAGCTCTTGGAATGCATCAGCAATATCTTTAATTTGTGTTCTGAAGATGAACAAAGGTCTAATGGGTTTGGAATGACTTGAGGGTGAGTAATTAATGACAGAAAATTTTGGATGAACTATCCCTTTGAAGCGTAAATCTATGGAAGTCCATTGTTTTGTCTGTGTGTGTGTGTGTGTGTGTGTGCGTGTGTGCGTGCGTGTGTGTGTATGTGTGTGTGTGTGTGTGTGCTACACGTTTATTTAAGTAGATCCATTTGCCAGAATGACATAATAGACACAGTTCATTTGCCTGGATAAAGCAATAAACTAAACTTTTTTTGAGTCCATTACAGAATAAATTTATTGTGGATTATAGATTATCAAGGAACAGTGCAGACTAATGTATTTTTAAATATCTTGGTTTAATATCCAATTATGTTGTTTCTGAGCACTTGAAAAATATTGCTGTTATTATATAATAATATAATCCTTCACTGGTGTTGTCTTTTCTTAAATAATATCTCTTTCACTTGTGTGTTCCCTATGTTATACATCCAGCAAGGCAAAGTGCCGTGTCTTATGGAGCTAAACTCTGATGTTTAACAAAGCACCGTAATGAGTGGGAAAGTCTGGATATTGATCACTGTGAGTTATAATCAGTCTTTACTAATATATTAGTGGAGGTCCTTGGAAGAGGTGTTGTGTGGCTGCAGTTTATTTTTTATTGCACATTGTTAAAGATAGCCCAAACTGTTTTACTATTAGTAATCTACACACAATGTTTACATAATATGCTTAACATAAGATTAATTATTTCAGATGACAGTTGTCCAGATGTGGGACTTGATTTTTGGCATTTCTTTCATAGGCAGTTTCATTCATCACCCATGTTTACCATGTCCAGTCCAAGTGTATGCAACAAGACATTAAGGCACATCTGGTGAGTCTATCCTTCATTGTTTTTGTGATTTTTTGCACATATTGTCCCAACTAAATCTGAGGCTTGCTGCTTTTATCCTAAACATTTGTAAATCAAATTTGTAAACATTTGTATCTTAAACATTTTTAATTTGGGAAAGCATCCAGCAATGAAATGCTAATTTTAAGTGTTTTCTAAAAAAAAGAGGTTACTGCCATAATGTAAAGTCATGTTATATGTTCATAACAGCTAACATCTCACAATATGTAGCTGTGTTATCCTTCTTACAACTAAGTGTTTTATTTATTTATTTGATAGTGGGGAAAAATGTATTTTGCTCTGTTCTAATTCTATACGGGTCTAATAATTCTACACAGAATTCAGTACAATCTAAAAGTATCTTGGTTAACATGTCTTTATTACATATAAAAACATCAGCACAATTGGCATTTATTTTTCTGATTTTGTTGAAAATTGTTTATTCAGTTGAGGTTATTCTGGCAGGATATTTGTGTGAACTTGAGGAGAACTGGCTTCTATACATCTATAGAAGGGTAAAAAATGTAAACTAATTGAAAGAGTGGAAATGTGAAGTTAGTTCTGAGAAAAGCTTTAGCAAATTTTTTGTTATATTTTGAGTAGGGTAAACGTATCAAAATCTTCGATGAGATATTTTTAGTGCACAAGCTATTGGTTTCAGTACAGAAAGTTTTGTCAAAATAAAATATTGATCTCTTACACAATAATATTTAATTAGATTTTAAATGACAAAGTTATTTCAATTAGGATAAACATCATTGAATTCAAAAAGTCTGGCTGTGCTTAATGGGTACATTTTTGTTCCTTTTAAGCACACCCTTGTTCCCATTGAGCTCACATTTTGATTTAATAAAAAGTATTGTTTATTTTAAGGATATTTAAAGACATTTTTAAGAATAATTGTAACAAAAATAAAATACAAAAATAAAAATAAATTGAAGGTACAAAGTCAATCACAAAAAAAAAAACACAACAACAACACAAAATTCAAGCAACAAGGCATTCAAGTCGATCAGTTATATATTCATATTGATGTGCCATCTAAGCACATTGCAGCACCTAGACTACTCCATGTTTAGCTAAGTAACACATTCAAAAATCTAATTTGTTTAATGGGGATGAACGCAGAAACTTGCCTCATTATGAAACCTCTTTTTAAATGGATATCAACTTATCTATAGTCTCTTTAGCCTGGCATACACTACAGGATTTTTGCCCCGATTTTCCACTGCTTTACAGTCTGGAGAAGTTGATATTAGTTGCCAAAGGTCAGAGCCAGTCTGCAGATTTGAGTTGACAGAATCCATAGAAAATCAATTACTGACTTAACTTAAAGTGACAACCTTCAGTTAATATTTAAAGTCTGTTTATGAAGTATTTACATAGACGTTCAGTGTGGAAGAGCATAAAGAGAGCACACTGAACTTAATTGCAGCAGAAACAATCTTTTTTATAAATTTCATGTAGCCTACCATATTGATGACCCTGATTATGAGACAACCCCCCTTTCACAGATGTACCTTTTGGAAAAAGGCTTTTTGAAAACCAAATCTTGTTTTTTTTCTCCCTCTCATATTTTCATATTGCATATTTCTCCTAATTTAATTTTTGTTTTGAAAGTATGGTAAATACTGGTAAAATGTACCAACAATAATCACATTTAAAAATATACACTTTTTGATATACCATAAAAAGAACAAGTAGCCATTTGAATTATATAACATTTAGTACATCCATCTCAAAGTAGCAAACCAAAAATGTATTAACAGTAGAAGTTAAATCTTATTGTTCTATTCAAATCTGGGTACTGTCCCAAGAGACCCATGATAATTTATAAAAATATCATTTGGTCACATGCATAGTTTATTTGATGGTATTATAAGTCATTTACCAAAACATTTTAGCCCATTTTAGCCCATTTAGGCCCATTTTAGCTTAGTTTTTCTTATTGATGTCACACTGAAGTCTGATTTTCCTAGTAGTGCACTCTTTAAGCTCACCTTAAAATAATATAAAATCTTTTTTTAAAATTACAGAACTGTAAAACAACAGAACAGCAATAAACTGTCAGATTATAATATAATGAGTGTAAAAGTACAAGCCAGTAATTCCTGTGAAGTAGAATATTATCATAGCACACAATCTTATACAGCTAGTCAGCTTACTGTGTTCTGATACATCTGCGCTGAGTTGCTAAAACTTTTTTTTAGTTATAATTAGGTTATACTATGCAAAAGTCTGAACATTAATCTCTTAATTTTATAAATAAGTAGTGGAACTTATCCAAAATAAATACTTTAACATATATATAAAAATCTTTTTAGACAGCTTTCAAAATGGTTGCCAGACAGTGTGAACATACGGAGACCCATATCTCAGTGTGCAATGATCTGACTGACTTGAAATTATAGGAGGTATATAGTAACTGTTACGATCATGGATCATGGACATGGACTGTTCCTTTTGTGTTTCCCTATTTTGGTCATGTCCCGTTTCTTGTTTGGTTAATTGATTAATCGATTAATTAATTAATTCCCACATATTCTCCATTCCCCAGATTACCTCCCTTGTGTTTAAAACCCTGTCTGTTTAGCAGACATGGGGACTTGTGACTTGGTGACTTGGACTCGAGTCGACTCGAGTCGCTATTTTTATGACTTGTGACTTGACTTGACAAAAAATAAAATACTTGAGACTTGACTCGGACTTGGAAGTTAAAGACTCGGGACTTGACTTGACTTGAGACATGATGACTTGAATGACTTGAGTGTTAATCACATCATGTTTTCAGTTTGAATGTAAAATATATAAATTATTTTTTAAAATAAAATTGATTACTCAGCTGGAGCACAGGCTGAGAATCGCGTTGTCATGACTGGACCAGGACACTATCATCAGTCATGCCCTCTCTACCTTACGCACACCACGGCCACTTAGATCAGATATCACATCACATCAACATCTCAGCTTGAGGGGTACCGAGGGTCATCGCTTTTGTTGTCAATAATTCGCGCCTAAAAACGCGTGGAAATCGCTAGGCGCGCCGCTTTCTCCTTGTTTCCAAAGCGCTCGGGCAGTTACGCCCCTGAGGCGTCTGTCGTTGCTTAGCAACCATGACGCGCTCTCTCCATGAAGACGCGGGAATTTCAGCAAATGATAAATGGATTTGCATCACTAAAAATCGCTTGCAGTAGCTCTGCTACTAAATTTATTTCAAAATGGCAATCCATAGACAGCTATGATCAGCTGTTCCTTCATCTTGGCTGAGCTTTCAATGTTGTTAGGGGAAAGGATGAAGCTGATTGGTTGGTTCTTGTCACAAGACCTGCGGTGCGCTTGTGGCTCTCTGAAAAGTTGATATGTTTTTAACTCGATGCGGTGCGGACGCGATTGGAAAAAACGAGCGCGTCGCGACCACGTTGCTTCCATTATGAGCGTGCATACCGGTGGCGCATACATGGTGGGATAGGCCACATCGTGCTCAGCTTGCAGACAAGACTCTCTTGAATATTATATTTTGCAAGTGCAATACCTTGTAATAGAGGTAATGACTTACGGATATACTCTGAGAGAGAGAGAGTGTGTGTGTGTGTGTGTGTGAGAGAGAGAGAGAGAGAGAGAGAGAGAAAGAGAGAGAGAAACACACTCGTGCTTCACCTGATGAAGGAAACCCAAACTGATTCTGACTTCAATCACAACCCCAACATTCAGAAACTAATTGACAAAAATCTGAAGTATAATTATGATGAAAAATGAAAAAATGAATTTGAGCTCCAAACCAAACTCCAGTGTTATTCGGCCCTAAACAGAACCACAAAACTGGCAAATTACTTATCACTCAAGCAATTAAAAGAAAGACAAATCCTTTCAAAATATCGACTCAGTGATCATGATTTGGAAATAGAGATTGGTAGACATAAAAGATCCTGGCTACCGAGAGAAGAGAGACTGTGCAAACACTGTGAGCTGAATCAAACAGAGGATGAGAAACACTTCCTTCTGGTCTGTCCCAAATACAGCACTACAAGAGAAACATTCTTCTCACAGTTTGAAGCTTTGAATCCTTCATTCTTGTCTCTAAATGACTCAGAGAAACTTCTCTATATACTTGGAGAGAATGAGACGGCAGTCACAATAGCTGCTAAATATTTATACACACCATACGAAAGGGATCATTTATTGTATTCAGCTGTTTTATTTGATATTCTTAATTTTATATATTTACTATTATTAATATTAGAAATAGTATCTGCTGTTGCTATTTTTATTGTATTGTATTTTATTGTTATCATTTTATATTTTATTCTGTATCTAAATGCTTTGGCAATACTGTAACTCAAATGGCATGCCAATAAAGCAACTTGAACTTGAACTTGAGAGAGAGAGAGAGAGAGAGAGAGAGAGAGAGAGAGAGAGAGAGGAGAAGTGTAAGAAAGTTTAATGTTGTATGTAAACTGTGTTTGAGGGGAAGTTGTGGCCTAATGGTTAGAGAGTCGGACTCCCAATTGAAGGGTTTTGAGTTTGAGTCTCGGGCTGGCAGGAATTGTAGGTGGGGGGAGTGCATGTACAGTTCTCTCTCCACCTCAGTACCACGACTTAGGTTCCCTTGAGCAAGGCACTGAACCCCCAACTGCTCCCGGCACTGCAGCATAAATGGCTGCCCACTGCTCCGGGTGTGTGTTCACAGTGTGTGTGTGTGTTCACTGCTCTGTGTGTGTGCACTTTGGATGGGTTAAATGCAGAGCACGAATTCTGAGTATGGGTCACCATCCTTGGCCGAATGTCATGTCACGTCACGTCACATCGTTAGAGAGAGAGGTGTTCAGAGAGGAGTCTGTTGGATGTTTAGCTGTTTTTTGTTTTATGGACTCAATGTTGAAAATGTAAAACATTTCAAACACTGTTGGCAGAAGTGAAAAATAAATAATTTTATGAAGTTACAATTTTGTTTGATTCCATGATGTATTTTACTGAACATGAGTATTTACAATGCGAATCCAAATTATTTAAATTTACTGACAGTTACTTATATCTTGTCTTTTAACTTTGTTAAGATCAGATTCTGCAGGTAAAATTACAATAATAAGGTGACTTGACTTGGACTTGACTTGACTTACTACAGGACTTGACTTGACTTGACTTGACATAACTTGTGACTTGACTTGCCCAAGAAAAAAATACTCGGGACTTACTTGAGACTTGAAGGTTAAGACTTGAGACTTACTTGAGACTTGCACATGTGTGACTTGGTCCCATCTCTGCTGTTTAGTTCCTCCTTGTCCGCGATTATCAATGTTACCTCTGATGATGTTATCGATGTTCATTAAACTCCTCTTTTGATTTATACCCTCCTCGTGCGTTATGATTCACACGCCAGCAGCACACAGTCTGTAACAGAATCGCGGACCGAACAGTTAGTTTAGCGTCCTTTTTCTTTCCTTTTTTGTTTTGTTTTGTTTTCCCCCCTCTCGTAATGGCTATCCCAGCAGTCCAACTCCTGTGCCTGGAGCAACTGGACCGTTCACTGTAGGACCACACCAGGGACTTTATCGATCTGGCGTGCCTTACCAACTTCCCAGACCGCTCACTCTGTAATTTTTATTACACCGGCCTGAGCGAGTAGTGTAAGGCACGTCTACCAGCGAACGGTCCCAGAGAGGATTTCGCCGCTTTTGTGGAGTGGGTGCTGGAGAATAATGAATCCCCATTCACCGTTGGCCCCGCTGAAGAGGATATTTCCAGCCCCACTCCCGAACCAGAGACCAGCCAGCCACCATCCAGCTGCATGGAGCAACTGCCTGAGCCCACCATGACGGAGCCCATCGTCGCCATGGAGCCTAAACGTCTAGCAGCGTCTGACCAGGTGTGTGAGCCTGCAACACCGTGCGTCGTGGGATTGCTGGTGAGCATCGAGGGAGTGGGGGAGAGTCCTGCCCACACTCCTGTGACTGAAGGTGAGTTGCATGTGGTTTCTGGATATTTTGAGGAACTTATAGACGTCTTCAAGATGGATTTAATTGACTGGTTTGGGGAGGTAAGCCCTGAATCTCCTGTTTCTCCGCTGGTTCCGCCCAGCCCTAAATCTCCTGTTCACCGCGGGACTTCCAGTCTCTAGCTCCCTCTTGGCGTGAGGATTCCCTGTCTCCGCCTCCAGCCTCCGAGCCCTGGACTTCACCTCAGTCCTTCGACCCAGCGGCTTCACCTTGGCACCTAGCTCCCTCGTCTCCACCATGGCCTGTCATCCCACCTGCTCCACCGGGCTCCCTCGTCCCTCTGGCTCCGCCTTGGTCAGTCGTCGACCATCCGCCGCCTCGGGACTCCACTCCTCTGGCTTCACCTCGTCAAGAACGAGCTCGGCAAAATCCGGACTCTAACCTAATCAATCGCGTTACAAGCTAGTTTTCCGTGCCCAAAACTTTACTGCCTACACCATTGAAGCCGTTATTCACATGTGTCGTATTTAACCTTATGTGTCGATGGAGGGCGGAGCTACAGTAGATTTGTACTTAGTAATAGACACTCATAATCTTGTTTTCCATTTGCATTAAGATTATTTTTATTACCAGACTGGCATATAATTTTACTTAAGTAAAATGCACTTAATTTAGATCCCCCAGGAAACAAGACTAAGTATCTTATATCATTTTCTTATATAGAGAATCAATCTTTATTTTATTTTATTTTTTATATATATTTATACTTGAAAAAAACAAACACTTAGTACACTGTAAAACCCGACAAGTTAACTTAACTCAAACCGTTTGAGTAAACAGATTGCCTTGATTTAAACCATGTAAGTTTTGAAACTTTGCATTCAAGTAATTAAGTGATTAACTAAGTGCTGATTGAGAATTAGTGATGAACAGCTGCTGTTAACAAACAGAATAACTGAAGAAAAGAGAAACAAGAACTACTACAACTGACTTCAGACACAGCCTTAGATGAAATCAACTGAAATAAAATACATGAAATCTCTCAAGATCTGATTAAACAACCCCACAAACAGCATCACAAGCTCCACTTATTAATAACCAGACTGACTTTATTTCTGTCAGACGTCTACAGAAGATCTTATTGAGAATGAACTAAGGTTTAGATGTTGATTTATTGTTTCATTTGAAGTAACCATGTTAGAGATCAGTGTTTGCTTTAGTTGGGCTCTTGACCCTTGACTTCTCTTTTAGTCTTTTCTCTGGCTGTTATAACTGTGTGTTTCTAAAACACATTTGTTGTAACTCAAAAGCCCAGAAGAAATGCCATCAGGTGCTAACCTGTACCTAGGTGTAGGTTGTTATACTTTATATTGGTGATGATAATCATCAATTATTGAACTGTACGGAGTCTAATCGCCGATGAATTAGGTGTTGTCTAATTTGATTGATTATAGTAAATGGATAATAAGAGCCAGTGGTTCTGTGATAATCAGATAATACAAAGACTTTCCAAACAGTTTGGACTTCTATGGTGTCAATTAGTCACACACAGACATCAATAATCAGCATATGAACCTCAACAATGGTGACCATAAAAAAAAAAATGCTGCAGAGCATGCTGGGAGCCATGGAAGAGTTTTGTAATACAATAGTACCCAGCATGCATTGCAGCATGTTTTTTTTCGTCACCATTGTAGAGGTTCATATTCTGATTATTAATGTCTGTGTTTGACCAACTACTGGCATAGAAGAAAAATGTATGTGTACAAAATGTTTAGAAAGTCATTTTTATATTAACTGATTATCACAGAACCACTGGCTCTTAGTGTCATTTTTTTACTAGAACAACTTCTACAAATTACACTACACCTGCGTCATCAAAGATTAGACTCAAAGATTAGACTCCGTACGGGTCAATAATTGTGAATAATAATAATGAATAATTATCATCACCAATATAAAGTATAACAACCTACACCTAGGTACAGGTTAACACCTGATGGCATTTCTTCTGGGCTTTTGAATTACAACAAATGTGTTTTAGAAACAGCCAGAGAAAAGACTAAGACAGAAGTCAAGGGTCAAGAGCCCAACTAATACAAACACTGATCTCTAACATGGTTACTTCAAATGAAACAATAAATCACCATCTAAACCTTAGTTCATTCTCAATAAGATCTTCTGTAGACGTCTGACAGAAATAAAGTCAGTCTGGTTATTAATAAGTGCAGTGATGCTGTTTGTGGGGTTGTTTAATCAGATCTTGAGAGATTTCATGTATTTTATTTCAGTTGATTTCATCTAAGGCTGTGTCTGAAGTCAGTTGTAGTATTTCTTGTGTTTCTCTTTTCTTCTGTGATTCTGTTTGTTAACAGCAGCTGTTCATCACTAATGTTCAATCAGCACTTAGTTAATCTTAATTGCAATGTATATCTTCTTTCAGTGAACTCAACTGAATAAAGTTCAGAGTACTCATAACTGTTAGTTTTTTCAACTTAAATGGTTTAAGGCAATCGGTTTCCTCAAACGGTTTGAGTTAACATAACTTAAAGATATCTGTTTACTCAAACGGTTTGAGTTAACATAACTTGTCAGGTTTGAGTGAGGCTGTGTCTGAAGTCAGCTGTATTTCCTTTCTCTCTTTTCTTCAGTGATTCTGTTTGTTAACAGCAGCTGTTCATCACTAAAGCTCAATTATCACTCAATTAATCACTTAATTACTTAATTGCAATGTATATCTTCTTTCAGTGAACTCAACTGAATTAAGTTCAAAGTACTCATAACTGTGAGTTTTTTCAACTTAAACGGTTTAAGGCAATCGGTTTCCTCAAATGGTTTGAGTTAACATAACTTAAGGATATCTGTTTACTCAAACCGTTTGAGTTAAGTTTACTTGTCGGGTATTACAGTCAAGGCAATCGGTTTACTCAAACGGTTTGAGTTAAGTTAACTTGTCGGGTTTTACAGTGAGCATTTTTTCCAGTGTGCATCAATGAATTGTTTAAAAAGGGGGAGGAGACTGAAAAAAACTCTGGGTTTATCGAATAAAACCTGCTCCTGACCAGGTTAGGTTCATAGAGTAAGTTACCATGGTAACTGACTCTGAGTATAAGTAAGCTCTCTTTCAGAAACGGGCTTGACTTACCCTGCTTTCTCAGGTTTGACAAACCCTCCATTCTGAAACAGAAAACCTAGAGTTCCCCTCATTTCAGGGTTAACATACTCAGAGTTTTCACTTAACCTCCTTTGTGAAGTAGGCCCCAGGTCAAATGTTTTTGTGCAATGACCACTTAAGTGTAAAACTGTGTCTCTGACAACCAGTTTCCTATAATGTGCTCAGCATACAAAGTTATTACATTTAAGTTTAATTCTAATCTGACTCCATTTTTAGTAGGACCTCGACTTTAGGTTGAAAGGCAAATTGGTTGTTTGTCTGTCTCTAATTATTATTATTATTATTATTATTATTATTATTACATTTGATTATTCTAGTTAACTCTTTACTCATTCATTATAATCTGTGTCGCTCAGGGTGTATCATGCATGTGCATGTACCCCACGATCAAAACCTCTCGAGTCTGATCGTTATTCAGAGGTCATGACTAACTATTTAATAGGTCGTCTATGCATACTGTGGGCTAATTCTGGCTACAGAAGCTCCCTGACCCTTTTGCTTCAATTCTTTAAATACAAAACTAAAATAAAACATCCCCCAAAGGAGGCATGTACAAACGAACAGAGGGTAATTTACATGGAAGACCCTGGGAAAGGGCACACCCATTACAGTAAACAAAATATCTCTTAACTCATAGGATCTGTAATATTTTAATCTACTTTTGTAATATTGAGACCATTGTATCAGTTGCAATGAGACATTTCAAATGATACCAGACAGGACTGTTAGTTCACTTGTATTGGCATTTTCATGTAATCATTTTGAGCAGACTGAGTAGAAGGAAGCATGGGTGAAGGGATTTAAAAAGAAACTAATGGACAGAAGGTAAGGAAGTCTCCTGCAGCTCCACTTTGTGGCATGTCTCGAAGATGCCCCTGTATGTTTCTATTGTCTGTTTCTCAGGAAATCAATCTTTCATCCTTACAATGCTGAATAGGACTTTGGAATAAAGTGCTACCATTTTGACTGTACATGATCCCCTAAATATGTACATATTGTATATTCTCTTAAATGCACATAGGATGAGCAGTTGTTGAAAGAGCACATGTTTCAGATGAAGGTGTTCTCACCTGAAATGAAGGTAAGAGCAAAGAACATAAGGGGACTTTTATTTACTTTATTTAACTTTATTTACTTTTAATATTATTATAAGCAGTAGTTGTATATTGTGTGTTATTATAAGAAGTATTAGCTTGTTTAAATGTTTCTTGTTATTCCAAATGTATTGTACAGAAAACATAACAAGAGTATATTAACTTTAGCCAGAAAACTGTAATTTCTCTTGTCAGTTTATACTGATTTATATGGATTTTAGTTTGAATAACTGAGTTTAATAATTATTTATATAGTTATGTCATGGTTATTTGTCACATTATTTTCCTGACTATTTTTCCAGGAACATGCGCTTCTATCAGTAATAAATACTCTGTGTTCATACTGGATAAATAATAAGGGTAATGAACAATTAAGAGTTGTAGATACTTTTCGCATAATGCTGACGGATGTGAGTATGCTGCTTACTCTACCATATTCTATCATTCTGTTTCAAATATCAAAATGATTTAGTTACATTCAATGTTTCCCTATTTCTTTCTATAGCTAGATAAAAAATTTGAAGTCTTTTGTGCAAATCTCAACTGCACGGATGCTTACACAGTACGCAACATTGACACAGCCACTTTTGGAAAAATGTATAGAAATTCTTGCAATGGATCTGTATCAGGTATAGTAGACATATAACCTCTCATCATTTATCCTTTTCCTTTAGTCTTGCTCTTCCTTAATTTATATACTATATAATATAATATGAACAATGGCCACCATAAATCTCGAGCTAGACAACACTTATTTGTAGCTGAATGCATAGAATTAGCCAGAATATTTATAAAACAAACAAGCTAAATTGCATGATCTGGATATATAGAATGTTATGAATAATACATTTTTGAAAATGCCCATTTAGCTCACTTTCTCTCTTTTTTCTCTACTTAGACCTGAAGTGTCCATCAAAGAGTAAGTTATTTTACATTGTCTCACTCACAGTATATCCATGATGAACTTTTTCGTCTACTCTTTGTAAAAAAATAAAAAATAAAATAAAAAACTCAGTAAGCAGACGAAAAGGAAACCATTAACTTGTTTAAGCAATAGCTGATTATTTTGCACACACACACACATATTAAAACTGTGCTTTTAAAATGTCTGGATGTTTCCAGTAGCTCTGAAACTGATTTCTTTAGCTCACACAGTATCACACGTTAATCTCTGTACTACAGAAATTGTTGAATTATTATGCTGAAACCTTTTGGAAAATATCATGTTTTCATCAATATCACACAGGCGCACCTTTAACAACGATCAGCCCAACTCCTGAATCCAGTAAGATAACTCAGTTTCTTATTTCACATCTCAAACACAGATTTTTTTAACTGCCATTCACAAGTATTTAAATTAAAAACAGATAATTAGTTCATGTACATTAAAATAACTATTTATAAAATGATTAACATCAAAGTTTCATGTCAGATCTAACTATCTAAAAGTACATGAAAGAAACATCATGCCCTACTAAACAAATCGAATTATTAAAAAGCGACAACAAACAAAGTATCTCGCTTTGACAAGAATGTCTTTTTTTCTTTTTTTACTTACTGAAGTAGATGTGAAACTGAAGATAATGGAAGGGAAGAGAAAACCATCATATTCAAAGTTTTGCCCATACAGTATATCCCCTTTCTGAGCACATGCACGGTTTTATACTGTAGCTAAGTGTAATATAATCTGTTTTCTAATTAATCAGGCACAACAGTCCATTTAATCACCACAGATCATGAAAGTTCAATATTGTATGGTGTTTCATATTCACATCAACACAGAGTACAGCACAGATAAGATCTGCCATGTTAATCAGAGTTTTTTGACATTAAACCAAATGTTCTAATCACATAGGTATAACATCTTTAACAACATTGGTCAGCCCAAAAATCACTGCTCCTGAAAGTAAGGATCCCATTAATCTTCTTGGATTACATACATACGAGTATTTGCATGTAATACACTGAGCATTAAAGGCTTACTCCACCCCAAAATGAAAATGTTGCCATTAATCACTTACCCACATGTCGTTCCAAACACGTAAAAGCTTTGTTCATCTTCGGAACACAATTTAAGATATTTTGGATGAAAACAGGGAGCCTTGTGACTGTCCCATAGACTGCCAAGTAAGTAACACTGTCAAGGTTCAGATAAGTATGAAAGATTTTACTTGGAAGTCTAAGGGACAGTCTCAAGTTTTCATCCAAAATATGTTAAATTGAGTTCCGAAGACGTACGGAAATTTTATGTGTTTGGAACGACATGTGGGTAAGTGATTAATGGCAACATTTTCATTTTGGCGTGGAGGATCACATTCCTTTAAATTCAGTTAATAAAACCAACAGAAATTTAACAGGAGATTTGTATGGGGACATCAGATTTATATGGCCTGCTTTTACTGTGTGTGTGTGTGTGTGTGTGTGTGTGTGTTTGTTCATTTTTTAATATGAGTCTGCAATATTTTGTAGATGTGACCGCAGATCCATCGGCACATACAGAACTCATCAGTAAGTTTGTCTCTTGTGAGAGCAGCTTCATCTGTGATGAGCAGCATAAAACCTTCAGCATACACTCATCTGACATATTGTGCATTCAGAAAGTTTGATATTTGCACAATTCTCATTTGTTTGTGAAATACTAATTCAGAAAATAATTGAATAAGTAAACCCAAAATGTATTTGTCTTTCTATACATACCAGGCTGCACCTAATGAAGTCACCACAGCTTGTGTATTGCCACAAATTACTTATTTTACTAAAATAGCCATTTACTAATTACTAATAATTTTATGCATAGCTACTAATGGTTTTGTTAAATAAAAAATGAATATGATTTATTTCAGCATAATCTTTAATATCACAAGCCATTTTTTTTTAATGAATACCATATAAGCAATTATCTTTAAGTTGACACTGGCTGCTAGATCTCATGTTTTTGTACGGTTTTCCCTTTTATTACAGATAAAGGTGACGATCAGTTGGGTAAGTGTCAGATCTGTGGGTCTTTCTGACCAGTTATTTTTTGCTTTCAAGTCTTCTCTCTTCCAAATAAATCTATGAAAACTGACATTTTTTTCTTTCTTCAAGCTACCATTAAAACATGTTCTGGACTCCTTGTTGTGTCATTTCTGCTGAATATTGTTTTACTCTTGAAGGTGTTTCACATGCACAGGAAGGTAAGATTGTCTAATCATTGATTTGATTTGTGAGTTTGTATAAAATTAAAACAAGTTATTTTGTATTTGGGTAAGGGGGCATGGTTTAACTTCAAATCAATTCTTCTGGCTAAAATACGAGTTATCTATCATATCATAATATTGCTTTCTCCATGAAAAATACTTTTGTCGGAGTAAGAAGAGGATTATGCACAGATCAAGCACGGTTTAAATGTTAAAACAGCCCAAAACTAATTTTAATGTAAGAGGATAACACGGGATGGACATTTTCACAGGAGGAAACATTATTATTGATTATAGATTTTTTATTTATTACAGATTAATTATTTAAAATTTAAATTAAATGAAAATCCTTAATTTGCTCACATGGCAATCTTTAATGGTATTATTTTAAGTTTTAAAACAAAAACGTTTATTTTGGATGCGATTAATCGCTTGACAGTACTATTTTACGTTATATTTTGAACCTTTGTTAATGAAACCAATCAAGTTCTCTCTAATGAGAGCAGCTTCATCAGTATTTCAGTTCTTCAGTATACATTCAGTGATGGCTTTCATTTTTCTTTCCTTTTTTTCAGTCAAAAACATCCAGAGAGATGACACACTTGGAGTTGAGAGGTAAACATCTGATTTAGGTAACACCATTTTTGTAGATTATGGAAAAGGCTTCAGATGAGAAGGATATATACTTTTACAGTATGTCCAGTCTTGGACATTCATGTATACATGACAAAAATGTTTACATTATTCTTCTTTCTCCTTTTTACTTGCAGGAAATTAATAATTTTAGCACTTTGGTAAGCTGTTTTTTTTTGTCACTCGCCTATTTTTTTAATCATAAAGTTTCTGTATTTATTCTTTTATAAACTTCTAATCTAATCTTTTTTTTCTTTTTCAAGTCAGTCACCTGTTTACGTGTTTCTCCAGCTACTTAGTCATTCTCCAGTCATCTCTTACTGCATCCACACTCTCTATGCTATACAAGGCACAGTTCTGTTTTTAAATCGGTGACTGACAATATGACTGACATTCACACAGCTTGTGTATTTTTCAGATTTTAATGGCAATTATCTTAAATGTGCCTCTGTAACTGTTAGCCATCATATATCAGGTACTCCTGTTCATGGTTTTCTGACCTAGAATGATGTGGAATAAAATGGTCTGTCTGTCTAGCCCACAGATGTTTTAAGAAATACTTTAAATATACCATAATTCCCAATAGAAGAAACCCTCTCTTTTTAACACTTTATTTTATTCAGCTTGGTATTTATTATCAGTTTTTATTTGATCTACTTACACATCCCCAGTTCTTTTTGTTGTATTGATATATATATATATATATATATATATATATATATATATATATATATATATATATATATATATATATATATATATATATATACTTTTTTTTTTTTCACAAAAAAATTATAACTATTGCGAAAATTATTGGGGGAAAAGAATATATCCGCTTTCGCATTCAGGTCTTGAATGGTTGTGCCAGATGGGAACAAAAAGTATTTACAGACAAATTACAGCTGCAAAAAAGTAATATATCCTGTTTTCAGGAGTTTATATTTTGTGTTGTTTATTTTATACAATATCTTTCTATGTTTATATTTTGCAATGTTTGCGTGTAAGAGAGGACATGCATAATATATTTCTGGGTATCTCAGAAGTCAGAATGTAAATTTTATGTTAATGATCTTTGTGCCATTGTGTAAAATTGACAATTGTTTTCTGTCTCATGTAATCCATGTGTATCTTAGACCTAATTAAATGTCACTAAAAAGTTGGACAGTCATTTTCATCATTTTGTGTCTTCCTTACCAAGAAGTAGGCCTAGTATGTGCTCCCTTCTATATATATATATTTTTTGTATTATCTTCTATTTAATTAAATCAGGCACCTGTCACATCTAGAACGGCACATACACATTTTCTTGCATCATTTCTTTCTCCTTTGAGGAGTGAAGCCGTCGTCGGTCTAAGCAAGGTACTTTTATTTTAAAATCTACAACAAAGGCTGTTCTTGCAGCAGAGGATTCCATTCTAAAGAGTAATAATAGGAAAGACAGAAAACTGGTACAATGCTGGACAGAGGAATGTCAGCAGGCAGTGAGGAATAGGAATAAAGCATTCAGATTAGAACATTAGAGCATTCAGAACCCACAATATGCAGCATTTGATTAAGTACAAGAAAGCTCATGCTATAGTGAGAAGAACAGTACATCAGGTTAAGGAATTTTGCGATGGAATAGGAAGAACAACACTAGTGGGAGAGGTATGGGGTATGATAAAGAGGATGAGAGGAGACAAAGGGGAATTGGAAAAAACATTTTTAGTAACAGAGGAAGGAACAGCAGTGTCAAATAGGAAAAAGGCAGAGAGCATGGACAAAGAATTTGCTAAGAATTTGTCACAGTTTAACAAAGATAGAACATTCTTTATGCAACATTTTGAGAATTTTGTTGAGGTAACAGATTATAAAATGTTCTCAAAAACACATTGGCACAATGCTTCAAGATAACAAATGAAGAACATTCTCTCAGCTACATTAGAAGAACGTTCATCATTGAGGCTTGAGGTCATGAAATATTTTAATAAAACGTTCTTCTAATGTGACGTTTTAACAAAGATAGAACATTTTTTCCGTAACATTTTGAGGATGTTTTGAGGATGTTGTTGAGGTAATAGATTATAAAATGTTGTCAATAAAAGATTGTGACACAGTTTCAAGATAACAAAAGGAAGAACATTCTCTCAGCCACATTAGTAGAACGTTATACGAACATCATTGAGGCTCGAGGTGATGAAATGTTTTAATAAAACATTCTTCTAATATGACGGTTTAATGAAGTAAGAACATTTTACCTCCAACATTTTAAGGATGTTGTTCTGGTAATAATTATACAATGTTGTCAATAACACACTGACACAATGTTTCAAGAAACAATGTTTTCAAACAATAATTGACTGATGTAAAGGAGGGAAGAAGTGCTTCCAATCGTGTTCTTGTTATCGATGGTTACCTGCATAGAAACACGTGCAGCCATCATCCTGTTGCATCAGAATGGCCTCAATACTGTAGAAGGAAGGAGTATTAATTAAGTTCTACCAGAAAGACTCAGGAGGTGAAGATTAAACGCAAAAAAGTATTAATTTACAAAAATAATAAATAACAGAATTATTTTGGTGTAGGCCCATCTTTAGCTTGAATCAGACGTTGTAGATTCCAGCTAATCCTGCCGAAGACGAAGGCAGGGCGGAGCATACCCCCGCATGGACAGGGCTAACATGGTGGTGGTGGGGAGGATGGAGGGAAACGTTGCGGCAGTATCTGCAAACACAATGAGGTGTGAGTAGAGGGCTTTTATATTCCTTGTGTTGAGTGCGGATTGACTAGATCTAATTGTAATGTGACATGGCATTAAGTCTTCCAAGTAGAACTTGCGCTGACACTTCCACTTCTACCAGAAAGACTCAGGAAGTGAAGATAAAATGCAAAAGTATTTATTTACAAGACCAATACATAGAACAGAATTATTTTGGCGTAGACCCCATCGGTAGCTTGAGTGAGACGTTATAGATTCCATCTATTCCTGCCGAAGACAAAGGCATTGCGGAGCATACCCCAAAAGTAAGAAGAAAATTAAAAACCCACCAGACGAAGTACTTCTTACAAGATTCTAGAATATATGGATAAAAAGAAGAAAAGATAAGATTTAATTAATAAAGTGATTATAAAAGCACTTAAAAATGCCGCACAGTGATAGAGGCCATGATAGGCCAGACAGTAGTGTTGTCACGATTCCAAAATTATTGTTTCGATACCGATACCTAGTCAAGAATTGCGATTTAGATACTTTTTCGATACGTTTCCTGAAAGTGGAAAATACACTCTCAAATATCATTGCTGTGCTTTATTTTAAAATCGGGACAACATTCTAATCATATAACACACTAATAAATGAACATATGAACAGCATATATGTTAAACATTTGAACAAAATATGAAATATCAAAATATAAAAAATAAATTAGAGCAATGACATTCAAGGTAAAGAAAGAATAAATTTAGCAGCATTATCTCAGTTATCATAAGAAACATAAGAGTAATAAATTTATCTTGATTCTGAACTTTGAATAAAAATATGAACAGCGATTATATTAAACAATGTTTCTGAACTCAAAAGATTAAATGTCAAAAGATAAATAATATCAATTTAAGCAATGGCATTCAAGTAAAAAAAAAAAAAAAGCAAATAAAATTTAGCAGCAATATCTGAGATATTGTAACTTATTCTGTCAGTTGTGCAACCAGTGAAATTTTTGAGCGTCATCTTTTTCTTCCAGTCGTGGACCGGCGGCCACAGTATCACTTGTGCTCGTACATGCAGCCTAGTGATGCGCGGGTCGGGTTTTTTTCCAATCCGTGGGTCCCGCTTTTTTTTTTTTATTACTTGGCCCGCCCCAGCCCGCAAATAAAGTTAAATTTCTTTACCCACCCCGACCCGCGCATCGGGGACATCACGGAAGATACGTTGCTACTTAGACCTTCGTATTGTAACCTTATTAAAGAACCTAATAAAATATTAAAATATATATTCCAAATATTTAATATAGGCTATATGAAATTGCACTAGTGATGGTTCGTCCGTGAACGAATCTTGTAGGTGAATGAATCTGACTCATATTTCTCGTTCCCTTATCGAGTCGGTCTCTCGACATTGCGTATGGGGAAATCCATTTCCTCGAAATTATGAAGTCTGATTGAATAACTCTTTTGCTTGCAAATAGCCAATGGCGCCCTCACCCTCACCTGATTGGCTGACAGCCATCAATATAGGTAACGGCGGGCACCAAAAACCTCAGAATCTTTTTTTTCACTTGAGTCTGGTTTCGCCGTGGATTCACGCATACAGAGCGGAAAATTGTGGAAAATTATCCCCTCTCGCGTTCTGGTGATTTTACTCTTATAATGTCTCTTTGCCGCATGTGTGGTGGGCCCACTGATTTCCCGGACGCACACGAGCAGTGTGTGCTGTGCCTGGGTCGGGCTCACGCAGAGGCGGCATTCGAAGGTTCGGGATGTCGTGCCTGTGAGGAGCTTCCCATCAAGATCCTTCGTGCAAGGCTGGCCATTACCTGCAATGGGGGCCCTGTATCTCCTGCCACTCCCCCGTCAGCCACCGTCGAGCCACGAACCGGGAGACTGCAGAGAGCTCCGTCGACGGATTCTGTCGAGGTACTGGCATCGGCCCAACGCCCACGCCACCCTCACGTGGAAGATCCCCTCTCATACTCTGAGGCCAGTTACCGCCCTCCACTTGAAGCGCGGGAAATGGTCTCATTTGGATATGACGAGGATGACGCTATGTCTACTAATGCCTCAGACCCGGGAGCGTGGTCCGAGGCCCCGTCTGAAGCCGCCCCCGCCTCGCTGGATGCCGAGTTTATGGCGGTCATCACGGAGGCGGTGGCCTTACTCAGCCCGAGCCCATGCACAGGGGACCCAGCTGCTGACGACGGTGGAAGGGGTGGAAAATCGGATACGCGCGACTTTCGGATAGCATCCTCGTGCCTCCCGTCGAGGATGCTATCGCGGCCCACCTGGCGTCTTCTCCCGGCTGGAAAACCGCCTCTTTGCCTTCTAGGCCATGTCGAGCTACTGCTCACATCGCCGAGAAGGCGTATATATCGGCTGGACATGCAGCATCTGCCCTCCACACGATGGCAATCCTGCAGGTCTTCCAAACTCGGCTCCTGGAGTCCCTGGACGAGGGAAGCCCGGACCCAGAGTCGCTCAGGAAGCTGCGCACGGTGGCGGATCTCGCTCTCGCGGCGTCGAAGAAAGTCGCGCAGGGAATCGGCCGCAATATGAGCAGCCTTGTGGTCCTGCATCGCCATCTGTGGCTGACACTGTCTGGCATGCGCAATGCCGAAAAGAGGCAGTTCCTGAATGCGCCGGTGAGCCCCACCGGTCTTTTCGGTGTCGCGGTGGAATCTCTGTCAGAGAAATACGCCGAGACCGTCAAGCAGTCTAAGATGATGCCTCATCTCCTGCCGAAACGGTCTCAAGCCCCCCCTGCAGCGAGGTCCAGGTCTTCTTCAGCGCAGCGCCCAGCGGGATATACCAGGCGCGCGTTCCCGAGCGCGGTAGTGCGTCGTGAGCCAGAGCCACCGTTCCGCCAGAGGCAGCCCAGGAAGCCCCGTTTTGGTACTAAACCGGCCTCTAGCAGCCAAGGGCGCCCGGCGGGCAAGAAGGAGCAGTGTTCCTGATGCTCGTGCCAGGGGGAAGAGAGCGCGGGACGTGTTCGTCGGACCCGCAGCGAAGAGGGCGTGTTCCCGCCCAGAGTTCGTCAACGATGTAAATGTTGTGAGAATGAAACCGCTGTCTTCTGTTTCAATAAACATGCATTACATGCCTCAGCAAAAGAGCTTTCTTCCTCCCTCTACTATTACCCGCTACATAAGCGAAGCCTCTCCCCCGAGAGACGTTTTGCAAAGCGGAAGCTCGGGGAAACCCGAGGAGGTGACTATGTATGCTCCTGTGCAAGAAGCCGCGGACGAGTCACCTGCCATTCATATGGCGGTCAATGCTTCCCCGGTGGCTGGCGCGCAGCCCCTGCCGCAGCATGCATTAATACCATCTGTATTGAGTCATCTGAGCTCGTGGGCGACACTCCCCGCGGCATCTTATTGGGTGATCAACACGATAAAACGCGGCTATACGCTCCAGTTCGCTCGCAGACCACCCCGCTTCGGCGGTGTGATTATGACAGAAGTATCAGAACAGAGCGCCCCGCTGCTACGAGCAGAAATATCCTGTCTCCTGGCCAAACAAGCAGTAGAGATAGTGCCCGAGGAACGGAGAAATTCAGGGTTCTACAGCCGTTATTTTCTAGTTCCGAAAAAGGACGGAGGTATGCGCCCCATCTTAGACCTGAGATTACTGAACAAAGCGCTCCCGAAACGCACGTTCAAGATGATAACTGTGAAGCAGATCCTCGCGCATATTCAGCCCGACGATTACTTCATTGCAGTGGATCTAAAGGATGCATACTTCCACATCCAGATAGCCCCACATCACAGGCGCTTCCTGCGTTTTGCATTCGAGGGTGTGGCGTACCAGTTCAAAGTGTTGCCTTTGGGTTCGCTTTGGCTCCCCGCGTATTTACAATGTGCATGAATACAGTGCTCGCTCCCCTGAAGCTCAGTGGAATGCGCATACTGAACTATCTCGACGACTGGTTAGTCATCGCACGGTTGAGAAGCGCTCTCGAGGAACACAAACACAGACTCCTCGCCCATCTGACAGGTTTGGGGCTGTCTGTGAACATTCAGAAGAGCACGCTGCAGCCGCGCCAATATATCACATTCCTGGGTATGATACTGGACTCGCGCACTATGATCGCGAAGCCGAGAATCCAGTCGATTCACAATACACTAGCCCTCTTCGTTCAAGGCAGAGCTATCCCCTTAAGAACGTTTCAGAGGCTGATCGGTCTGATGGCGGCCGCAGCCTCCGTCTGCAGACTGGGGTTGTTGCACATGAGACCGCTTCAACACTGGTTACAGAGCCGAGTGAAGCCGCGGGCGTGGAGAGAGGGAACGGAACGCCTTATCATAGCACGTTCATGTCTCAAGACTCTGGTGCCTTGGTTCGGCACGACCATATTCGAGCAGGGTGCTGCTATGGGCAGAGTGGTCAGACGTGTAGTGGTCACCACTGAGGCTTCACTATCAGGCTGGGGAGCCCTATGCGATGGCAGACCAGCATTCGGTACGTGGACAGGGGACCAGACGCACTGGCATATAAACTGCTTGGAGATGGAAGCGGTTCATCTAGCACTGCAAAGTTTCCTTCCGTTTGTGAAACACCGTCATGTTCTCATCAGAACGGACAACACGGCGGTGGTGGCGTACATCAATCGCCAGGGAGGTTTACGTTCGCGATCCCTGCAGGGATTAGCGAGTCAGCTGCTGTTATAGACGGACAGGGTACTTCTGTCGATTCGAGCAGTGCACGTACCAGGCAGTTTGAATTGCGGCGCCAACATGCTGTCCAGGGACGGCATTGTACACGGAGAATGGAGGCTCCATCCGCAAATGATAAATATGATCTGGAATCTGTTCGGCAAAGCAGAGATCGACCTCTTTGCGTCGCAAGAGAACGCCCACTGCCCTCTGTACTTCTCGCTGACAGCATCCCCCCTGGGGGGAGACGCGCTGTCGAGCCGCTGGCCCAAGGGACGGAAGTATGGTTTTCCCCCAGTCAAGTTAATGCCGCTGGTGCTGCAAAAGATCAGGGAGGAGAGATGTGCGTTGATCCTGGTAGCACGCAAATGGCCCAACCAGCCGTGGTTCCCGGAACTGGTGAACATGTTGCGGCTTCCCCCGTGGCGGATCCCGCCGAGAAGGGACCTCTTATCCCAGGCGAGGGGCACCATATGGCACCCCAACCCAGAGCTTTGGGACCTGCATGTGTGGCAGATCAGCGTGGAGTATATCAGCGAGTGCTGCAGACAATAGCAGAGGCTAGAGCCCCTTCGACGAGGCGTTTATACACTCTGAAGTGGAAAGTATTTGCTAACTGGTGTGTTGACAAAAATGAGGACCCCAGCAGTTGCGATATTTCCATTATTCTGACCTTCCTACAGGAACGTCTGGATGCTGGCAGTACCCCATCTACAGTGAAAGTCTACGTGGCCGCTATCGCTGTTTTTCGTAACTTGCTAGACGGCCATTCAGTGGGGAGGCACCCCCTGATAACGAGTTTTCTTCGGGGAGCTAGGCGGCTTAATCCACCCCGCCTTCGTCAGATGCCGGTCTGGGACCTGTCGTTAGTGCTTAGTGCGCTGTCCTACCCACCTTTTGAACCAGCCGAGTTTAGCGACCTTAAAATGCTCTCATGTAAGACGGCGCTACTGCTCGTGCTAGCTTGCGGGAAACGAGTGGGAGACTTAAATGCCCTGTCAGTGAACAGCGCGTGTATGCAGTTTGGACCGGAGGATTGTATGGTCAGACTTTTACCCAAACGCGGCTATTCGCCTAAAGTACTCTCAACGCCGTTCAGAGCTCAGATAGTTACAATTCAAGCATTTTCTCCCGAGGAGGACAGTAATTCAGTGTCTCAGAAGTGCGCTTTGTGCCCCGTGCATGCTTCCCGGGGAACCGCCTGCCCAATCGGGGTGCATGCCCACTCCACAAGGAGTTTGGCGTCGTCATGGGGTTGGGAGAAAGGCATGTCTATTCAGGACATTTGTTTCGCAGCGGGCTGGTCGTCTCGCAACACGTTTGCGAGATTCTATAATTTGGACATTCCCTCGTTCGCATCACATGTGCTGTCAGTGCAGGAGGAGGGAGTCGAGCAGTCATTGGACTAGGCTATGGCACGCCTTGTCTGGCACGTGCACTAGCCATGGTTTCGACCAGGTCATATAGACAGCGTCAGTTATTTTAGTAATAGCTGCGGTTGAGGTATTCATTCACTATCTAGTGTGGCCCCTTTATTATGCCCGCATTATAAGCCGGCAGTGTATTCCCAAGCACCAACATATTGCTGCATTTTCCCCATATCACACCAGTGTTGCTTATCTAAGTGCACTGGGTTACGATGGTGTAAGAGCTGATTTGGCTCTGTGCCAAGAGGTGTTTCAACCAGGTCCGGTACCCGACCTAGAGCTAATGCGCTGTAAGAACTAGTGCTTATGCTCTTCTGTGGCTCGATGCGAGCTGGGCCGGACAGTATTTCCAACACGGCGGGGGTTTTATTGTTCCCCATACGTAATGTCGAGAGGCCGACTCGATAAGGGAACGTCTCCGGTTACTCACTTACCTTAGTTCCCTGAGAGGAGGGAGCGAGACATTACGTAACCTGCCGTGTGGAAAACCTTCCAGCCTCATAACTCTCATTCAGTCGAAGATTCTGAGGTTTTTGGTGCCCGCCGTCACCTATATTGATGGTTGTCAGCCAATAGCCATTGGCTATTTGCAAGCAAAAGAGTTATTCAATCAGACTTCATAATTTCAAGGAAATGGATTTCCCCATACGTAATGTCTCATTCCCTCCTCTCAGGGAACTAAGGTTACGTGAGTAACCGGAGACGTTCACTGAAGTTCCTCTCTCCACAGCAGCGCGCGAGCACGGCGCTTAAAGCAGCGCATGCGCAGCTCGTGAACAGCTCTGTGAACTGCTTCATCCTGTCAAAGAGTTACTCAAGATGTGACGGAGCATGTGATTTGTTGAATGTACGTAGTGAACGAATCCGCCCTTCACTGAACGAGATCGATAGATCTTCTCATTTGTGAACGAGCTGAATGAACTGATACATCTCCTGAGGAGAAAAAACACAGGCGTCCATAGGGAGGCACTAGAAGCGTGCGTTGCACACACCAACATGAAATACGTCTCTTACAAATCTGGAACGCAGTCATTCTTTGAAGTATCGATACTAATACATTTAGGAATCGTGACGTTTTTAATTTCCGAGAATCGCGATACTTTTTAAGTATCGGTGCACCGTGCAACCATAGACAGTAAAAGAAGCGTGCAACACTATGGTGCCGCCCCCTCCTCATCTGTCCCAGGAAGCCCTCGTTGAACTACTGGAGTAAGAGGACCTGACCAGTTACAGAGTGCCCATGAGTCTTGGCGAGCCGCATACAAAAGTGGACATTTTAGTTTTGTTTTGTGAGGCCAATTTTTTTATTACATTAAATTTATCTGTGTGCTTTGTCACTGTGTGATATGTAAGCTACTTAAATTTAACCAGTTACTTCAATCATCGCAATACTATAGTCTGTTCCCAATTACATACATGTATATATATATATATATATATATATATATATATATATATATATATATATATATATATATATACATATATATATATAGAAAACATCTTTACACTGAGAGTTGGAGGTGAAGCTAAATTTTACTTAATTCATTTACACAGACTGCTCATGTTTGTATTTACACAAAATTTGACTGAAGCATGTCATATTCTGGCTACAGACAAAAACTAAGAACTGTTCATGAATTTATTTCATTTTACAGATTAGAAAATCAAAATGTCACATTGATTTGTTTCAGTAGCATGAAAAACTTAAATGGTTAGTCAAACTGGGAATAAATGAAATAAAGTGAGATATGCATTTTTGCTGTCTACACTCCAAAATGCATCTTATGATGATGAGCATTCAGTCAATGAGTGTGTGCACTGTATAACTCTGGTGGAAAAAATAACTTCTGATTGGACATTGCATTCATAAGCTCAACTCAACATTTTTCAAATTTGAAATTTTGGGGGAATTTTTCCCCCAAGCCACCATTCATTTCCGATCATACTCTGCATGTGTTTAGTTCAGAAAGTCCCTCTTCATACCATGTCCATTGATCCAATCATTTTCTTTTTCTTTTTCTCCAGATGTAAAAATTTTGAAGAACAGGAAGTTCATGGGCTCCATAGTGGAACAAAATGTT
The DNA here is from genome assembly GCF_963082965.1 of Carassius carassius. Lineage (NCBI taxonomy): Eukaryota > Metazoa > Chordata > Actinopteri > Cypriniformes > Cyprinidae > Carassius > Carassius carassius. Next base: position 32,390,394 of record NC_081755.1, on the reverse strand, counting down.
CGTACCAAGAGCAAGTCATTTATCCAGGAAATTAACTCAAAGTGAGTTCTTCTTTAAAATGAGTCTTTTTGAGTTGATTGGGCCGGTGCTAAGGAAAACAAATAATACTCATTATGAAGCCTAATGTACTAGAATCAGCAGTTGAATTGTTTCAGAAAATTCTGATGTTTTTCAGAATAGAAATACATGTTAATACCAATGTCTAAACAGCTCTGTCAGTAGATAAGTAATAATTTTGTGATTTCAGTTTCTACATGAATTTTAAATAAATTTGTGTAAAATGTTTTATTTTTCCATTTTCTAGATATCTTTATAGACATCAGCCATTGAAAAATATCATCTGACTTTGTAGAAACTAGAATTCTTTTTCCCCCTTTCAGTGAAAGGATCCACACTCGCTGTTTCTTCTTAATGACTTGAAATCTATTTTAATTTAGCAATGGAGCAATTGACAATCAAATGTTTTGGCAACAAGCCTACTTCAGTGAATCATTTTTATTTATTTCCAAAAAATATTTGTAATGCTACAAAACTTTTCACTTTTGTCCACTTGGCGCTCTATCCATTGTGATGGGTTTTAAGCACCCTACGATCACAAATGGATCGAGGGGAAGCCCCGCTCCTTACCCTGCACCGGACCCCCCGTCAGCTAAGGATGGCCCTGATTAGGGGAAATGGCTTAATGTGTTAAAAATACTCAAAAAGAATCAGAAAAGTGTGCCATTTCTTATTCATGTTTTCACATGTATTCATTATTAAATGCTTGTAACTGCCCCTTTAAAGCCTTCTGAACAGCAAAGTTTTCAGTTATAGCTTTCTTACAACAGAAGGCCCTCTGGCAGTGTTCAAACAAGTTGGGTATACAGCATTTTAACAAAATGAAACATTGCTCATACTTGGCACCAACTACTTTAGTTGTGCCTGAAGGATTTCTATACTTTACTTATTTTTTTCTGTTGTTCATCATTGTCTATTAGTGCATAAGTGGTATATTTATAGTTCGGCCATTGAAAAATTCCATCATAGATAATAATTATCTCACACTGCAAGCCCCTTGTGTGTTTGGTCCTTTAATATTTTGTTTAAATTTTATGCTTTTAACTACCAATAATATTTTTATACTTACTATGTTTACACATTTTACTAAAATGAAATAGCTTTCATAGAATGCTGCCAAATTTGTTCAAAAATCATTGACACATTCTGTCTGGACCTGTTCCTAGTTATCAGTGACACTTTGCCTGTCTGTTACTGTGTGTATGTGTCATGTGATTAGTGACTGAGTTGTCTGTCCTGTCCTGTCACCTGATCCCATTCTGAATGTTGACCTGCTGAGTAGCTATAACTGGAATTCCTCTAATCACTTTGTTCTCTGAACAAAGTATCAGACTCCTTGCCTTTATCAACCAAACAGTATGTTTAAGTGAAGGTTTTTTTTAAAATGCATTTGTAAATTGTTTAGTCTGTCCCTTTCGTGTTTTGCTGTCACTTATGTTTAACAACCCAGAGATGAGTTATGCTCTGTGTGATATATAACTGGTTATTGTGAGGCAGGCCTTTACCTGCAACTTAATAATTTATGCCTTTATTGTACTTCATTAACACAGTCCAGAGTTCAGTTTATTAGTGGAGCCCCTATGTGGAAATGCAGAGCATCTGATCGAAGAGATCCTACTTCCTGGAGTGATGAGTAATGAAGGCCTGGTTTGGACTATATTCAACTACGTTAACACAAAGAAGTAGATTCTAGGCTTTGCTGTCTTCTTCACTAGATATCTGCTCGCTCTCTTGTTCTGGATTTGGGAGAAGACAGACTAGTGCTGAATGCTCAACCTTCTCTTCTCCACTTGGATATTTTCTTTCCCCTGCTTACAAGTAAACAGTGTTGCCCAGTTCAACACAAACACACATGTGAGGTCTTGTCAGGATAGCATACTTTGCCCAAGTTTTTTTTTTAAACGCTACACAATGACCACTATTTGACCCATTATATTAGTGCTGGTGTGGATTTGCAGTATGTCTTATACAGTTTTTCCTATTTTCTTTTCAGATGCTCACAGTGACCATGCCAGTGGTGTCTTCATAAGAACTATTGCAAGGCTATTATTTCATATTAAACTTAATTTTGTATACAGAAGGTGTTATGGGTGGTGCTCAAGAAGATTTAATTGGTAACTAATTATACAAGGTTTGAATATATAACCAAATTACAATATATAATAATTACATGTTTGTTTGTTTTTTTAGAGAGATACATTTCTGACAACGTCTGTTTTGTTGCCCTCTACTTTCTGCCAGGGATTATTATACAACCCGAATTCCGGAAAAGTTGGGACGTTTTTTAAATTTGAATAAAATGAAAACTAAAAGACTTTCAAATCACATGAGCCAATATTTTATTCACAATAGAACATAGATAACATAGCAAATGTTTAAACTGAGAAAGTTTACAATTGTATGCACAAAATGAGCTCATTTCAATTTAGATTTCTGCTACAGGTCTCAAAATAGTTGGGACGGGGCATGTTTACCATGGTGTAGCATCTCCTTTTCTTTTCAAAACAGTTTGAAGACGTCTGGGCATTGAGGCTATGAGTTGCTGGAGTTTTGCTGTTGGAATTTGGTCCCATTCTTGCCTTATATAGATTTCCAGCTGCTGAAGAGTTCGTGGTCGTCTTTGACGTATTTTTCGTTTAATGATGCGCCAAATGTTCTCTATAGGTGAAAGATCTGGACTGCAGGCAGGCCAGGTTAGCACCCGGACTCTTCTACGACGAAGCCATGCTGTTGTTATAGCTGCAGTATGTGGTTTTGCATTGTCCTGCTGAAATAAACAAGGCCTTCCCTGAAATAGACGTTGTTTGGAGGGAAGCATATGTTGCTCTAAAACCTTTATATACCTTTCAGCATTCACAGAGCCTTCCAAAACATGCAAGCTGCCCATACCGTATGCACTTATGCACCCCCATACCATCAGAGATGCTGGCTTTTCAACTGAACGCTGATAACATGCTGGAAGGTCTCCCTCCTCTTTAGCCCGGAGGACACGTCGTCCGTGATTTCCAACAAGAATGTCAAATTTTGACTCGTCTGACCATAAAACACTATTCCACTTTGAAATAGTCCATTTTAAATGAGCCTTGGCCCACAGGACACGACGGCGCTTCTGGACCATGTTCACATATGGCTTCCTTTTTGCATGATAGAGCTTTAGTTGGCATCTGCTGATGGCACGGCGGATTGTGTTTACCGACAGTGGTTTCTGAAAGTATTCCTGGGCCCATTTAGTAATGTCATTGACACAATCATGCCGATGAGTGATGCAGTGTCGTCTGAGAGCCCGAAGACCACGGGCATCCAATAAAGGTCTCCGGCCTTGTCCCTTACGCACAGAGATTTCTCCAGTTTCTCTGAATCTTTTGATGATGTTATGCACTGTAGATGATGAGATTTGCAAAGCCTTTGCAATTTGACATTGAGGAACATTGTTTTTAAAGTTTTCCACATTTTTTTGACGCAGTCTTTCACAGATTGGAGAGCCTCTGTCCATCTTTACTTCTGAGAGACTCTGCTTCTCTAAGACAAAGCTTTTATAGCTAATCATGTTACAGACCTGATATCAATTAACTTTAATAATCACTAGATGTTCTCCCAGCTGAATCTTTTCAAAACTGCTTGCTTTTTTAGCCATTTGTTGCCCCCGTGCCAACTTTTTTGAGACCTGTAGCAGGCATTAAATTTTAAATGAGCTAATTAAGTGGATAAAAGTGTAAAATTTCTCAGTTTAAACATTTGCTACGTTATCTATGTTCTATTGTGAATAAAATATTGGCTCATGTGATTTGAAATTCCTTTAGTTTTAATTTTATTAAAATTTAAAAAACGTCCCAACTTTTCCGGAATTCGGGTTGTAGAACTGGGTTCTTTAAACCGCAAAGAGAGAAGAATGACTGTTATGAGAGAGTTTGTTGAATGACATTCAGTGCTCTGATGAGTGCCAAGGCTCAATGTTTGGTGCAGTCCCACAGGAAATTTGAAGAACTTTGTTGGTGCTTTGATTAAAGCCCAATGCAATGTAAATAGAAGCAAACGCTGCATGTTCTAGTGAAGTCACATGGGAGAAATCCCAGCTAGAAATTTTTTGTTCTAAAAATGTTTTTATAACATTATCAGGCAGTGTTCTATTAATGTTTTTAGCGGGTAGTTTTATTTAAGTTCCCAGAACGTTCTCTTTAAAGGTAGGATAACATTGTCTAAAAACATTATAAAACTGTTAAGTGAAAACATTGTTATAACAGTAGTCACTAACGTTTTTTTAATGTTTCCAACAGGTAGTTTTATTTATGTTCCCAGAATGTTCTTTTAAAAGGTAGGGTAACATTCTTCAAAAAACATTCTAAAAATGTTAGTTAAAAACATTGTTAGGACATTATTTTCCCCATAATGTTCTTTTAAAGTTTTTTGCGGGTAGTTTTATTTGAGTTCCCAGAATGTTCTCTTAAAAGGTAGGGTAACATTCTCTAAAAACCTTCTGAAAATGTTTAGTGATAACATTGTTAGAACATCATTCCCTAACATTCTTACAAAGTTTTAAGGGGGTAGTTTTGTTTAAGTTCCCAGAATGTTCTCTTAAAAGTTAGGAAAACATTCTCTAAAAACATTCTGAAAATGTTCAGTGATAACATTCTTACAAAGTTTTTAGTGGGTAGTTTTATTTTAGTTCCCAGGACGTGCTCTCAAAAAGTTAGGAAAACATTCTCTAAAAACATTCTGAAATGTTTAGTGATAACATTGTTAGAACATCGATCCATAACATTTTAACAAAGTTTTAAGCGGGTAGTTTTATTTTTCTTCCCAGGACATTCTCTCAAAAGTTAGGATAACATTCCCTAAAAACATTCTAAAAATGTTTAGTGATAACATTGTTAAAACAGTATGCTGTAACATTCTTATAAAGTTTTTAGCAGGTAGTTTTATTTTTGTTCCCAGAACATTTTCCTATAAGATAACATTCTCTTAAATAATTCTAAAATTGTTTAGTGACAACATTGTTAAAACAGTAAGCTGTAACATTCTTACAATGTTTTAAGTGGGTAGTTTTGTTTTTGTTCCCAGAACATTCTCTCAAAAGATAGTTTAACATTCTTTAAAAACATTCTAAAAATGTTTAGTGATAACATTGTTAGAACATAATTCCCTAACATTCTTAAAAAAACTCAAAATTCTTAGCTATTACATTCTTAAAACATATAATTTTATTAACCTGAAAAAAAAAAAATCAAAATCTAACTCAGCATCACATGTTGTAGAACTCAGTAAAGTGCAGTGCATAATTAAGCGTCTGACTGTTGTTTGCTCAGAGTGCTCATCGTCTTTGCTTGTTGTGGTTCTTGCAGAAAAATAATACAGTTGTCTGTATGTTCAAACGTTCTCCTCCTCCAGTTTTCCAGCTATTCTCCCAGTTAGCAGCGCTGAGCTCTATTCACTGTGTGCATGATAGAGTTCTTCCTCATGGCCTATAACAGGGGAGCATACAACAGTGTAAACAGAAAGAATACAAATAATTATCACATCTTAAGATCACAAACAATATTGAAAACTTTCTGAACTACCCAGCCTAATTAGTCTTCACAAACTATGAAAAGACTAATTTACTGAAAGTTACATATGACACCTTATGAGTATATATACTGCTTCAATAAATTTAAAACACATCTACGTAATCAATTATACATGAATAAAACAACTTGACATTGGCTTGAAAAGCCCGAACCTTGAGCCGAGACTTGAACTTTTTGTTTTTTTAAATATATTTACTCCAGGATTTTATTTACTTTAATAAAGGCCAATATTCTTTTTAATCTTATTAAAATGTATGCATCATCTTTAAAGTCAAATTATTAGTTAACAAAAAAAAATATAAAAAAATAAATAAAAATGCACTATAGGGCTGTTACCAATCAAATTAAATTTACAGTGCCAAATTACAACTGCAATACATTTTAATAGGCCTATAAAAAAAAAAAAAAAAAAAAGATATGCGGAGGAAAAATTATTTTTTAAAATACATTAAACCACCAGTAGAAGATGGGAATTCACTGATTGGTTGGTTCAAAACACAGTAATGAGAAATACTTCTGCTGTCATCTTCCTTTGGAACTATTTTCATTGGTGAAACAGAACAAAACAGTCAATATTGTGTCTAAAATTTTCTTGTTTGTTGAACTAAAATCAAGGTAATATTTGCACTCATAGAAATATTCAGCAAAATAGCTCCCTTGTCATTGTATGTTACTCAAATGCATCATGTTAGAAATAAACTAAACATATTTAATTTTTACCTCAGTATGTTTCTATGTTTCTGTGAATTTCTTTATGAGTGGCGTTACACATTTCATTTCTCCATGAAAGTCTCTTCATGAAACAGTTCATGAAACAGTCAGGCAGCACAAGCAGCTGTTTGTGTAGAATGTAAAAAAAAAAAAAAAAAAGAAAATCAAAAGATTAATTTTAACCCACGGCCACCAATGAAATCCCAGAACTCTCTGACCCTCCATATACAGCAACGGTACTACCACCACGGTCAAGGCACACAAACATAGTAAGGACATTGTTAAAATGGTCCAGGTTCAATCATAAATTTACGAAGCTAAGAGAATACTTTTTGTGCACAAAAAAAATAATATAAGCCACTTTCTTCAACAATTATTTGCCTCCGCATATGTTCTGAAGATAAATGAAGTTACGGGTTTGGAACGAAATTAGGATGAGTAATTAATGACTGAATTTTCATTTTTGGGTGAAGCTAAATACAAGTAGAAACAGCGCATCCTTGTGGCGCAGAGGACACAAAAGAGCATACAGTGATCTGGAGTGACACAGAGGAGACGATTGACAAAGGAACTGCTGAATAAAGTCATTTTTGTTTTATTCGCTTACAAAAAGTATTCTTGTCGCTTCATATAACTCAGATTGCACGTCTGATGGCAGATGGAGTATTCTGAAGACACATTTCATAACTTTTATAGACCTTGACATGGTTATTTACTTGGCAGTCTATGGGACAGTCTCAAGCCTCCAGGTTTTAATCCAAAATATCTTAAATTGTGTTCCGAAGACAACTGGAGCTTTTACGGGTTTGGAACGACATGTGGTAAGTGATTAATTACAAAAATTTAATTTTAGGGTGGGGTATCCCTTAAAATACTAATGAACAACTAGGAGGGTGCGATATGACAATTTTGGATCGTGGACGATAAAAAGGTCTCCACGATCTGCTTTTGAAGAAATATCGTAGTATCATGCTACAGTGCACATTCTATCAGCTGCAGTTCTGGAGCCTCTGTCATATAGGCTGTACAATGCCACATGCATTCACAGCAGTGTTAACTCAGCAGTAAAGTTACTCATGTGCTAAGCGTGTTCTTTTAAATGTTTCATTCACGTGCTGGTCTGACCTGTGCTTTTTCTGAGCGCCGCATACAGCCAAAGGGCATGCGCTAAAGCCTGTCAAATAAAACAATAAAATAAAACAAAACACAAAGAGAAAAAAAAAAATTAACTCACTGCTCTTGACTGGAGAAATTGAATACAGTTGCTTTAGGAATCGGTTCATATAGTATTTTATTTTTTTATATTTGTTCATTTCTTGAATGGTCCTGCTAAATGCACCTATTGCACCTGAAAATAAAGCACTTTGTTTTATTTGTATGTCATGTGTAGTTGTAATTTATATCTTTGTCATTCTTTTATCCTTGTTATTAAAAAATAACAAAAAAATTATCCTCGCCTCCTTGGCCTAAATATCTGCCATTCTTTTTTTTCTGTTACCTTGAAAGGATTTGTCTTTATATAGGGAAATTTGTTTGGATGTAATTCTCAGACAACCTGCAAAATAGTAAAACCAAAATGTCAAAGAATTGTGATAAAATCGTGATATTTAAAAAAAAATAATAATAATTTCCATATCGCCCACCCCTATGAACAACCAATATACAGGTGCTTCTCAATAAATTAGAATGTCGAGGAAAAGTTCATTTCAGTAATTCAACACAAATTGTGACACTTGTGTATTAAAATAAATTCAATGCACACAGACTGAAGTAGTCTAAGTCTTTGGTTCTTTTAATTGTGATGGTTTTGGTTCACATTTAACAAAAACCCACCAATTCACTATCTCTACAAATTAGAATATGGTGACATGCCAATCAGCTGATCAACTCAAAACACCTGCAAAGGTTTCCTGAGCTTTCAAAATGGTCTTTCAGTTTGGTTCACTAAGCTACACAATCATGGGGAAGACTGCTGATCTGACAGTTGTCCAGAAGACAATCATTGACACCCTTCACAAGGAGTGTAAATCACAAAAAATCAATAAGCTGGCTGTTCACAGAGTGCTGTATCCCAGCATGTTAACTGAAAGTTGAGTGGAACAAAAAAGTGTGGGGAAAAAAAGATGCACAACCAACCGAGAGAACCGCGGGCTTATGAGGATTGTCAAGCAAACTGGATTCAAGAATATGAGTGAACTTCACAGGGAATGGACTGAGGCTGGGTTCAAGGCATCAAAAGCCACCACACACAGATGTGTCAAGGAATTTGGATACAGCTGTCGTATTCCTGTTGTTAAGCCACTCCCGAGGCGTCTTACCTGGGCTAAGGATAAGAAGTGGACTGTTGCCCAGTGGTCCAAAGTCCTCTTTTCAGATGAGAGCAAGTTTTGTATTTTATTTGGAAACCAAGGTCCTAGAGTCTGGAGGAAGGCTGGAGAAGCTCGTGAAGTCCAGTGTTAAGTTTCTGAAGGTCTGGAATTCATGGCAGCTTTCATTGGCCAAGGCCCACCCATGAGGCTGTTTGACCAACATGTGAAACAACCAATCACATTTCTTTTAATTCACCATCATGTTTCGAGGCGTGGAAATGTCGCCACAATGACAGAACAGTGTGTAAAACTTTCGGACATATTTGAAAGATTTTATGCCGCGAACATTAAATATTTCACATACTTTTGAAAATCCAGCATTTGGTTGATCCTGATAAGCACTTGTTGTCACAGTTGTAAACACGAAAGCTTTCTTCTTTCTTGAGGGGGCTTGGCACCATGGTGTCTTTGTTTCCAGGCAGAACGTTAAAGAACCCGACACACACATCTCACGGAAATCCTGTAGAATTCAACCAATCCGATGAGGACTTCGACACTTCTGAAGTGTTTCCAATTTTTTGTCCCATATGCATCAGAATTTTAGCCAATTGTCCATGGGCATGACATCTCAGGCTGAGACTAGAGATGCACCTGTAATCTGTTACCACAACAACATCCTCAAAACATCCTCAAAATGTTGCAGGTAAAATATTCTAGCTTTGTTATTAGGTCACATTACAAGAACATAAAAAATAAAAAAAAAATAAAAAAATTACATAATCTCAAGTCCCAGTGATCTTACTATAACGTTCTCCTAATGTGGCTGATAGAATGTTCTTTCTTTGTTATTTTGAAACATTGTAATAATATTTTATTGAGAAAATTACATAACCTGTTACCTCAACAACATCCACAAAACATCCTCAAAACGTTGCTGTAAAATGTTCTAGCTTTGTTATTACATCACGTTACAATAACGTTTAAAAAAAACATGTCATCACCTCCAGACTCAATGACATCCTTATAACGTTCCCCTACGTGGCTGTGAGAATGTTCTTTCTTTGTTATCTTGAAACATTGTAATAATGTTTTATTGACAACATTATGTAATCTGTTACCTCAACAACATCCTCAAAACATCCCTAATATTTTGCAGGTAAAATGTTCTAGCTTTGTTATTATATCACATTACAAGAAAGTTTTAAAAAAACATAACACTTTCTCAGCCCTCAGTGATGTTCCTATAATGTTCCCCTAATGTGGCTGAGAGAATGCTTTTTCTTAGTTATCTTGAAACATTGTAATAATGTTTTATTGTAAACATTATATAATCTGTTATCTCAACAACATCCTCAAAACATCCTCAAAATGTTGCAGGTAAAATGTTCTAGCTTTGTTATTACATCACGCTACAGGAACGTTTTATAAAAAAGCATAACACCATCTCAGGCCTCAGTGATGTTCCCATAACATTCCCCAAATGAGGCTGAGAGAATGTTCTTATTTTGTTATCCTGAAACATTGTAACAATGTTTTATTGAGAACATTACATAGTGTGTTACCTCAACAACATTCTCAAACATCCTCAAAATGTTGCAGATAACATGTTCTAGTTTTGTTAATACAAACCTGATTCCAAAAAAGTTGTGACACTGTACAAATTGTGAGTAAAAAATGAATGGAATCATTTACAAATCTCATAAACTTATATTTTATTCACAATTGAATATAGATAACATATCAAATGTTGAAAGTGAGACATTTTGAAATGTCATGCCAAATATTGGCTCATTTTGGATTTAATGAGAGCTAACCATTCCAAAAAATCTGGGACAGGTAGCAATAAGAGGCCGGAAAAGTTAAATGTACATATAAGGAACAGCTGGAGGACCAATTTGCAACTTATTAGGTCAACAGGCAACATGATTGGGTATAAAAAGAGCCTCTTAGAGAGGCAGTGTCTCTCAGAAGTCAAGATGGGCAGAGGATCACCAATTCCTCCAATGCTGCGGCGAAAAATAGTGAAGCAATATCAGAAAGGAGTTTCTCAGATAAAAATTGCAAAGAGATTTAAGTTATCATCATCTACAGTGCATAATATCATCCAAAGATTCAGAGAATCTGGAACAATCTCTGTGCGAAAGGCCGGAAACCCATACTGGATGCTCGTGATCTTCGGGCCCTTAGACGGCACTGCATCTCATACAGGAATGATACGTGAAAGTGAAGTGACATTCAGCCAAGTATGGTGACCCATACTCAGAATTTGTGCTCTGCATTTAACCCATCCGAAGTGCACACACACAGAGCAGTGAACACACACACTGTGAACACACACCCGGAGCAGTGGACAGCCATTTATGCTGCGGCGCCCGGGGAGCAGTTGTGGGTTCAGTGCCTTGCTCAAGGGCACCTAAGTCGTGGTATTGAAGGTGGAGAGAGAACTGTACATGCACTCCCCCCACCTACAATTCCTGCCGGCCCGAGTCTCGAACTCACAACCTTTCGATTGCAAGTCCAACTCTCTAACCATTAGGCCACGACTTCCCTGCAATATTCTAGCTTTGTTATTAGGTCACATTACAAGAACATAAAAAATAAAAAAAATAAAAAAATTACATAATCTCAAGTCCCAGTGATCTTACTGTACTGTAATGGAAATCACAACATGGGCTCAGGCAGGGGCAGACTGGGACCGAAAAGTGGCCCTGGACTTTCTGGCCCACAGCAGCCCACCACATCATAACGCATCCGCCCCTGGTTTGATGTCATTTATTAATTTAATATTTAAGTAAACAGTTCGGGAATTTTAACCAATAGGGCAACTGATCCTCCGTTGAAACAAACAAACAAAAAAAAACTGTGTGCAGCAGCTGTTCATCTAGTGACTCCTAGTGAGCAATACATGCTCATCATGACACAAACAATCTCCTAGAACTCACACTTTGCATTCAGTTAACAGATCCATACGAATCATGCATGAAATAGAAGTTTATAAACTCAAACGATAGCTTTATTTGCTTTACAGATGAACTTGAAGTCTTTATTCATTTGAAATGTTCAATAATAGATCATCTTTGGTTCGGTAATACAAGTTCATGATTTGTGATTTGTGAACAGATGATTCTTTTGAGTCAATCTTTTAAAATAATCATTTATTTTGTTGAATGAAACCTTGATCTTGATTGTTTGCACTTGTTTCTAAACTTGCCGATTCAAGCATTTTAAACAATTCATGTGCATTCGGAGCTTGCGCGCTCATTCAAAAACACGCGCCGAGAGCAGCATTTCGCGCTTACACAGTATTCATCTTTCACGTATCGTAACTTCTGAATGAACACATACACACACAATTATCTCAAAATAATTGTCTCCGTCATTTGAAAAAAATATATGTATATTTTTGTGTACCGGGTGGGCCGGCCCACACTGGCTAGTGGCAGACCGGGAAAAGTCCCGGTGCTCCTGATGGCAAGTCCGCCCCTGGGCTCAGGAATACTTCCAGAAAACATTGTCAGTGAACACAATCCACTGTGCCATTCACCGTTGCTGGCTAAAAATCTATAGGTCAAAAAGACGCCATATCTAAACATGATCCAGAAGCGCAGGCATTTTCTTGGGACCAAGTCTAATTTAAAATGGACTGTGGCAAAGTGGAAAACTGTTCTGTGGTCAGACAAATCAAAATTTGAAGTTCTTAAGATGCCATGTCATCCGGACTAAAGCGGACAAGGACAACCCAAATGGAGATCAGAGCTCAGTTCAGAAGCCTGCATCTCTGATGGTAGGGGGTTGCATGAGTGTGTGTGGCACGGGTGGCTTACACATCTGAAAAAGGCACCATCAATGCTGAAAGGTATATCCAAGTTCTAGAACAACATATGCTCCCATGCAGACATCGTCTCTTTCAGGGAAGACCTTGCATTTTCCATCATGACAATGCCAGACCACATACTGCATCAATTACAACATCATGGCTGACTAGAAGAAGGATCCGGATACTGAAATGGCCAGACTGCAGGTCAGATCTTTCACTCATAGAAAACATTTGGTGCATCATAAAGAGGAAGATGTGACAAAGAAGACCTAAGACAGTTGAGCAACTAGAAGCCTGTATTAGACAAGAATGGGACAACATTCCTATTGCTAAACTTGAGCAACTTGTCTCCTCAGTCCCCAGACGTTTGCAGACTGTTATAAAAAGAAGAGGGGATGCCACACAGTGGTAAACATGGCCTTGTCCCAACGTTTTTGAGATGTGTTGATGCCATGAAATTTAAAATCAACTTGTTTTACCCTTAAAATGATAAATTTTCTCAGTTTAAACATTTGATATGTCATTATGTTGTATTCTGAATAAAATCTTGAAATTTGAAAGTTCCACATCATGGCATTCTATTTTTATTCACAATTTGTACAGTGTCCCAACTTTTTTGGAATCGGGTTTGTACGTCACATTAAAAGAACGTTTTATAAAAACATTACACAATCTCAAGTCTCAGTGATGTTTCTATAACGTTCTCCTAATGTGGCTGAGAGAATGTTCTTACTTTGTTATCTTGAAACCTCATGCCAGTGTTTAATTGAGAACATTATATAATCTGTTATCTCAACAACATTCTCAAAACATCTTTAAAATCCTCAAAATGTTGCGGATAAAATGTTCTATGTTTGTTAAACCATCACATTAGAAGAATGTTTTATTAAAACATTTTATCACCTCAAGCCTCAATGATGTTCTTATAACGTTCTACTAATGTGGCTGAGAGAATGTTCTTCATTTGTTGTCTTGAAACATTGTGCCAGTGTGTTTTTGAGAACGTTATAATCTGTTACCTCAGCAACATCCTCAAAATGTTGTGGATAAAATGTTTTATCTTTGTTAAATCATCACATTTGAAGAACGTTTTAAATAAAACATTTCATCATCTCAAGTCTCAATGATGTTCTTATAACGTTCTACTAATTTGGCTGAGAAAATGTTCTTCATTTGTTGACTTGAAACATTGTGTCAATGTGTTTTTGAGAACATTTTATAATCTGTTTCCTCAACAACATCCTCAAAATGTTGCGGATAAAATGTCCAATGTTTGTTAAATCATCACATTTGAAGAACATTTTAAACAAAACATTTGATCACCTCAAGTCTCAATGATGTTTTTATAACGTTCTACTAATGTAGCTGAGAGAATGTTCTTCATTTGTTGTCTTGAAACATTGTGCCAGTGTGTTTTTGAGAACATTTTATAATCTGTTACCTCAGCGACATCCTCAAAACTTCCTCAAAATGTTTTGGATAAAATGTTCTATCTTTGTTAGACCGTCACATTAAAAGAATGTTTTAAACAAAACATTTCATCACCTCAAGCCTTAATGATGTTCTTAGAACGTTCTACTAATGTGGCTGAGAGAATGTTCTTCATTTGTTTTCTTGAAACATTGTGCTAATGGGTTTTTCAGAACATTTTATAATATGTTTTCTCAACAACATCCTCAAAACATCCTCAAAATGTTGCAGGAAGAATGTTTTATCTTTGTTTACACTTAACGTTATAGGAACATTTTTTTAAATTATAAACATTCTTAGAACATTTTTTAAACATTACAATAAAATGTTTTCTTTCAAACATTAAAAAATCTTTTACGGAATGTTAGCCAAAGTTCTGAGAACGTTCCCTGCTAGCTGGGATGTTAGTATTCTTGAAGTATGGCTTTATGTCAGAGTCTAGATAAACTCTATTTTTAAATAGAGCTGGAGAACCACTGAGCTGGCATTGATTGGAATAAATGGCCACTATGTAATTGTGAGCAACCTTAACAGACACACCGAGTATTGATTCAAGAAATGACTGCCTAGATCTAAATAAATTAGTGCTGTCAATCGATTAAAAACTTTAACTAGATTAATCACACATTTTTTCTGTGATTAATCGCAATTAATCGCAATAATAAAAGAAATGTTTTTGTACGTTTTTAATATATTTTTAATGTAATAATTTCACAGTTAAATTTAAATATTTGTGTAAATGACATCTTTTTATGAATGAAGGCCAGTATTACTGATATTAATACAGCTGCTGATTTTTTATTTTTTTTTTACATTTATTATTAGGCTTCAAAAATATAACAGTTTTTAATTTAAGTAAACTTAAAACAATGCTAACATAAACCCATGATAAATGCCATGTTTACTCCTGCCCTTCCTGTCTTAACAGTTAGGAAATATACAGAAATGTAATAAAGTTATCAAAGTTATATGCAGTCTGCACTGCCTAAACTATAAATTAAATAGTTAATCCTTATTAAAGCTACAAAAGTTATTTAGTCAAGAGCAGCGAGTCATTTTCTATGTTCCCTTTGTTCTTTAACTTTACTGACAGGAAGCTTTATTGGCTGCTGTCCCTTTAAGAGCAGACAGACACGCGGATCTCACCGTTTATATACTGTCTATGGATCTCGCCTCATTCTCTCACAACTCTTTTTGTTCATTTTAGACTTTATATAAATCATTTAAGATTGCTCTTATGAGGATAATCGACAAAACTGGCACTTTGGGATGTTTATTGTTAGTTCAAGTGCTTAAGAGAACTGGATTCTGGCGCCCTGTCTATGCATTGTGTGTGTGTGTGTACGTGTGTATGTGTCACATAAGGGCATTCACAGACAGCGCATTCTCTTTTGTCTTGCCGCGCTTGAAATGTTTAAAAGCATTTAAATGAATAAGAGCGTGATCATATAATGTAAAGCTAGCCAACGGATGGCAGAAAATACGGATGCTGCGTTAATTGCGTTAAATATTTTGACACGTTAAACCAGACAAAAATTAATCGCATGCGTTAACGCGTTAACGTTGACAGCACTAAAATAAATAAATTAATATTCATGTTCACAGAAAGAAGATAATGTGACCATCAAAAATCAAAGTTATTGTAATCTGCTGGTTAAATATTTCCTTTTACAACAAAATAACTAAACCATAATCTATTAAAGTCTGTTGTATTCAGCCAACAAAGGCCAAGACATTTCCCAACAAGGCAACAATTGTGCATGCAAGCATGTTGCCTTTGACCTAACTGTATATATCATCAACTTTACCTTTTACTGGAACTTCAATCAGCTATCTGTAGGGTTAGGATTTTGGATAATTATCTGAATTAAAAAATAGGTAGAAGAATAAACAAAACTTTCATTTATATCCCTGACCAATACCTACAAGAAATGGGAGCCCATCCATTTACCTCCAAGTTGTCTTAGCCATTACCTTATTTTACATTGTGTCGAATAGAAAATAAATATGGCTTCTAGGAAGAATTGTGTCTAAATCCCCTGTGCTATTTTTGTTCCCAACTGTGCCTTTGTTTTGTTTTGTTTTTTCTATCCCTTTTTATATCCCTGTGTTTGTTGTGTGAGGTCATTCCCACTGCCTCATCTAATCCTTGAGGTGGTCATCTTTCTGTCCTGGGTTCATTTCTAATCCATCCATGGTCCTGTGCCATAGCTGCTAACACCCTCCATCTGTCCCTGTCCTCATATAAAAACGAGCCATTGTCCCGCATTACAGAACTCTCATAATTCACAGGGACTCTCCTTCCATCCTTTGTGTGCCAGTATTTGTTTCACTGTGAACCCATCCTACCATCACCACAAGGTAAAAGTCTTTTTTGTAACTTCTCAAACAATTGTCATTTCTTTCAGTCTGGATAAAAGTAATTTAATTTTCAATATTATTCAGAAGGTCTGTTGACTTTAACCACATCAACTCTGGGGACCCACCGGTGGGTCCAATATTGCATATGCCTAATTCTCAAAAAATCAAAATAACAGCTGAAGTGGTTAAGTTCTTGTGTGCAATTACAGCATAATAATGTTAGTTATCCATTATTGTGTTTTAGTGTCCTGTACCAGATGTGTGGTTATGTAGGACTCAAAAATTGCTGTAATAAAGTAACTAAAGGCAGAACAGTATGTAGTTCACCAATAATGGTCATAATCTGCAAACATCTTCCTGGCATAATTGCCTATTGTAGTCTGCACTGATTTGTGTAGCTTTTGATTCTGTCCTAGACCAAATGGACTTATGGTACTATGAATAAAATTCACTTTCAGAGGAATAAAGATTCACCATAACTCATATTATCTCCCCATGCGTCCTTGGCTAAAATTAACCTGTCAGAATTTTGTGGTTAATGTTGCTATGACCTCCCATAACCTCCCATAATCTTACTCGCCCTTCAAACGCCCTCTCGGTCAGCCACTTTCTCATCCTATTGATTGTGTCTATCTTTAAGTGGGTCGATCCAGAGCGAGGGGCATCTTCTGTTTGTAATTTGATCCTTTCGTGCAGAATTTGCCAGACCCGTGCTCTTTAGATGCTGAGAATCTCATTAGCAAAGTAGCAGCAGCGTGAACTGTTGAAAGGATGCTGGTTTTAAATGGGCAGCTCATGTGCTTGCAAGCATTTGTCCAGAGACAGTAAAGTACAAGAGGGGTGATGACAGCTACATGCCTCATAAATTCCCTCTGGCGATGACACTGTAGCTTTAAAATTGTTTCAAATAGCAGTTATGATAGGACACTGATGACATCTGACAGTGGAATACTAATGACTGCAGTTAAACAATGACAGTCATTTACTGCAATTCCTGTAATCAAATCCATAAGTTCCAGTTTGGGAAAACAAGCAAGGCCAGGTTCACAGCAATTTGCTACCTTGTCCACTTAATGGACAGTTGTGCAAAACAGAACTAGGTGCTTCTTGTTCTCAGAGAGCAAAATGAGAAAAGAACATATATGAAACTGTAATAATGGAAGAACCGAATGAAGAAAGTGTCAGAAAACGTATCTGACCCTGTCTTTGTCTGCGCGTTCCCACCTGTTCTCACCCCATCAGTCCTCATATGAAGCATTCAATCAGATGTCAGCACTTTGGGACAATGGAACAATTTAGATCTGATGCTACTTTGGCTTTGTCACTCTCTCCTGCTCTCTCATCCTCTTTCTAGTGCTATAACGAAATGTTTAGCTATGTGGATCGGCTATTTTCCCTTGTACTGTCTGTCTCACTCTTGCTCTCTCTTCCTCCTTCTCTCATCCAGTTTCACCATGTCTGATGTAGAGGAGGAATATGAGTGAGTAATGTTTCTTTTTTTCTATTATTACTGATCATCAGACTAATAAAGCATTACATTTAATGTGATTTTTACTCTTTTACTCTACCCTTTTTTTCTTGTCTTGTCTTTTCCTAAACGGCCTCTTAGTGAACAAGCAGAGGGTAAGTAGAATGTTTTTTGGTCGTGGGGTGGGGGGGGGGGGGTAGCTTTAGTGATTATCAGTAAATCCTTGGAATAATGTGTACCCAGAGGCCAGTTATAGATGTCTCTGAAGGCCCTGCTTCAGTTGGTTTCATGGAGCTATGCATGAGTCTGATTGGGTGCTTAGGCTATTTACAATGCCTTTTCCTGGAAGGGTTATTATTACAGACTGATCTCATGTTGCTGTTGGTGTGCATTCCTAACAAATGGTGTGCACTTACATAATCCTTTGCACCACTTATTTATATACATACTCATACTCTCTCCTGATTGTCCCCACGTGCTCTCTTGGACACAGAATTGATATTCACTTGTGTTTTCCTTTTCTTTCATCGTCTTGTCATTGTGGTTTGTTTATTTGTGAGAAACAGAGGAGGAGGAGGCTGCAGAAGATGCAGGAGCAGGTAAAATTATACCTCATCAAGGGTTCAAAACAATGTCTCTTTAAAGTCGATAAAAAAACAATAGGCTACACAAAAATAAATGGAAATGAGAATATGAGATGGTATGTAATGCAGTCATTTTACTCAAGAAACGTTGACTGAATGTAACACCAGCCGAAATCGTGTGAAAGTGATGCAGTAGCAATAGTAAAATTCAGCACAAAGTCAAATGACTGGAAGTAGAGCTTCAGTCACGCGCTGACTGGTTCATCACACTGTTTTGGGATTATTTCCACTGATTATGTTCATAACTGGTCAGCTAATCCATCAAGCTGGTGGAAATGGACAAAACCAGTAGAGTTCAATATTTGGGTTCTGAGCTATAGGCTGGTTAATCAATATATGCTTCTGTTGAAGCCATGGGCCTAAACAATCTTGTTAACAGTGGAATTCCTGGTGATTCTGCAAAGAAGTCTCCACAAACCAGAGAATCAGGGAAGAAAAAAAAGCAAAAAAAAAGTCTTTGGTACCCACCCACTGCAAAGAAGCGCTACGAATGACATAATTGAGTCTATATGCTCTCAAATAAAGAAAAAATATTATTTACATTTGAATTAATATTTGCACAAAAATATAAAATACATTGTTTCTACATAAATCAATAATTAGCAATAATTCATTAATTAAATCAATCATTATTATATAATTATTATTATTATAATAATAGGGCAATAGAAACATAGTAAATTAATATATTGATGTAAAAAAAATCAAAATCCACATTCGATCAAAATACAAAATTCTTTATCCTATTTAAAAGATGGACAGAAATGGAGCAAGAGGACGGCAAATAAAGACAGATAAGGATTATTGAGGACTGATTGCCAAGATTCTCTGTATTTGTTAAAGAAATTGATATGTTTGATTTGTTTATTTGTTGAATCTTTATTACAGAGCAGCAGGACTATACAGAATATCAAGGTACTTGATACAAAGACATGCATCACCAGAATGACATGTTAAATATAAACAGTAGGGAAGACTGTAACATGTAACATGCATGTCTAATATTGTGCGTAAGGGCTGTCATATTTAATAAATCATGTAGTCAGTAATTAAAAAAATTATAACTCTTCATTTTAGACGTGTAATGCATGTTTGTGAATATATTGTACGTTTTTGTAAACATTTGACTGCACACTGTGGAGCACTATACATTTTGTTTTCTAATGAAATGAGAGCAAGAGTAGGTTGCATGTTCAATCAAACAATTGGAAATTGGATTGGAGATTTGCATTATGTCTGAACAGTATTTTTCTCACACATCATCATTTGTCAAATGTCTGCTTATCTACTCATTTTATCACAATTTTTTTTCCCATGTCATCCATTGTTCTTTGTTGTTAATGTTCTTGTATTCTTTTCATCAGAAGACACTCAGGAAGAAGGTGAGGGATTTTGATAGAAAATATTTACTTTAAATCTGTTTTTATAGATTAGTGGGAAGGGGCTCTAAAAATCAAATTCATCTTTTGCAACTCTTTTGTGTTACTCGCCAGACTGATGTTTTTTCCAAACCCAAAATATATGAACTGTAATAAATCACTTAAGAGTTCTTAAAGGAACCCTGTGACAGCTGTGTCCTTTAGTCTTGTGTTGCATCAGAGGGACCAGCTTTATTTAAAAGAATTTCCTGATATTTTTAAAATTGGAAAATGTCAAAAGGAGACAGAAAAACATTTCATACAACCTGTAATTCAGTATGATACCCCGCAAAAGTCAGCAAGACTAGTGGATAATTGTCAAGCTGTTTGTGAATAGGAAGGCTTTTAGTAGTAGCCCTTTATTGTCACTAGTCACAAGTACCAGCGAAATTAGCCATCAACCTGTCCATACAGAGGAAGAAAGTTTTATGACTACGTTTGAAAAAAAAAACTTCCTTGTTTCTTTTTTCCCTGTTCGTTTGAACCCTATTGCAGAGGAAGAAAGACCCCGGCCCAAGTAAGTGTTCAGACTCTTCACAAGCATGCTCTGCATTTTTCTAATGTCTTCTTGCACTGATTGCTGATTCCTCTCTCTCTCACAGGCCCATGGCTCCACAAATTGCCCCTCCAAAGATTCCAGAGGGTGACCGGGTTGATTTTGATGTAAGTGCCAATTCACAGTATTTAAATACAGTTCAGCCTGAGAATATGCAGGGGTCACTTTTTTCCACCATGTGTTGTGGAACAAACAATGGTCTTTTCAAAGTCATAAAACAAAACTCAAGAAACGGAGCCATTCAGAAATGGCCAATCATCCTACTTGTATATGCCATCCATGACATATTCTTGGAAGTCACCCAAAGTTTGCTCTAGTTCATTGGCGGTGCCCAAAGGAAAGCACTTGCCCGTTAAGGGGTACCTAAGACTTATAGCCTATATTAAGACTTCGAATATTTAAATAATCATTAAAATATTCACCATATTGATTGTAATTATTACCATACGTAATATTTGAGTAAAATTTGACAACACATGCAGGGTAAATGGTTTTTATGGTGTGTTCAATGAAGACATAAAACATACTATTGTGTGTTTTAAGCTGTTTAGATTTGATGAAAATCTATATAATTTCCTCTGTCAGGATATTCACAGAAAAAGGATGGAGAAGGACCTTCTGGAGTTGCAGACTTTAATTGAGGTCCACTTTGAGCAGAGGAAGAAAGAGGAGGAAGAACTGATCGGTCTCAAGGAGAGAATTGTAATTCCTGATCTTGATCATTTCAGTTTTTTCAAAAACCTTTCTGTACTCAATGTTATCTTTGTTTTGAACTAATTGTCGGCCAATCGGTCCTCAGGAGCGGCGGCGGTCAGAAAGAGCAGAGCAGCAGCGGTTTAGAGCAGAGAAAGAAAGAGACCGACAGACGAGGATTGCGGTAAATCAGTAATGAAACGTAAAACTTAGTAAATGAAATACTCAAATGCTCTCTAAGTCACATGTGGAATTTAATACAAAGCACTTGCGGGATAAAGTTGATGTGAAATGTATTATCTACACACTCTCATCAGGAAGAGCGTCAGAGGAAAGAGGATGAGGAGGCTAAGAAGAGAGCAGAAGACGATGCCAAGAAGAAGAAGGTTTTGTCCAATATGGGGGCAAACTTTGGTGGCTTCTTAGCCAAGGTAACTTACTGTTCTCAACCTTACATTGTACATTAATAATGCTTGTACAGTACATATGCATTTCTGTGTTGTAGGCAGAGCAGAAACGGGGGAAGCGTCTTACTGGACGGGAGATCAAGAGAAAGACTCTTTCAGAGAGACGCTCTCCTCTTGGCATCGAAAATCTGCGAGAGGATGCGTTGAGGTTAACGCCCACATACACATCCAATTAGAGTCATATGTGTTATTCAGCATGTGCGCAGGATGTTTAATTTTACAATGAAAAGTGTGCTCCTATTTGGACTCTCACTCCCCCCCACCCCCATGCTCCATGAATAGCGGTCTATTAAAACCTGACAGGTATCTGTTTCTTACTATAACAGGGAACGAGCTCAGGATATGTGGAACTGGATTTACCAGCTGGAGTCAGAGAAGTTTGACCTCTTGGATCAAATGAAGAGACAGAAGTATGAGGTGTGTTGATTTGATTCGCTGAGAGAGATCTAAGAGTTTGCTAGATCAAATTGTTGGGAACTAATGAAGGATTATACAGTATTAAAGCTGTCTGTGTTTGTTTTGGCGAATACTAATCTGTGCTCGGTTGAATTAGAGGAAAACAGAGTGAAAAGAATGTACAGTATTTATCTGAACGTTGCTTCCTCAACAGATTGTTGTTCTGCTGAACAGGATCTCTCACGCTCAAAAGTTGTAAGTCACAATAAGTTAATTAGCAGATGTTTGTTTGTTTTTTATCTGATTTTTTAACACTTGGATACATTCACTTTCCATCTTTGTAAATGGTTTTTAAGAACAACTCATATTCTACAATCATACACTAAATGAGTGACACGCACATCAGACATTCAAGTCTAAACACAGCTCAAACAACTCACTCAGAAACATGCGCCTCATTGCAAGAAGTCAAATGAAAACAGTTCATATGTTTGAAATGAGCCCATATTTTTGACATTCTCAGACTGGATAAAATCATAGTGTGAGGCTATATAATTGGAGACATCACAGATTACTACACCAGTGCCGGCGCCAAGGTGGGGCATTCACGGGCCTTGCCCTTCACTCTTCTCCCTTTCTTGCTGAACATGATCAATTTTAAAAGCGAAAGTGAAAGCAAAAAAACAAAAACAAAATAAAACAAACAACAACTACAAAACCGGTGCACATACAACTGTGACATCTGAAAGATATGAAAACTGACTGCCCAAAAATGAATATTCTGTCATCTATAACTTATTTTGTCCAGTAAGCCTGTATACATTTATTTTTTTCTGTCGAACACAAAAAAGAATATATTTTGCATTGATAACCAAACTGCTGACTTCCATTGTATTTGTGCATACATTCGAAGTCAATAGAAACAGAAACTGTTTTGTCACCAACATATCATCTTTTGTGTTTCACAGAACAAAGAAATCATGTAGGATTTG
Organism: Carassius carassius; assembly: GCF_963082965.1. Lineage (NCBI taxonomy): Eukaryota > Metazoa > Chordata > Actinopteri > Cypriniformes > Cyprinidae > Carassius > Carassius carassius. The sequence continues at coordinate 32,367,471 of NC_081755.1, read as the reverse complement.
GAGTAAATGATGACAGAATTTGTCATTTCGGACCAACCAATCCTTGTTTCTTAAGCATTTTTCTTCAGTGAAATTTTTTTCTTGAAAAAAGCCCATAGAAATCTGTCTCAGTTATGCTTTTGTGTCACCTCTCTCTTTATCACAGCAAAAAAGGCCATGGAAAAGGAAAGGTTGGAGGTCGCTGGAAATAAGAAATTGGGAAAATAATGAAAAGACACCATGGATGGTTTTACTTTTGACTACAATTTCACAGCCTCTGCAAAAAAAACTATATTTCTGCATGTATTCAAAACTCCTCTTAGATCTGATGTGCTTGGATTAGATGAATCACTTCTGTATTATTTTCTTTCGTAAGGCACTTTAGAAAAAAAGTGTCTGCTAAATTAATAAATGTAAATGAAAAAAAATGCATCTGAATCATCATTTATTCTTTGCAAAGCAGACTGCTAATGCATCAGAAACTAATTTCCTCCTAAAGGGAAGAGGACTGTGTGCTGAGGAAATACGTTGTGTCTGACAGAACGTGGCTTTGACATAATTTAAATATGTCTGTCTTCATTCATAGTGTTTAAAACATGGCCTGAGAATCCTGTTTTCATGATGCTGCACAAAAATTGTGGTCTCCAGCTCACATGCCTCTCCATTAATAGCATAAGTCATTTCCTCAAATGTACTATCCTACATGTCTTTTGGTCCGTTTTCATTAGGTTTGCTGAAGTATAATGGGATGTTAATTCGTAATTCGTCAACTGGCCGCTAGAGGCTGGCTGCAAAAGGTAGTCAATCCCAAAGACTCCCCATGTTAAAATGTCCAACTTTACAGCCTGGTTCAAAAAATGATTTTGGTATAAATATCTAATTTTGCCCTTCATGACAACTGTGAGGGGGTTGGATTTTTTTTTTTGAACTCATCCGTTTACATTAAACATTAAAGTTCTGCATAATTAAGGTCGTGGCCACTTGAGTTACAGGTCGATTGCCACTGCTGTGACCGCTGTCGTGCTAGGTGGGCGTAACTTCAGCAGCTAGCTCCTGCCTTTCTGTCCATTTTTCTGTCGATTATCCGGGAGTGAAGCACAGTGATTTGCTGCCACCATGGCGACGGCCTGCTCCGCCAACTTTGAGCTTCAAAATCTCTCTTCAGGAATCTATGGATGACATCACGGACACTACATCCATGTTTTTATACAGTCCATGGTCTGTAGAGTTGTCCATGGTCAGAAGGTTAAGCTATGATACAGTGCATGGTCAGAAGGCTAAGCTATGATTTAACAAATTTTTTTTAATTTTTTACAAAATCCTATATGGTGAGGGCTTCTCGCGGGTTGCTTCATGCCCTTTCTTGAGCTGGTAAGCCCAGGTCTTCTTGGGCACCGCTCCACCTATGAATCCTCAGGATACCTGTTTAAACAGGGTGTTGCTACTAGGGATCTGTTGAGAAAGTTCTTTAGCAAAGCTTATGCGAAAGCAAGTGGTAACCCCTGTGTGACAGGCCAAGACTTAATATGATGCTAGGCTCTTGGTCATATCCCTTTAAAATAATCTATTCTTGATTCCAAGCCTTCAGCTCTACCCCGGGCCCAGGAGTCTGGCCCTAACAGATAAGTTTGGGAATGTAGCCTAAGCCTTTTTGCCGTAAGGGATAATGTCACTGACAGCCATCTAATGTCCCAGGGGCAACTCCCTTGGAAATGGTAGAATTGGTACTTAGTGCCACAATGGTTCTGGCCTGCACTCCCCTCAGCATGGTGGCATGGGTATATCGTTCCCCATAGCGACCTCTAGTGGATGCAGTTCAATGTTCCCTTGAAAGGGAACATCTCGGGTTACTTATGTTACCATGGTTCCCTGAGTAGGGAATGAGACACTACTCTTCTAGCTTCCTGCCATGCTTCAGACACAAGCTTCAGATGAAGAAGTGGATGACGTGTTATCCCGGGGCCTGTTTATACTAGTCGCACTGGTAGTGACATCATGGGCTGTAGCCGGCCAATGTGTTTTTGGTGTTTTTCAATGTATGCTTCAGACACAATTCACGACGAGGCATTCCCCATAGCGACCATTAAAGGATGCAGATCGAAGTTCCCTACTCAGGGAACCATAAGTAACCTGAGACGATTTTCTAAATGTAATTAAATTGGTCACACTTAATATTAGGGTTTTAGTAAAGTACCATGTACTTATTGTGTTCATGTTGTACACTTTTACTGCTATACTGAAGTTGTCACGATTATTAGATGGAGTGCCCATGAACTTCATTAGAGGGCACTCCACTCAGGACCATTCCACCCATCAACCACCAGATGTCACTTGGACACTAGCACCTCTCATACTGTTGCACCACACCCGAACTACATTACCCATGAGTCACTGCATCACAATCACCCTGCCACACCTGCACCTCATTCATCAGCCAATTTCCTTGCCACACCTGCACCTCATTTACACACACACATAAAAGCAGCACACTCACTCTCACTCAATGCGAAGTCTTGTTTAGCCAGTCTGACATTTCCGAGCGTTTTTCCCTGTGTTTGTTATTCCTGTGTTTTGACCTTTGGACTGTGTATTCCGACTCTGATTCTCTGCTGCCTGTCCCGATCTCTGCTTGTTTTTGGTTACGATTCTGGTTATCCCTGACACACCTGACGCCATTCCTGATATCTGCCTGTATTACCATTCTGTGGAATAAATGCTGCATATGGATCCGAACGCCTCCGACCCCTTGTTACAGAAGTGGGTTAAGGTAAAGGTTATTAAGGTAATGATACATGGGGCAACTTTTGAGCAAAGTTGCTTGGGCACTTTCACTTTGAGAATGGGTAACAAATTGTTATCTGGATACTTTAGATCGGTTATGGGCCATTAATAAAAGGGTAACATCATTGCTCAAAAAATTGCCCTGTGTATCATCACCTTTAAGGTCAGTGACAGGTTTTGTGGTTAGCTGGTTGGCTTAAGAGAAGAGGCAGCATCAGCAGTGAAATTATAGGTGCAAGGTGCAAGTATCCCACAGAAAGTATAATAATTTAATAGTAATATAGTCTGTGCCTTAATAAAGCTGGTCTAATAGAGGGGGTAGCACATCCTGACAAGCTCCATAAGGCCATCAGGATGCGCTAAAACCTTAAACAGAATGTCAGGAGGCCAGTTTAATGCCTCATCTGAACAATGCTCCTTTTCACAGGGGCCAGTTTTGTGCTTCATCAAAAGGTTGCTTCTTTTTACAGTCTGAAGTCTGCATCATTAAACTAAGACTTTTGGAGCCACACAAGTCAAGGAATGATCACCCCCTGCTGGGAGGGAAAAAATAGCTCCAGCAGCTAGCTAGTTTTTCACAACGGCCTACCAGCTATCAGAATGGGCTACCGCCTTCGAAAAATACAAATAAAAGAAAAAAGAAGTCAAACTCATAATTGAAGCGGATAATTAATGAAAACAGAATGTCAGTCTTGCAGTAAGTTTCTTGCATCATCTGAAGGAAGCTCCTTTCACAGTCTAAAGTCTGATTCATTATATTAGGACTTTTGGACTCATTCAAGCCAGGGAATGTATTTATTAGAAAGACTGACATTAGTTATATTGCTGATCTGCAACCACCATCTGGTGGCCATTAGAGATGTTCCGATACCCTTTTTCTCTTCCCGATACCGATTCCGATACCTGGGCTCAGGGTATCGGCCGATACCGAGTACTGATCCTATACCTGGGTGTGTATCTGTATATACAGCTGTATATACTACTAGCCCTGTGTAAATTGCTAGAATTATTTTATGGTGTGCTTCAGACTGATGCCTTAATTAAACATGAACAAATACATGGTGAACTACTGTATTCATTACAGTATTTTTATTATCTGACATGAATTTGAAAGTATTATTTATTTTCTTAAGCGAAAAAGAACTTCAAATGCAGCCAAAAATCTAACACCGGAAACTAAAAAAGGTATTTTAGTTTTACAATATAACATCTAGGCATAATTATTATTATTAATAGAGACGTATTATTATTACTACATAGAGACATAGCTAAATCTACTGTAGACTACAACAGTAGCTTAATATATTGTCAATTTACTCATGTTAAACCAAACATTTATTTTAATGGGCTGCCATGAAGATCTTTGAGTGTCTGTGTTTATGATATGACAGTTTTCTCAAATGAAACGGTAAATTCTCATGAAGTGACAGTTTATGCGTTCGTGTCCTCATATAGTGACACACGGCAGAGACTACAAAACAGCGAGCTCCCGCGCATCTGCGCTCGTCACCCACAGAGATGTAGAATTTGCAGGAGTAATATTTAAATAGAGGGTTTTCACAGCGCGTCATCAGACCAGAAGTCTGACATGTTGGAGGCACTCCGCATCACAACAAAGCACGGGCACTGAAGTATATCCCGAACGTCATCAAGGAAAATGGTTAATTATTGCCGTGTTTCAGGTTGTACTAATAAGACAGATCCAGAAAAACATTTGGAATATTATCGACTTCCAAAAGTTATTAAAAACCAGGGAGAGGAATGCCAGAAATTATCAGAGGAAAGGAGGCGCTTGTGGTTAGCAAAGCTCAACCAAGATCTACGAGGGAAAAATCTGGACAACATCCGGATTTGTTCGGCACATTTCTTGTCAGGTATTGTGAAATGTTGATTGGAGCGGCTCATAACAAATTTTCTATTGTAATGATAATAATATTTTTAATAGTAAATAGTAAAAAAATATTGCTTTTATTCTTTTTACTGTGCGTTCATTTTACTGTAAAGCACTTTGGTAGGACACTCGCTATTTTAAATTTGCTATATAAATAAAGCTGACATTGACATAATATAATTCATATCAAGCTACTGCATGTGGCATTAATGACTTATGTTATTCTTATCGTTCTTAAAATGTAGAGCTAAAATGTGCTGTATTTCTCATTATTTTCCAGGTAAAAAGTCTGACCTTTACCAACAGGATGACCCAGATTGGGTGCCATCTGTTGGAATGACAGGTCAGCAAGGAAGTTCACCTCAGTCAACCAAAGAAACAGGAAACTCACGCTACAAGCGTTGCATGAACCGAACCCAGCAGAGACTGAAGGCTGAAGCTGCTGCTACTGCTGATACTGCTACTGCTGACACTGATGATGACCACCTAAAGTTATGTCAGCGATAATTTTTGCTGCACAGGGACTCAAACTGAATTGACTGGTGATGCCATTGAGGCTATGACCACTGAACTTCAAATTCTTAGAACTGAAAACATTCAGTTGAGCTCTGATGTTGCACATGTGTCCATTTCCTATGACCAAAGTGCCTTTGTTGATAAGGATGAAAAGGTTTTATTTTTCACTGGCCTACCTACATACCAGATACTGCAAGAGCTCTTCACATTCCTTAGTCCCCACCTCCCTGTGAGGAAGTCACTTGATAAGTTTAAGCAATTGATGCTGACATTGATGCGTCTTAGGCTTAATGTTTCCACACTGTAAAACCCGACAAGTTAACTTAACTCAAACCGTTTGAGTAAACAGATTGCCTTGATTTAAACCCTGTAAGTTTTAAAACTTTGCATTCAAGTAATTAAGTGATTAACTAAGTGCTGATTGAGAATTAGTGATGAACAGCTGCTGTTAACAAACAGAATAACTGAAGAAAAGAGAAACACAAGAACTACTACAACTGAAATCAACTGAAATACATGAAATCTCTCAAGATCTTATTAAACAACCCCACAAACAGCATCACCAGCTCCACTTATTAATAACCAGACTGACTTTATTACTGTCAGAAGTCTACAGAAGATCTTATTGAGAATGAACTAAGGTTTAGATGTTGATTTATTGTTTAATTTGAAGTAACCATGTTTGAGATCAGTGTTTGTATTAGTTGGGCTCTTTACCCATGATTTCTGTCTTAGTGTTTTCTCTGGCTGTTATAACCGTGTGTTTTTCAATGTCTGATGAAATAGGCATTGTGTAATTTGATTGATTATAGTAAAAGTGATCTAAGAGCCAGTGGTTCTGTGATAATCAGTTAATATGAATGACTTTTCAAATAGTGTGGTCTCCTACGGTGTCAAACAGTCACACAAAGACATCAATAATCAGAATATAAACCTCAACAATGGTGACCATAAAAAAAAAATGCTGCAGAGCATGCTGGGAGCCATGGATGAGTTCTGTACTTCAATAGTACCCAGCATGCATTGCAGCATGTTTTTTTCGTCACCATTGTAGAGGTTCATATTCTGATTATTAATGTCTGTGTTTGACCAATTACTGGCATAGAAGAAAAATTTATGTGTAGAAAATGTTTAAAAAGTCATCACATAACCACTGGCTCTTTGTGTAATTTTTACTAGTTCTACTTCTACTAATTACACAATGCCTACTTCATCAGAGATTAGACTCCATATGGATCAATAATTGTGAATAATAATGAATAATTATCATCACCAATATAAAGTATAACAACCTACACCTAGGTACAGGTTAACACCTGAGGGCATTTCTTCTGGGCTTCTGAGTTACAACAAATGTGTTTTAGAAACACATGGTTATAACAGCCAGAGAAAAGACTAAGACAGAAGTCAAGGGACAAGAACCCAACTAAAGCAAACACTGATCTCTAACATGGTTACTTCAAATTAAACAATAAATCAACATCTAAACCTTAGTTCATTCTCAATAAGATCTTCTGTAGACGTCTGACAGAAATAAAGTCAGTCTGGTTATTAATAAGTGGAGCTTGTGATGCTGTTTGTGGGGTTGTTTAATCAGATCTTGAGAGATTTCATGTATTTTATTTCAGTTGATTTCATCTAAGGCTGTGTCTGAAGTCAGTTGTAGTAGTTCTTGTGTTTCTCTTTTCTTCAGTAATTCTGTTTGTTAACAGCAGCAGTTCATCACTAATTCACAATTATCACTCAGTTAATCACTTAATTACTTAATTGCAATGTATATCTTCTTTCAGTGAACTCAACTGAATTAAGTTCAGAGTACTCATAACTGTTAGTTTTTTCAACTTAAATGGTTTAAGGCAATCGGTTTCCTCAAACGGTTTGAGTTAACATAACTTGTCAGGTTTGAGTGAGGCTGTGTCTGAAGTCAGCTGTATTTCCTTTCTCTCTTTTCTTCATTGACTCTGTTTGTTAACAGCAGGTGTTCATCACTAAAGCTCAATTATCACTCAATTAATCACTTAATTACTTAATTGCAATGTACATCTTCTTTCAGTGAACTCAACTGAAATAAGTTCAGAGTACTCATAACTGTTAGTTTTTTCAACTTAAATGGTTTAAGGCAATCGGTTGCCTCAAATGGTTTGAGTTAACATAACATAAGGATATCTGTTTACTCAAACCGTTTGAGTTAAGTTTACTTGTCGGGTGTTACAGTCAAGGCAATCGGTTTACTCAAACGGTTTGAGTTAAGTTAACTTGTTGGGTTTTACAGTGCACAACCTTCCTGTCATATGCATTCAACGTGTCAATAGCCACTGCTTCAAGGATAGTCACTGATGTCATAGATGTCATGTTTATTCGCATGAAGCCACTTATCATATGGCCAGACAGAGATCAATTGCAAAAAACCATGCCAATGCAATTCAGGAAAGATTTTGGGAAAAAATGTGCTATTATTATTGACTGTTTTGAGGTTTTTATAGAACGTCCATCTAATCTCATAGCCAGAGCTGAAACATGGTCTTCCTACAAGCACCATAACACAGTTAAATTCTTGATCGGTATTACACCCCAGGGCACAGTCTCCTACATTTCAAATGCATGGGGAGGGAGAGTAAGTGACAAATACATAACTGAAAACTGTGGCTTTTTGGACAACATACTTCCTGGTGATCTAGTTCTTGCTGACCGTGGCTTTAATATTCAGGCCACTTTAGGTTGTAGAATGGCTCATGTAGAAATTCCAGCCTTCACTCGTGGAAAGTCACAGTTAGCTCCTGTTGACTTAGAAACCACAAGGAAAATTGCCCACGTCAGGATTCATGTTGAGCGTGTGATTGGTTGTGTGCGCCAGAAATACACTATTTTGGGCAGAATATTGCCAATTGATTTCTTGATGTGCAAAGATAGTGATGGGTATTGTACCATAGATAAGATTGGACTTGTCTGTTGTGCTCTGGTGAACTTTTGTCCATCAGTAGTTGAATTTGACTAAAGTTTATTTTATATGCACTTTGCCAATAAAAATTAATTAATTAATCCATGTCTGGACTTGTCTATATAGCCTAAAATGATCTATAAATGATTGTTAATTTACAGTTATTATTGTTTTGTTGTGGGCGACAACACACAGCATATCACTATCATCAGATTTATTAAAGGAAAAACACTTTTATCAGAAAACTTATAAATTATACACTACTATAAATTAAACATTATAATATAGTGCAATACACTAACTGTAAACAATTTTGTATGTAACTTGAGTACAACTTTTATTTTGTCAGCATAGCTTTACAAAAATCTCAACAACTTGAAATCAAATGCCAAAAATATTTAAAGAACATGTCACATTTTCAAAAAAAGGTGCACAATTCTAAATTAATTAAATGTACTTTAACCTACATTAAAAAACAAAGTGCATGAAGTGCAAAACTTCACAGCAGCCAACTAAAAAAAGGTTTGTTTTATTACTTTGGAGGTTTCTCTCCTTTTTTTGGCAGAGACTGGGGTAGCTTTTGCCACTGTGGGCAATATCATTTTCCCTTTGGTGCAATCTTAACATTAATGCACGAGTAGTGAAACCACTTAATATGACATTTTGCATTATCACATAGAATCCAAACTCAACCTGGCCACAGAAACACCAAGTTTTTTCTTGGTCACTGGCACTTGCAGCACAATCAGAGCCATGTGATTCAGCTGAGGTAAATTTAAATAAAAGAAAGCCTTGTGTAAAACTTGCCAACTAACTCTGGCATAATGGCTGTGTCGAAAATTTTCTTGCTTTTCTGGCATATCATACCCCAGAACTCTTCATCAAATAAAATTTGCTCAACATGCAAATCCTTTTCGGTCCAAACAACAAAATAGGCAGATTCCAGTCTGCACACCCCAAGTTGAGTTTGCACCTGGTAGAAATACTGGTGGTTTCGGTTAATTGTCAGTTTCCCTTCACTGTCCTTCTCCAAGTAAGATACACTCTCTAACTTGTCACTTTTCTCGCAGAATGGACATTTCACTTCAATTACACTAACACCACAACAATCACAAGAAACAAAGCCATCAGGAGAAACACCCAAGAATGGCACACTTGGATTTATGAAGAAACCTGTGTCGTGTACTTTAACATTTTCATGAGATTCCTTATGTACATCTATAAACATGTCACGTGCTAATTTCTCATGATTACATCCCCAGGTAGTGGTTTTTGATGTGAATTTGTATGACTCAGGATAGCACACACTTTTGATAAAGCTTTGTGATGGTTGTTTTGGATCAGTGCAACATGCAGTTTTCATTTTAGATGCTGTAATTCGACCAGCATGAAATCGAAACCACAGTTTAGAGGAGGCTTGATCCCTTGTAGCGGCCTCAACTGCCTTTGCTTGCTCCTCCGATACTGAAATGTCAACATCTTTGCACATGGACAACAGATCACTATAGTCCATGTGAAATGCTTCATCCTTTCTCAATTCAGTCAACACAGGAGGGAAGTTTTCTCCAATCACTTTGGGGACAAAACTGTCAGAGTAAGGTTCAATCAGGGACAAAATAGCAGACTTTGATCCAGTTGCACTAAGAGCACTGAATAATGATGACAGTTCATCACTAGTTGGTGGTTGTGTTTTCCTAACTGTATCAGTAGAAATATCACTAGCACTTTGTTCCTCAAGTGACTGTCCATGAGCAGCATAATTCATCTTGCCAGCTTTTACTTGAGATCTCTTTGTCACAGTGAAGTCAATCTTCTGGCATTCCCTGTATTCCACCTTTGACAGTGCAGTAGGAAACAGCTAATATGCCTTTTCTTGCGTCACTGTCTTTGAGTCCCTCAACTTCACTGTTTCTTCAATGAGAAACAATAATGCAGCACCATATGTGCATGTCTCTCCGAGGCCAGCCATACATGTGCAGTGGGCTCCAAGTATACGACCACACTTCTCAGCGATTATCCAGGGTTTGAGGGGTGTTTCTCGGATTGATTGGGAATGGAGTACCTGATTAAAAGACAAGAAAACCAAATATAAGACTCTAAGAATAACAAAATAGTTTCTCACCACTTATTTAAAAAAAAATCAATAAATAACATGTAGGCTTATCTGCATCACTGATTCACAGTTTGAGGCCCCCAGGTGTCTTTAACTGAAGGGTAGGCACATATAAGCTTGATAGCTTCAGCCTACTCTTTTTCAATCTAATTAATAGTGTGTTGGTTTTTGGGGTGTCAGATTGTACATGTGCATTTATATGATAGAATAAAATACTATGAAACTAACTCAGATAGTGTACAGTGTAGATAGCAAACTGGGAGTCTTTGAAATGAAAAAAAAACATGATTGAGAGTCACTTGGCTACACCTTGAGTATCGCAATGATATCATACAGTTAAGTATAGGTTGATTAAAGACGTTATTGCATTACTTACTTTGGCCTTCACAATACAACGGTCGTTGATAACTTGGTACTGCGTCTCCCTCACCCATCCACACACCATCTGGTTATAGGCCTCCAAACCCTTGTAGGATTTAAGGTCTTCCGCTGTGTATGGGCTCGGCGAGAAAACCAGGTAGTTGACTACAGGGGCGCCCCCAAGGGGTGGCCAGGGGTGGCCACGGCCACCCCTGTATAAACTCTGGCCACCCCTGCGGCCACCCCTAGGATTATTTACAGTGGGTCCTATTAATTTAAATGCAAAATGTAAATTCACAATAGTTTAAGAAGTGAAAAAAAAGTGCAACACCTGCTGCAGCCACAGTTTTGCGTCTCTGAGCACAGGGCCGGCCCGCGGCATAGGCGGTATAGGCAAATGTTAAGGGCGCCACTCATCCATAGGGGCGCCAGAATGAGTGAACCAGTGAATTTTTATTTTTTTATTTTTTTTACATATTTTTTTTTTTTATAATAGGCTACTATTTAAAAACCATTAATTCGAAATACTACCAAATAAAGCAAAAAAAAAAAAAAAAAAAGTCCGGCTATTCAATCTTCCCCTATCCATCGAGTGCTTGAAGTGCGTCAGAAACAGAGCGCGCGCGATCAGTTGTTGGTAATTTGTTGTGTAGCGTGCCCGACGCCGCATCCAATGTAGACAGCACTGCTTTTGTTAACACACAGCTCGTAGAAACGGGCCTGGCAGCTCGCGCCAGTTCTAGACACGGTGAAAGTTTCCTGATTGTGACGGAAGGCCGAATTTACATGACACATTATAAATGAGCATAGTCTGCGATAGATACAGTGCCAAAAAGAAGAGAAGAGGATAAAGACAGAGGTAAAGAGATGTAGTGAAAGAACAATTTATTGCATAGGAGTAAGATACTATAATTTCATGGCAGTTATTTTTACCTTAAACTTAATGTTAGCAGTTGTTCTGAGTTCTGAGTCCCCAGACTGTGATTTTGTACAATCATGTCCGTTTTAAGACGCATTTTTTATTATCACTTTTTTATTAATGTTTTATTCTACAGTTGTGCAGGGGATACAGTACAAGCCAAAAGTTTGGAAACATTACTATTTTTAATGTTTTTGAAAGAAGTTTCTTCTGCTCATCAAGCCTGCATTTATTTGATCAAAAATACAGAAAAAATGTAATATTGTGATATATTATTACAATTTAAAATAATTTGTTTTAAAGTATCATTTATTTCTGTGATGCAAAGCTGAATTTTCAGCATCATTACTCCATTCTTCAGTGTCACATGTGACATCCGGTCTATCACATGATCCTTTAGAAATCATTCTAATATGATGATTTATTATGAGTGTTGGAAACAGTTCTGCTGTAATGTGTGTGTGTGTGTGTGTGTATATATATATATATATATATATATATATATATATATATATATATGCTAAATCATGAACACAATGACAGGGTGAAATGGGCTGTGATGCATGGGGCGCCAGGTAAAATCTTTCCTAGGGCAGCAAATTGGTCAGGGCCGGCCCTGTCTGAGCAACATTAAAGTGTTTCGTTCCTGAATGAATCAACCGTTTAAATGATTCGGTTCAATCGCAATGACTCACTTATTAACAGTGACTCGCTGCACCTATTGGCGGTTTTAATTTCACATTTAATGGAACCTTTTCATTTTTTAAATAATTTCAAACATCAGTTTTCAATGTTTTATCTTTAAAATATCAAAACATTATTTGTTCATTTGTAACTGCAGGTTAAAGTATTCCATGTTCCACGGAGCTGCATTAAACAGTGTGTAAAAACATCTAAATGGCACTTCAGATGCAGCTTCTGTTTTATCTACATTGCAAAGACCAATTTTGTTGATACTGATTGCATTTGCTTGGTAACAGCCCAAATGCAAGTATTTGACCTAAAATATGTTGCACACTTTTAGAAACAATGGTGTAAAGGTAAAAAAAAAAAAAAAACTCAGGTGTCTGCACAATTAAAACTAAGATATCAGCACAATAACACTCAGCAAAATAGTGTAATTATCGTTATCGATAAAATCCTAGAATCCTTTTTGTCTATATTGCAAACCCTTATTTTTTTTTCTTTATTTTAATGTGCCACCCCCAAAATTTACTGTGGCCTCATTTGGCCACCCCTGTTAACATTTTCTGGGGGCGCCACTGGTTGACTATATCGGGATATGCAACTGAAGGAAGGCCACGGGAAGTCGTGGCCTAATGGTTAGAGAGTCGGACTCCCAATCGAAAGGTTGTGAGTTCGAGTCCCAGGCCGGCAGGAATTGTGGGTGGGGGGAGTGCATGTACAGTTCTCTCTCCACCCTCAATACCACGACTTAGGTGCCCTTGAGCAAGGCATCGAACCCCCAACTGCTCCCCGGGCGCTGCAGCATAAATGGCTGCCCACTGCTCCGGGTGTGTGTTCACAGTGTGTGTGTGTTCACTGCTCTGTGTGTGTGCATTTCGGATGGGTTAAATGCAGAGCACAAATTCTGAGTATGGGTCACCATACTTGGCTGAATGTCACTTCACTTCACTTCACTTCAAGGAAGAATCACCGGGTCGTCATGGATCCAAGAAGAGGGAGCTAACTCGTAGGGATCTGCACCGCCAATAAATCGTAATTTCTCGAAATATCGCGCCTTTTCTTGTGGTCCAAGTCCTTCCCTATATGCCTTTGCATCTTGGGCACGTTTTGATGAACTTTTCGGTTGTTTAGACATGGCTACATTCACTTAAAGTATCCAAAGCGCACTATACTCCATTGTACTCCGTTCAGTTTTTTACACCGAGTGCCTCCACAATGGCCGCGCATCCGGGTTACCGCCCAGAACGTGACGTCAGTGAAAACCCTCTATAGTATTTTGCAGTTTAATATTAACAGACACTGATCTATAATATAGAAGCGGCTTCACTGTCTGTTGGCAGTTTAGAATGCGATGAGCGATCCAGTCATATATAGATCAGTGCTGCTAACGTGTTTCCATTTCTTCTTCGCTGCTCTAAACAGGGGTTTGCTTCTGGCAACAACTTCCTGTGTTTGCAATGCATCCTGAGCAGCGAAGAAGAACCGTGCAGCGGTTAGGCAAAGCTAGCGGTCATAACTAGGTCTTGTTTAAGAAAATGGTATCGGATTGGTATATGGGTTCATGTACTCGCCGATGCCGATTCCAGAATTTGTTGTGGTATCGGAGATATTTCCGATACTAGTAACTCTAGTGGCCATCAGCGCATGTTTGTTTATAATAAATTAGGAGACTAGCTAAATTTCATGTTAACACTACGCCTCCTGCTGTTAAGTAGTCTTAAATCTTTATCTACAATGTTATTGCTGCATGACCAAGCATGTATACAAGCTACATGAAGAGCCTTCGAGAAACCGAGCTGAAAAGCATTATGCTAGCTCTCAAAGCGACAGTGTTATAGCATGACAGTCACAAATTTGCTAGATGTCATGCTAATATAGATCAACACTGTTAAGAATATTTTTCATGAGAGTATTAATCAAAAACCAAAACTTATTCTAGCCCTATATGATAATATCTTAAATGTTGGATGCAGTCATGGTCATTCGCTATCATTTTTGCTAGCTTTGCAATGAATGCACCGACTTGCATCTTGGCATGTTTTAATCTGTTTTTAGTTTTCAATCAATTCATATTCAACCAGTTAATTGATTTATTATTTAAAATGATGTCTCTCTGTCTGCCCAACCTTCTCCAAGCTCTCTCTTTCACTCTGTATGACTTTGTCTGTTCTTTCTCCTCCATGTTCTCTGCACTACTGCCCTTCACCGGCTCTAAATCCCTGCTCATATGTAGGTTATGGCTTAGTCCAGCAGTGCACTTAAACACTGCCAAAAACGGCTCAAGATTAATCCAGGATTCCACCTACAACTGGACAGCTCTAAATACTACTGAACCCAATCAGACAATTGCTTTTGGTAGATATGCTTACATACAATAATGGCTGCCATGTTGATTAATCATTTTGAAGAAATAGGCTATTATCAACAAATAATACGTTTTTACCCCCAACCATTTTACAACTATTATGTCTATTTGTGACCCTGGACCACAAAACCAGTCACTAGGGTAAAAAATAAATAAATAAATTGAGATGTATAGCTACATCATATGAAAGCTGAATAAATAAACTTTCCATTGATGTATGGTTTGTTTTAGTATAGGACAATATTTTGCGGAGATACAATTATTTGACAATCTGGAATCTGAGGGAGCAATAAAAAAAAGAAAAATCTAAATATTAAGAAAATAGTCTTTAAAGTTGTTGAAATAAGGTTCTAAGCAAGCAATACATATCACTTATCAAAAATTTAGTAATATTTTTACAGTAGGCAATTTACAAAATATCTTCATGGAACATGAACTTTAATTATTATCCTAATTATTTTTGCCAAAAAAGAAAAATCAATAAATTTGTCCCATACAATCTATTTTTGGCTATTGCTGCAAATATACACATGCTACTCATGACTGGTTTTATGGTCCAGGGTCACATTTGTAGGAAATAAAAACACATCTTAAAATCTGTGATTATGTATCCAGTTGTTGTGTTTATATAGTCATTTTGGTTCCCAGAAAAAAAGACGAAGCAAATCAGAACAGTTTTCATTCAGTGATGGACAGATACATACATTCAACACTTTCAAACAAAACACACAAACTTATTATCCCCATCATAAAGACAAATTTAAATAAGAACCACAATCCAGATAAACATAATATACATAATAACATTTATAAAAGGGTACAGGGTGTTGAACAATCACATAACAGACAGAAACTCCTCAGTGAAAGAATGGATACATTTTAAATGATGTTTTGCCAGATGTGTGAAAACGTTTAGTTGAGGGGAGGATAAGATATTTAGCGGATGGGTGCTTTAAGGGCAGCATCTACTTCCTCTTCAGGCTGAAGGGTGTGCCACTGAGCCACAGGTCGTCTGGGATTGGCCAGCATGTCTGACCAGTGGCGCAGACCCACCCCACTAGCGCCAAACCCAATCCAGCACTTCCCAATTGGATCATTGCTTCCCAATTTATCATAGTCATAGACTGTGATCAACACCTGGATCTTCTACAAGAAGGCAGATGAACAGAGAAAAATAAGGTCAATATGCATTTAATCCACTTTCTTCTTTCTCATCAAACTTTTCCGTTGCAAACAGATTATTTTAGAAAACTAAAAAACCTGGATTTACTTTGATACCAGAAACCGTCAAAATGCAAGATTTTGCTAGTAAAATTCACAGATGAGAAACAGAAAGTAACACTGAATTAAATATAAAATTCTGAAGTAAAAAGACTAAAATATACTGACTTTGAAAAAAAAAATGTATTAGATATGCAAGTAATCATGGAAATGTGTTCCAAACATGTTTACCTGAATCTGAGCGAAGGGGATTTCAAAGCTGAAGCTTTCATTGAAGTAGGGGTTCAGTGTGTTCTGCTTAACTGTCGTCTTCTTCTTCTTGATACGTTTTCCATTGTGTTGCAAAACCACTTTCACAAAAGGATCTAAAACAGAAAAGTAAAGAGAAAAGTAAGGTAGAGACATTGTTATATGGATAAAGACATGAAATGCAGCTTAGCACCACATTTACACGGAAAAGCCAAGATAATTCAAAGTAAAAAATCTAATTATATTAAAATAAAGTCACATTTGATGTGTAGAGAATCATTTCAATTTAATATCCAGTACAACAGAAAGGAATTATAACTGTAACAAACTAACGCTATTTCACACTAACCTGATAAACCACCCACGTCCATCTTCTTCAGGTTCTTGGCCTCCATGATACAGACGGTCAGTTTACCAGACGTGGGCACATAGCGCAGGGAGATACAGATGTCACCTAAGTTTTCTTGCTGTTGGGGAAAAAGAGAGAGTGTTTAGTTTGAAAGCATAAAAAAAAAGACTATGCAAGCTGATAAAAAAAAGAAAAGAAAACAGCCTGATGGAAAGCCTTACTTCCTCTTTCTCTCCTCCGACCAGGTCTTTCCATTCATGTATGGGCTGGGCCAGGTCAACGCTGTTCATGGGTATTTTGATCTCTCCAATTACATCATGTTTACCAAAACGGTCAAAGTCAAACACCTGCAGGACCAGAGTCTGTCCGGCTAGATCATTAAAGGGGATCTAGAATCAGAAAAAAAATCATGCTGCATGAATGCCTGTTTGAACCAAAAAAAGATATGGTGCACTTATTCTACTGTGAAATTAAGCAGTTAAGAGTATGACAAATTTTCTTTAGGCTAATCCCAAAAAAATGTTTTATGTGTTTATGAAAACATAAATGCAATACCTTAAATATGAAGGTCTCATTGAAAACAGGACACAGATTCTTGCGCTGGACCTTGGTTTCAAACTTTTTCTTCTTGTCTGGTAGCATGTAAACTTTGACATAGGGGTCAGATGTTCCACCAATATCCATGGCAGGAAGGTCTTGAGCTTGCAAGACACCAACAATAAGCTGAAGGTTGTTGAAGAAAAGGTTGTGGGTCAGGTTTTCAAAATCAAGCAACTAATCACACATTTTTTAGAAGAGCACTTCTTTTTGTGTAAAAAAATGTATAATTAACTCACAATCAGAATGAAGATAAGGCACATCTGCTCTCAACCAACCTGATTGTCGGTGAAGTTATAGTCCAGAGTGTACTCC
Organism: Carassius carassius; assembly: GCF_963082965.1. Lineage (NCBI taxonomy): Eukaryota > Metazoa > Chordata > Actinopteri > Cypriniformes > Cyprinidae > Carassius > Carassius carassius. The sequence goes on along the minus strand of NC_081755.1, from coordinate 32,350,191 downwards.
AGCTTGCCATAATATTCTTTCTCTCCCTCGCCCTCTCCTTCTTTAGGTTGTTCCTGAGTATGGGCAATATATATTTAAAATTCTTAAGCAAAACTTTAAGCCAATCATTACCTCTTTTCTTTTTGATGCTTAGATTAAAATTAATAAATGGACAGTCGAGGTCTGAAAGAGCTTAATTCTCTCTGAACACTATGCTATATACTTTCAGACTCTTGTACCTCGCCTGCTTCTTCCTCTCCTTCCTTTTTCATCCTTCTTCGTCCTCCCTTCCTCTCTCTGACTTTTTTAGCTTTTTTCTTCCCTCCCAAACACTTCTTATAGATACAGAAAGCAAAGCAGCCAACCAAGGCAAGCATGACCATAACTATGGCAACAATGGCCCACATGGGCACTGTACAGCGGAGAGAGAAATTAAGTTAGTCTCATCAAAGTCTAAAAAATCTAATGTATTTTCTGTTAGTAAAAAAGGACATAATTTCAACCAATTACACATTTTCTGCTAAATGAATTAGTAGATGTATAGGTGGATGAAGGGCTGACAGAAAAAGACTTTGGAACATTGGAACTTACTTCTGATCTTGGGGTCTGTTGATGGAACAGATAAAACATGAAGGATGTACATGGAAATGAAAAAAAAATGGAGGAATTAACTGATCACACACACACACAGACTGATGGTAATTTGTGTTTTGTAATGATAATATGACAAAATATGAATGATTCCAGCTGGCACCAGACAGGCAATGGACAGATGTAAATTTTGGCTAAAGATGAACATTGGAGAGCTGTTAAATTTTTGTTAATTAATACATGACTAAAAAGTCGTGGAAGTCGGGAAGTTGTGGCCTAATGGTTAGAGAGTTGGACTCCCAAACGAAAGGTTGTGAGTTCGAGTCCCGGGCCGGCAGGAATTGGAGTGCATGTACAGTTCTCTCTCCACCCTCAATACCACGACTTAGGTGCCCTTGAGCAAGGCATTGAACCCCCAACTGCTCCCCGGGCGCCGCAGCATAAATGGCTGCCCACTGCTCCGGGTGTGTGCTCACAGTGTGTGTGTGTGTGTTCACTGCTCTGTGTGTGTGCATTTCGGATGGGTTAAATGCAGAGCACAAATTCTGAGTATGGGTCACCATACTTGGCTGAATGTCACTTCACTCACTTCACTCACTCACTCAACAAAATGTCAATGTCTAATGACACTGTACATTTATAATTGTGTGGATGTTAAAGGAATGTAATTCAAACATGAAAATTCTGTCATCATTTACTCGCCCTCAAGTTGTTCCAAACCTGTATGAGTTTCTTTCTTCTGACACAAAATAAGATATTCTGAAGATGGTTTCTGGTCCCTATTGACTTCCATAGGTTTTTTTGTTTTTTTGGTCCATACTGTGGAAGTCAAAGTGGACCAGAAAGTTTTTGGTTGCCAATATTCTTTATATGATATCCTCTAAACAGAAGAAAGGAAGTCATGCAAGTGCGTAACAGCATGATGTTGAGTAGATGGTGACAGAAGTTTCATTTTTGGGTGTGCTATACCTTTTAAATTATCACGTTGAACACATGTTACATTTGGGTATCATACTTCACAACTGTTTGAAGTCAATATGATGTTAGCGTGAGATGATACCATGACTTAAAAGCATCATAATATCAATGTAATAATTCTGCTTCACACTGACATTAGCATTCAGTGTTGTGCTGACATCATCACCGACATCAGAACCTACATTCAACTGAATACTCATGTCTTACAATGATGGTGGCTTGCTGGAGTATGATTAGTCAAGTGTGGTGTATTGACATAGAATTATTACTTACTAGGTAGATGGCTAAGATCATTGAAAAACTTGTTCTTCATATTTATGAAGTTGTGGGAGTGGTGAGAGGGAGGAGGTAAAGGAGGTGGAGCAGGTTTGGGCTCCTCCTCTGATTTTGTTGCCCTCCGCACACGATGCTGCATGTTGACCAATCGCATTGCTGATCAGCTACAGACATAAAACAGACTGTTATTGTCCTGACATGACATGAACTAAATGCCCCAAATCACATCCAGTGCCTAGATCGTTCTTAAGCCCACACTGTCTCTCTCTTTCCCTCCCCATCTCTGTCCTGTGTGTCTGGCGTGACTTTTGACAGAGTAAACTCTGATGCATGAGCTCAGCATGTCTGTTATTAATCCTTCAATACTCTGTTGAACTGACCTCTTGTCACTCTCGGCAGATGCGTAACGAGATTAATTGCCAAAGCTAATCCAAAAATCCTTGGGTTTAAGTAAATTAGGAACAGAGCCCTCCCCTTACCGCCTCACTTTCACACTTAATCCTACGCATCTTGTCACAAGACTGCTATGAAAAACTAAAGACTTCAGTAGCCTCTGCTCTTTTGTATATAAGAATATGTTAAGCAGAAAAGTCATGGTTGGATTTATGACAGGACTTTATGATGATGAATTTATGTCAGCCACATGGACTGACCACAGTGATGAAAGACAATAAACAAAAACCTTTTTCTGAGACAGTGAAAAAGATGGAATTCTTCATTTTCTCTATTGACCTTGCTGGGTTATCATAATTAACTAATGACTGACCTATTTTCTTCACTCTGTATGCATATGATATATATACCACCACCAATAAAATGTTTAATAAAATTACTTTATAATATATATATATATATATATATATATATATATATATATATACATATATAATTTAATGTCAATTAATTGATATTTCAACCATAACAATCCATTAAATGTTATTTAAATTTGTTAGTGTGTTAACTTTTTTTAAACATGTAAAGTCATATACATGATGTGCAAATATAATTATTAGGGGTATATGATTGCTTAAATGTGTTTTTTGTTCAGAAGCATCATTGCTACATCTGAATATACCTCAACTGTGTCTCAAACACTCAGGAGATTATTGTAAATATAATATTATATATATATATATATATATATATATATATAGTTATTTATCTTTAGCTAACTTTTTTAATTAATTAATTAATTAATTTTAATTTAGGTAAAATTATATCTAGGGAAGGAGTCTATTTCATTCTTGTAGGCCTAGCAGTTCTCTGATGATTTCCATATTTGGTATTCTGACATCTGCTAAGTATATACACAGTATACATAGCTTCCAACATATTTAAAAGTTTTCTACATTATTTTTTGAACGAGAAAAGGGAATTAAATGTTTATAACAGTCATTATATAACGTGTGCAAAAGAGTAATTTCTTCTCTTCTCATCCTTTCCATAGACAGCAGTTACCTGGAAAGTGTGTAATCTTAGAGTTCAGAAAGTATAATTTGTGATTGCATTAATCTGGCTAAAGAAGGCCACTCCCCTTTATCGTTATTTGTCCACCAGCGGGTACAACTGCTGTACTGTCGGATTACCTAAATCTCATCCAGTCACATTTTTCTGTATTTATTTATTTATTTATTTCGGACACAGTTGTCCAAAATAATAATAATAATAATAAACCTAAACGTGTGTTGTTTATTAACGTCACTTCTAAGAAGTGAATGGTCTTTGTTCATTTAGCTTGTCTGTGGACTGTGTTGCAGCCTATAGCCTGGTCTTCATGAATTTAGTGAAAATTGCTATTCAAAATATCGTGAAACTTCTTTTAAGTAGTTACAAATATATGTATATTTTAAAATAATATTGTGCTATTAAATTGCACATGCTACTATATAATAATCATAAAATTGTGTTTAAAATCATTTTAAATGATACTGCTTAACATGTCAGTCGATTCCAAGATAGTGTGATATTTCTATAATTAATTGGAGCCAGTAAAACAAACAATAATCAAACTTACCTGATGATGTTCTACAGATCTCTCTTAAATAGATAGAAACCTGTGCTTTATATAGAGAGCACAGTTACGCAGCAGCCTTCTCACACACTGCTCTAACTTACTCTTGTCTTCCACTTTATCATCTGTCCCTCTCTCACCCCAAAGCGCATTTGAAGCGCCAAACCCTCTTTCACTTGGATTAATCTTGCTCTCCCTGCTGTTCACAGCTATGTGCCCAAAGTTTCCTCATGAGACAATCTTATTTCATCCATCTCGTACGCCCGTTTATCAGTTTGCAAGAATCCCATATAATTTCCTGCATGCTGTTTATCCGATTCTAATTTGCTATATATTTTTCGTTCAGTGACCCCTCTGAATCGGATTATAGCCTGTGGTTCTCTGCTGCTAATAAGCATGATTGGTATAGCATAGAGAGGCTGTAGCCTAAACCTTGTGTATTGGTTATGAAATGAGGACAAGTCTTCCCAAACCGCCGACGATTATTGAGATATATTGAAAAATCATTTTTATGAACCATAACTGGCCTTGGTCCTTCAGTTTTTATGATCAATGTGCGATTATTAGACATATGTAGACAACAGTACCCTCGTGTGGTAAAATGAAATGCTAGCCTACACCTGTAGTGCCGTGGAAATTCATGTGAATATTTAGATCTGTTCATTTAGCAGACCACGAAAAATCTGTAAGTATTTTGTATTTACTCTCTGTAGGCCTATATAATATAAGGTTGCACATTAGATTTTATGAAATACTAATGTGCAGTTGTGTCAGTGACCGACATCATCCTTACAGGATGGAGATGAGTGACGTGTCTCCTCTATTTTCACTTTATCTATGAGGCCATTACGGTAGATTTGTACATTAATCAATCACACTATTGTTACCACTTTTCAGTTCAACAGATCTGCATTCACAGGTTTTCTGCTGGGAAAAAGATCCAGTTACAGTAATCATTACAGCCCACTAAATGCATCCTGCATTTTCTTTTTTTGTGGGGTAGGGGATTTATGCCTTTTTTATTTGGATAGGATAGGACAGTAGAGTGATGATAGGAAAGCATTGGGTGGAGAGTGGGGAGCAGGGTCAGCAAAGGACATCAAGATGAGGAGAATCAAACTCGGGTCACCATGAGCGCTGTTGCAGTGTCTGGCAACACACTAACCACGAGGCTATTGGTGCCAATGGCATCCTGCCATTTTAAATAAAAAAGACAAGGTTATTCAGCTTAGAATTTTTTATTTAAATTCACCAGGTCAATAATTGCACATTCAACGGGAAAGCATTGCTTGATGAGAATCACAGGATGGCTATTTAAAACAGTAACGCTGCATTGTTTTAATAGTAATGGGAAAATGTACTTGATGTTAACCTTTCAACCTGTTGGACTTCAACATTTTGCAAAAGAGCTGTTTGATAAGAACATATTTAAGAGAATAGTATTTCTATTCATTCATGTATTAATATGATCTGAGGGCTCCATTTAGCTGCTGTCTTCATCCAGGGTGTGCTTGTCAAACAGGTACTCTGCCATCCTGTTGTTGCCAGCATCCATCTTGGAAAGGTTGGTGATGTGGTCACCAAGTTTCTTGATGGCATCAACCTGCTCATTCAGGTAGTGAGTCTCCAGGAAGTCACACAGCTGTTGGACAAGACATCAGAACAGAATTTAGGATGCTAAATTTTCAGGACTGAATGAAACTGCTTTAAAGAGACATGTATATGCAGGCAGATTTAGAGTCTCAACTTCAACAATGAGGGTCACTCACATGAGGGTCTCCCTTCTCAGAGGCGACCTTATGCAGATCCAGCAGAGCCTGGTTGATGTTCTTCTCCAGCTGAAGAGCGCACTGCATAGCAATCAGTCCATTGCCCCACATATCACGATCAGGTTTCTGAAGAGAGACACAAACATTAAGAGCAAGATCCCCTCTAATTCAACAGTCCCTCACAAAAGGGCATGATGTCAGTTTATAACAACAACAATTGTATTAAAGTTTTAGTTCAAAATACTATCAAAGCACCTTGATGTCCTGAAGCATGATGCGTCCCCCTCTCTTGTTCTGGAACTCCATGAACTTCTCAGCATGCTCGCGCTCCTCCTCGCTGTTCTCCTTGAAGAACTTGGCAAAACCAGGAAGAGCGACATCATCCCGTTTGAAGTAGAAAGCCTGAACAAAATCAAATAAGGGAATAAGAATGGCTGCAACTATATGTCTTAAGGAACAATGTTTCAAAGTCAAAGTAACTGATCACAGAACAAGAATGCAGATCAGCAGTTACCCCTAACAACTGTAAACAGCCTTGGATGATCCCATAATACTGAAGCATCGCTTCTGCTCATGGCATTTGCGTTATTTATAGGGCTTTATAAAATATTTATACAATTTTCTTGTCTTTTTATTTTCTAGAACACTTTATCGAATGTTTGATAGAAGTGAATAGCCTACGTTTAGTCAAGAATGGACAAATAATCAATAGAGAAAAAACCTGCCATGTAACGATTTAGCAAAGTGATAAAAAACAATAAGAAACACTTGCCATGGAGGTGTAGGTGTATCCAGCGTAAAGCTCCAAGTTGATCATCTTGTTGATCAGAGCCTCGCAGTCGCGGTCGTAGTTCTGGCGAATCTGAGAAGTCTCCATTCAGGCGGGTTTTATTATCAAAATGTTAGCACAAAATAAATACACTTAAATAGGCTTAAATAATTTCTGGAGAGCACGAAGTTCCGTTCAATCACTGTTGAAGCAAGAACCTCTTCAGATCTTCCTGAAGCTGTGAGTGAAATGAAGGAGCGCGTTCATCTTATATACGATCAGCGAATGATGCGTCAGTGAAACTAAAAACCAGCAAATCAAAGAACGAGCTGAGTAACGAGGTGACGAGACTTTCCGCTGTGTCAGATTAGATAACGAAGACAAGATCAGGTTTTAGTATTTTCCGTTTCATTATTAATAGCATAGTAAGTCCAGCAGGTCTAGTCACAATTACAGCATGTTTTACAAGCATGTGTATATCCTATTCATATATATATATATATATATCTATATATATCTATATATATATATATATATATATATATATATATATATACATATACATATTCATCCTTTCTCCAAGCTACATGCCAGTCACAGGCATATTGAATTTAGCATATATAGGCTATATAAACTAATTACCATTAGCTATAAACGACTGTTAATGCACATACATAGCCATAAGAAAAGATCACAGCATTATCAAGCATAGGCTAGAGGTAATTTCTGATCACTGATTGTCATTCACCATCTTTCAGTAACTGAATAAAGTACAGTTAGTATTACAGTTCTACTGTGATTTAGTATTAGCCTACTTTGATTTTTTTACTGTTAGTAAAAAGTCACAGCATTATCAAGCATAGGCTAGAGGTAATTTCTGATCACTGATTGTCATTCAACAACAATCTTGCAGTAACTGAATAAAATACATTCAGTATTACAGCATTTTATTGATACATATTGTTTTATTGTACTATACTGTATAATATGATATTTTAATATTAAACCTTTTTGATAGAACAACTAGGCCAATTAATTTTCCAGGAGTAATTTTCTTATTTTCAATGGAAGGAAAACGAAAAGTTCCAGGTTGTGTTTAGGAAACTGGTAACACTATATTAATAGTAGCCTGTGTATAATATGGCAAATATCATGGGACAATCCTGAAATAACATAGGCTACTATTCCACTATTGATTTGATGCCTTTTTCCTCTTTTCGTAACCATCTTTAGATACCTGACACCTGACTGATCAGAGAAGTACAGTGAAGCAAAGTCACAATTACGAAGCAGTTTTGTAGCTACCAGAAATTCCCAAAGCTCACTCGGTGTCAGCAGCAACAACCGCAAACTCCCAAGAGCTGACATGGAGCTACGTCTCTGTGACTCAGCATTTTGTCTCTCATTGAAGATTTGTGTATTTGTAACCTGATCAGCTTGCTACAGTAGGTTATGTCAAACCATCAGATTGTTGTAGTAAACTATATTATGTTTAATTTGAAAAATAGTTTTTTCTTCTCTGTTTGGATCTATCGTTACAAATATTTCCAATGTTATAAATTATTAGTTGACTTTACAATAGGATAGGATTAATTCATCTAAATTAAGCTTTATAAGGAGGTTATTTGAAATGTCAGTGAGTGTAGCTTTGGTATACCAGTCTAATGTGCTATTGCAGTATAAGAAACAAGACCATTACATGCTTCTCTATTTGTGAGCTCTTAGAAACTATTGTTTTTCTGCTCACTGAAGAACTTGCACCATTGATAGTTTTACTGAAGCCTATTTTGCTTGTGCTGCCTGTAATCAAGTGACCTTAATTTTACAGTGTTCTTTCGATGATTTTTCAGTCAATGTAAGTCACAAATCCTGTCCATGAACTTCTGTCCACTTGCCACCAGAGGTCGCCCTCCTATTTTATTGACTCACACACAGACTGTTAGAATCACCCTGGACTACATTACCAATGCAACAATAGCCGCGTTTCCACTGTCAGGGTAAAAGCGGACGTGCTAGTGTGTGCCAGGGCCAGTCGCGTTTCCACTGTCACTTCCGGGGCTTGATCGTGCCTCGTCGGGGCCTTCTTTGGCCCAACGGCCAGGGTTTTTTGGCCCGACGAAAACCTTGGGCCAAAGCAGGCCAGCTTGGGGTAGAGGAGTGGTTATGAACAAAGGAGGAGTTTCTCAGCATCTGCGTCTTGTTCTTAGCCTGTTTACAAGTGTCTTGATTCTTACCTGTTATTTCGTTTTCACGAGGATCCAGCAGCTTTTCATGTGTACATTGTGCAAGTATGGACATTGCAAAACTGTAATTAGCCCTAAAGCAGGGCACATGCCCGTTTGAAGGCTATATTCAAGAGTATCTGGACATTGTGTGTTATTCCGATGTGCCAGACTGTGTATTGATAGGCTTCTTCTGTGATGGAGTAAATGAACCACTCAAATCACGTTTAATCCAAGAGGGTCCCCGTTCATCTCTCATTCAATTTATGAATCATGCTTTGTTGACTGTTGGTTTATTGTTCATTGTGGGTGTTGCAGAGGAACATGACCCAACACTCACTTGTGTAATGGCAGTTGCAATAGAGTATGCTCATAAAAGTGCTGGACACAACAGTGCTCCGTTATATCACATCTTCCAATCCTGAGTCAAGTCAACTCATAGCTGATCTTCATGAGTTAAGTCAAGTCAAGTCACAGTTGATCGTCATGAGTCAAGTCGCAGTTGATATTCCTGAGTACATTCAACTCAAAGCTGATCTTCATGAGTTAAGTCAAGTCTCATTTGATCTTCCTGAATACATTCAGTCACAGCTGATAGACAAGTCACAGTTGATCTTCATGAGTCAAGTCACAGTTGATATTCCTGAGTCCATTCAAGTCACAGTTGATCTTGATGAATCAAGTCAAGTCACTGATCATCATGAGTCAAGTCACGTCTCAGCTAATCCTCCAGAGCCGTGCCACGTCACAGCTGATCTTTCAGAGACTTGTCACATTTTATCTGATCATCCAGAGTCACGTCATATCACAGACGATTATCCAGAGTCATGTCACATTACAGCAGATCATCCAGAGTCAATTCAACTCACATCTGTTCGCTCAGAGACTCAGCTTCCTGTCTGTTGCACCCAGATCCTGAAGCACTGTTCTTCAGTATCCCAGACTGGTATCTAGCATGGAGGACCCACCAATAGTGTCAGCATGTGCAGCTGATGTGAACCGTCAGAGGTGGTGGCAACCACTGCAGAACCTCCAGAGATGTCATTGTTATCCACCTGTTAACTCTCTCCCTGTCCTGTCACGGCTCTGGGGGCCGTCTGTGAACTCTCTGCCTGTCCTGTCACAGGTATGGAGGCCATTTCTGAACCCTTAATCTGTCTTGTTATGACCAATCAGGATACCTGTGAACTATTGCCCTATCTCAATTTAGCTGCAGAGACTCTCTATGAACTTTCGTCCTGTACCGACCCAGCCAAAGAAGCTGTCTGTAAACTTCCTGACTGTTCCGTAGCGACTACAAGAGCTGTTCAGGAACTCTCATCATTGCCTATCATGGCCATAGAAACCTTAAATGAACTTTCTGTATGCCCTGTTAACCCCATTATTGTCAAAGAGACCTTTAGTGAGCAGTCTATCCCACTTCAATCAATGAGTTTAATTTTGATCTACCTGTCTGCCCTGTTTCAGCGAATGAGTCTGAATGTGTATTGTCTGCCAGTTTACTCACAGAAATGTCTGCCAATCTTGTTTCAGTCGATGACCTTAAGTTTAAACTGTCTGCCTGTCCTGTTTTATCTATGGTATCTAATTTTGAACCATCTATCTTGCCAGTTATAGTCAGTGAGCTGGTTTATGAACTGTCACCAGGGAGACCATGAATGCACTCCCTAGGTCTTAGTCTTTGCCGTGAGTTTCTGCTCTGTCAGTTCTGCCATGGTGGTCTTCTGTCCCGCTCTGGTCTTCTGCTCCATCCACTCCGGTCTGGTGGTCTCCTGCTTCTTCTGCTCCAGCCCTGTGGTCTTCTGTCCTGCTCTGGTGGTCTTCTGCTCATCCGTGGGGATCTTTAGACCGTCTGCTCAGCTGTGGTGGTCCTCAGCTCTATCTGCTTTTCCGGTTCCGTCCTGGCTTCCTGCTTTGTGCAACCAGGATGGTTGACATTCTTATAGGGACACTGAGACTGCTGTTGAAAGAGGTATTAAATAAGGTCAGTACAGTAGCTGACCTATAGGGTCTCTCTCAGGAAAAATATAGATTTATCCCTATAGTCCCAATAATCCTCACATGCGTAATGACTGTATATCGAACTTGTCTCTCCAAATAATAATAGTATCTATCATATCATATTGATTGCAGTCTTTTTAATTCCACTTATTGTAAACAGATTTTAAAGGAATCGTTCATCCAAAAATGCAAAATCTGTCATTATTTACTGATCCTCATGTCATTCTAGACTTGAATGTTTTTTACTTTCTATGGAAACTACGGTCTGTCTGCAGAATCACACCAAGATTCCTGACTTGATTTTTAGTTGTTTGACCCCAAGAGTCAGGGTATACATTCACCTTGAAAACTTCATCTTGAAAACATTTCCAAAGGCAATAACTTCACTTTTTTCCTTGTTTAACTGAAGAAAGTTCTGGCACATCCAACTATTAATTTCACCAATACATTGGCAGAGAGAATCAATGGGGCTGTAGTCATTTGGAGATAAGGCTAGGGCTAGGTAAATCTGGGTATCATCAGCATAGCTGTGATAGGCAATTTGGTTCTTTCTAATTATTTGACTTAGTGGGAGCATATACAGGCTAAACAAGAGCGGTGCAAGAATTGAGCCTTGTGGGACTCCGCATGTCATGGACGTCCACTTAGACTTATGCTCTCCTAGACTCACATAATAGCCTCTCCCTTCTAAGTATGACCTGAACCATTTGAGTACCATCCCAGAAAGCCCGACCCAGTTTTCCAGTCTCTCTAGTAGTATGTTATGATCGACAGTGTAAAACGCAGCACTGAGATCTAGCAATACCAGCACTGATATTTTGCCAGAGTCAGAATTTAAGCGAATATCTTTTATTATCTTAATGAGTGCTGTCTCTGTGCTGTGATGCGGACGGAAACCAGATTGAAAATTGTCCAGGTATCCATTTGAGTTTAAGTATTTGTTCAGCATACATAATTTTGCCTATAAAAGGAAGATTAGATATTGGTCTAAAATTGCTCAAAATGGTTTTATCAAGATTGCTCTTTTTCAGGAGGGGCTTAACAACTGTAGTTTTCAGGGAGTTTGGAAATGTCTCTGAAAGAAGTGAGGCATTCACCACTTCTAAGAGATCTGCTTCTTAAGAATTAAGCACAGTTTTGAAAAAATATGTGGGAGGTGTGTCAAGATAGCAGGTTGACAATTTTAGGTGATGCACTATTTTTTCCAAAATTTTGCTATCAATTGCTTCAAAAATAGACATAGTATCTTTTTGATATTGTGGCCAAATCTGTCTGACCTCTGCATTGCTTGAGGATGTGCTAATCGCCTTCCTGATATTGATGATCTTCTCAGAAATGAAGGAAGCAAACTCATTCCATTTGCTGTCTGAGAGCATTTCACTGGGAATCTGACTTGGGGGGGGGGGGGGGGGGGGGGGAGAGTACGAGTGTTGTTAAAGTTACTGTTTATAAGGTCTGAGAAGAAATTCTGTCTAGCTGTGGCTAGTTTCACATTAAAAGCATAAAGGCTGTCTTTATAGATGCTGATAGTGAATTTATAGATAGTGAATTTCAAGTTTCATCTTCCGCCACATCCGCTCAGCTTTTCTGCATTGTCCTTTCATAGTCTGAACTGCTGTTGATCTTCTCCAAACTGATTTCTGTCTGTTTGTTTTCTTACTGACTATTATTATATATCAACAGAGTCTGCAGAAATGCTTGGTGTTAAAGATATAGCCTCCATAAATAGTACACTTGTGTTCTTGTTTATGCATCTCCTTATGACAGAGACAGATCTAGATTCAGTGGTAGCAGAGATCAATATATTAAAGAAAATACAGAAGTGATCAGATAGTGCTACATCCTTTATAACAATGGATGAAATGTTTAGACCCCCCCCTACTGATGATTAGATCCAGAGTGTGTCCACCTTTGTGTGTGGGTCCATGCACATGCTGAATCAGGTCAAAGGTTTTTAGAACCGTTATCATTTATTTTGTAGTTTTGTTTTCTGCATTGTCTATGTGAATATTAAAATCCCCTGCAATAGCAAAACAGTCAATCTCTGAGGAAATTATTGATAACATTTCTGTGACCTCTTCAACAAAGGCTGGAGAGTATTTTGGAAGCCTGTAAATAATGATAAACAGAATGCGTGGATCAGCTTTTAGCACAATCCCTAGATATTCAAAAGACAAGTACTGACCAAATGACACTTGCTTGCATTGATAGACAACTTTAAATAGAGCAGCTACACCTCCACCTCTCCTAACAGTCCTGCAGACACTCATGAAAGTAAAGTTAGGAGGGGCTGCTTCATTTAGGACTGTTGCACTGCAGCTGTCTTCTAGCCATGTTTTGTTTAGAAACATAAAATGAGAGCTACACATTCCAAAAAAGCTGGGACGGGTAGCAATAAGAGGCTGGATATAACATTGTCATGATTCTGCCTTCATGTCCTGATTTTTCTCTAGTCTTGAGGCAGGATCATGACAGACCCGTGTTTTGTGTACAAGCACATGGCCTTGTCTTTGGGCCATGTGCTTGTGTTCTCTCGTTTCCTTGCCCCGCCCCCCTTGTTACCCTAGTTTTGTCATCATTGTTTCACCTGTTCCACCTGTTGTGTTCATTAGTAGCCTCCCTTTATTACCTCGTGTGTTTCTCTGTCCCTTTGTCGGTTCATTGCCAAATGTTGCCAACTGTTGTCATATGTTAATCAATGTGAGAGCTGTCCGTAAGTAAGTCTGTAGAGAGTCTTGTCTAGTTGTTTGATCCTGTTTCAGTCATAGTCTAGTTTGTAAAGTGTTAGTCTAGTTTTGTCATCTTTCGTCTGTCTAGCCCTTGTTTTGCCCCCTCGTGGGTTTTGTTTTCCTGTTTTTTGTATAATAAACTGTGTTGCTGTGACTACTGTCTGCATTTGGGTTCATCCTCCATCCTCGTGACAGAATGAACCGACCACGCAAGAACTCAGCAGACAGGATGCTCTCCAATCGTCAGCGACAAGCGGATCCTCTTAGGTACTGCTGGTTGTCATCCCCTACTGACAGGAAGGGGGTCACCCTCCCATATTCGTCCGAGGGTGAGTGGATCCTGCAGAATTATGCCCGGCTATGGGAGAGTTTCTCCCAGGAGGAGTCGCAGGTTTCCCCCTCGATGTCCCCACCTTCACCCAAGCTGTCAGTGATCCCGGAGGGTCATGTCCTGGCTGTGGTTACCCAGGGGAATCAGACTGGCTTCACTTCCACCCCTGAGGCTTCAGTCGTCCCCGAAAGTCTCCGTGGCAAACGAGGGAGACGGATTTCGTGGGATTCTTCGTCAGAGTCATCCTCGACTGAGTAACCGCTGCCGGAGACTGCACTCCCAACTCCGGTCACAGATCCCGCTGAGCTTCTCCGGCCGGTCACAAGTCCGGCTATGACTTCCACACCGCGACCTAAGAGGAAGAGGAGGAGAAAGGGAGCCTCTCGCCCTTCATCTCCGCCGGTTCCAGAGCCCGCTACTGCAAGCGATGTCCTAAGCGCTGTTCCAGAGCCCGCTACTGCAAGCGCGGTTCCCGAGCCCGCAGTTGTGAGCGCTGAGGAGAGAGCCGCGGCCGACACTGCAGCAGAAGCAGTGTTGCAGTCTGTCTCGGCACGTCAGGAGATGCCTGTGGCCATTGCTGCCAGGACCCTGTCCGATTACTTGTCTCGTCTTGTCAAAATTCTTGAAGTCCCCGTCATGTCTAGTCCTGAGTCCGTGAGCACCGAACCCCAGTCAGCGTCCGTGAGCACCGAACCCCAGTCAGCTGCCGTGAGCGCCGAACCCCAGTCAGCTGCCGTGAGCGCCGAACCCCAGTCAGCTGCCGTGAGCGCCGAACCCCAGTCAGCTGCCGTGAGCGGCATACCCATGTCAGCTGCCGGGAGCGCAGTACCCCAGTCTGCTGCAGACGATGATCTCCCCGATTCAGAGATGGGGGGTTCTATTCTTGTTTCTGCTCCAGAGTCACCCAAAGTATCCCCTGTCTTGTCTCCTGTTGTGTTACCTCCTGTCTCCCCTGTCAAGCTGCCTACTGTTTCCCCCAAGTCATCCCCTCATGTGTCTCCAGCCAAGTTTCCCCGGATTCCCAGTCCTCAGTCCTCGTCCTGGAGACCCAAGACCCCCAGTCCTCCCATCCACTCTGGACTGCCCTCTAAGAACTTTGTACTTCCCCCACCTCCTCTGCCTTGTTTATTGTTTTTGATTTTGCACCCTAACCCTGTGATTGTTTTTTCATGTTTGCCCTTAGTGTTATTTTTCATGTCTTGTTGGTTTGTGTCTTTGTCCCAGTCAGTCGTGTCCCGTGTTTGATGTTCCCTTGAGGGGCGTCTGGAAGCCGCTCCTTAAGGGAGGGGTTCTGTCATGATTCTGCCTTCATGTCCTGATTTTTCTCTAGTCTTGAGGCAGGATCATGACAGACCCGTGTTTTGTGTACAAGCACATGGCCTTGTCTTTGGGCCATGTGCTTGTGTTGTCTCGTTTCCTTGCCCCGCCCCCCTTGTTACCCTAGTTTTGTCATCATTGTTTCACCTGTTCCACCTGTTGTGTTCATTAGTAGCCTCCCTTTATTACCTCGTGTGTTTCTCTGTCCCTTTGTCGGTTCATTGCCAAATGTTGCCAACTGTTGTCATATGTTAATCAATGTGAGAGCTGTCCGTAAGTAAGTCTGTAGAGAGTCTTGTCTAGTTGTTTGATCCTGTTTCAGTCATAGTCTAGTTTGTAAAGTGTTATTCTAGTTTTGTCCTCTTTCTTTTCCTCCATCCTCGTGACAAGCATATAAGGAACAGCTGGAGGACCAATTTGCAACTTATTAGGTCAATTGGCAACTTGATTAGGTATAAGAAAGAGCCTCTCAGTGTGGCAGTGTCTCTCAGAAGTCAAGATGGGCAGAGGATCACCAATTCCCCCAATGCTGCGGTGAAAAATAGTGGAGCTATATCAGAAAATTGTAAAGAGTTTGAAGTTATCATCATCTACAGTGCATAATATCATCCAAAGATTCAGAGACTCTGGAACAATCTCTGTGCGTAAGGGTCAAGGCCGGAAAACCATACTGGATGCCCGTGATCTTCGGGCCCTTAGACAGCACTGCATCACATACAGGAATGCTACTGTAATGGAAATCACAACATGGGCTCAGGAGTACTTCCAGAAAACATTGTCGGTGAACACAATCCACCGTGCCATTCGCCGTTGCCGGCTAAAATATAGGTAAAAAAAAGAAGCCATATCTAAACAGAAGCAGAGGTGTTTTCTCTGGGCCAAGGCTCATTTAACTATTTAAGTAATTTATCATGGACTGTGGCAAAGTGGAAAACTGTTCTGTGGTCAGACAAATCAAAATTTGAAGTTCTTTTTGGAAAACTGGGAAGCCATGTCATCTGGACTGAAGAAGACAAGGACAACCCAAGTTGTCCAGACTGCAGTCCAGATCTTTCACCCATAGAAAACATTTGATGCATCATAAAGTGGACGATGCAAGAAAGAAGACCCAAGACAGTTGAGCAACTAGAGGCCTGTATTAGACAAGAATGAAGTCTCCTCAGTCCCCAGACGCTTGCATACTGTTATGAAAAGAAGAGGGGATGCCACACAGTGGTAAACATGGCCTTGTACCAACTTTTTTGAGATGTGTTGATGCCATGAAATTTTAAATCAACTTATTTATCTAAACTGTTGTCCCGAATCCCGAATCTGGCCCTAATTGTCCCGAAAATTATACTAAAGCAAAATCTTGAGTAGTTATTGTCTGATAAACATTAAAAACTGTCTGCGGAGGTTGAGTCGTCCTGCAACCAGCCCCCGCCGGCTGCTCATTGGCTGCAGCAACTTTTTTCTAAGTTCTAAAAAATACCGTAGGCGGCTAGGCACGAATTTAGATATTAATTTATCTAATTAATCTATATGCACAAAGACAATACGACCTTTTTGTCCCCTTTTTGTTTTAAAGCTTGATGAAGAGAGCGCAAGTTGCTGCAGCTGCGAGGAGGACAGTGATGCACTCGTACAGGAGTGATTGACAGTTCGCGGCACTGTGTACAAAAAATAAGGTTAAGCTCAATAGCGTTAGTGTTACAGAAAGTTCTGATTTACGCACTGTTACAACAGTCATTGTTTTTTTTTTTCTTTTTACAATGACATTTGAGTTCATGTTTTTAATGTTGTTGTTTCTTGTTGCAGACTAAAGAGTAAGGGCAGACGGTTGACCTTTGAATAAAAATGTGTTTAGTTAAGGTTTGAAATTCATTATGTTTTATTATAGGCTACGAAGTCTAATATCATAAGCCCCCCATCCCGTCACCCAAGACCGCAGACACCCCCTTTACCCCCGTCCCGTCCCGAATTTAAGCCAATCTCATCTGGTCACCATATTCTAAGGGTTTTTTTTAAATTCCTTTTGCACATTTTATTTATGTTTAGTACGCCTAGCTCTTTCTAGCTCAAGCAAATCCACAAACTAAAAAAAGGATTTATTATTTTTTAAGAAAGGTCGTCTGTTGACTGCTGTATATAAAACCCCTTCAATATAGTTGTTGTTACCCCAGGGGATGAGGGGAGTCATCAAAAAAAAACTATATATATATATATATATAGGCTATAATAGAGTACCGGCACCTCTTTTGGGCCGCTTAAAGCACTGCCTTAAAATTATACATTTTCTCAGTTTAAACATATCTCATCTATGTTGTATTCTGAATAAAATGTTGAAATTTGAAACATCCACATCATTGCATTCTGTTTTTATTCACAATTTGTACAGTGTCCCAACTTTTTAGGAATTGGGTTTGTATATACTCTGTGTTGTTTTGTTTTTTTTACTTTCTGCTGGTTAGATGCTAACTGCATTTCATTGGCTCTGTACTTGTACGCTGCACATTGAAAATAAAGTTGAAACTAATTTAATCTACTGGAACTGGAAAACAGCTTATTGATATGTATTGTCCAGTGCACTTATAAATTATAAATACATAGCACAGATGTGAATGCTGGCAATAGGATCCCTCACTGTACTTGATGATCCTAAAAGTGCAAATTATGACCACATCATCATAAGGCCTACTGTTACTTTCAGTATGGGTTTTACAATCTAGTGTGAATAGACTAAACACATTTAGACAAATGATAAACACCAAATTTAAAGGATAAATGAGCTTTTCCAGTAAATCAACTGCTTATGTTACATAGATAAATACCTCTATGATCTCAATCACACAAATACACAAACAGATAATTATTCATTCCTTTATTGTTTCTTTACTGAAAGGAAGTTATCAAGTGTTAAAAGTGTTTATTTGCTAGCACTAACACAACTGTTAATACTCCATGAATTTCACTGGGAAAGCCTTTTACTGTGAAAAATGTGTCATTTAACAAAATATAGTGTTCAGCTCATATAGCACAAAAAATCACATATTATAGGATCCTTTAAATATCACAAGATAAACATGATGTAATTTCACTGTGGAGGTGAGGTCATTTTCTTCTTGATAACTGCCTTTAGAAACAAGAGTTATCAGTCAAGTGTGTCTTCATCAGTAGGAACAAAACATGTTAACTAAGCAGTGTTGTACTAGACATTGCCTGTGAAAGCACATTCTCTCTCTCTCGGCTGCAACAAATGCAAACTCCCAAGAGCTGACATGGAGCTGTGTCTCTGTGACTCAGCATTTTCTCTCTCATCATGGAAGATGCAAGTACGTTTGTAACCTGATCACTTTGCCAGGATAGGTGTGAAGCCATTAAATTAGTCTAAATCTTAATCATTTCTGTCACATTATGTTTCCAAATATTAAATACATGAAGCAATACTTCATTTGAAAACTGACTTATACCATCAAAAGCATGACAGAAACTAGAAATATAACTGCTGCAATTCATTCACTTTGAGTTCCACTTAATATATCTACATCTTGTTTTTCCTTGTTAATTGACATTTATTAAAACATGCAACCTACATTTTGTACATGTGTCTTTTCACTTGGGCCATTACCATCAAAAGTCCACATTTGGATCTTAAAAGGTGCACACAGACCATGTCTCACCATTTTAAAAATAACAACAAGTGAATCCAGCCAAAAATGTTTATTCATCAAACTCACCATGTTAAAATCAATTAGTGCACATTCAACAGAAAAGCAATAGCTTGGCTATAACAACTTGATTAATAAAGAGAGCAAATTAAATTGTCTAATGGGGACATTATGGAACTTAAAAATGTTAAACTTAGCAAACTTTAACATTTTAAACAAGAGCTGTGATAAGAATATCTTGCTTGATATATGGCTGGTGGCTTTGTAGCATGTAGATGACCTGAGGGCATCATTTAGCTGCTGTCTTCATCCAGGGTGTGCTTGTCAAACAGGTATTCTGCCATCCTGTTGTTGCCAGCATCCATCTTGGAAAGGTTGGTGATGTGGTCACCAAGTTTCTTGATGGCATCAACCTGCTCATTCAGGTAGTGAGTCTCCAGGAAGTCACACAGCTGTTGGACAAGACAAAAGAACAGAATTTACATTTACATTTAATCATTTAGCAGACGCTTTTATCCAAAGTGACTTACAAATGAGAACAATAGAAGCAGTCAGGTCAACAAGAGAACAACAACAGTATATAAGTGCCATGACAAGTCTCAGTTAGTCTAGTATAGAACGCATAGGTAGGTTTTTTTTTTTTTTTTTTTTTTAATTAAAAGACAGGAAAAGGAAAAGTGCTAGTGTTAGTTGGTTAAGTGCAGGCGAAAAAGATGAGTCTTTAGCTGTTTCTTGAAAATGAGTAAAGACTCAGCTGTACGAATTGAGATTGGGAGGTCATTCCACCAGCTGGGCACAGTCCAGGAAAAGGTCCGTGAGAGTGATTTTGAATTTCTTTGGGATGGTACCACAAGGCGTCGATCACTTGCAGAGCGCAAACTTCTGGAGGGCACATAAGATTTAACCAATGAGTTTAGGTAAGTTGGTGCCATGCCAGTGGTCGTCTTGTAGGCTAGCATCAGTACCTTGAATTTGATGCGAGCAGCTACTGGTAGCCAGTGTAACCTGATGAGGAGAGGAGTAACATGAGCTTTTTTTGGCTCATTGAAGACAACCCTCGCTGCTGCATTCTGGATCAATTGCAGAGGCTTGACAGTACATGCAGGAAGGCCCGCCAGGAGAGCATTACAATAGTCCAGTCTGGAGAGAACAAGAGCTTGGACAAGAAGTTGGGTTGCTTGCTCTGACAGGAAGGGTCTAATCTTCCTAATGTTGTATAAGGCAAACCTGCAGGACCGGGTAGTTGTAGAAATGTGGTCTGTGAAGCTTAACTGATGATCCATCACAACTCCTAGGTTTCTGGCTGTCCTGGAAGGAGTAATGGTTGACGAACCCAGCTGTATAGAGAAGTTGTGATGAAGCAATGGGTAAGCTGGAATCACCAGGAGTTCTGTCTTCGTAAGGTTAAGCTGAAGGTGATGGTCATTCATCCAGCTAGAGATGTCACTCAGACAGGCTGAAATGCGAGCAGCTACCGTCGGGTCATCTGGTTGGAATGAGAGGTAGAGATGGGTGTCATCAGCGTAGCAGTGATAAGAAAAGCCATGCTTCTGAATGACAGATCCTAATGACGTCATGTAGATTGAGAAGAGAAGTGGTCCAAGTACTGAGCCTTGAGAAACCCCAGTAGCAAGGTGGTGTGACTTTGAAACATCACCCCTCCAAGACACACTGAAGGATCTGTCAGAGAGGTAGGACTTAACCCACAGGAGTGCTGTTCCAGAAATGCCCATCTTTCTGAGGGTGGACAGGAGAATCTGGTGATTAACAGTGTCAAAAGCAGCAGACAGGTCCAGTAAGATGAGTACCGAGGATTTTGAAGCTGCTCTTGCTAGTCGCAGGGCTTCAGTAACCGAGAGCAGAGCAGTCTCAGTTGAGTGGCCACTTTTGAAGCCAGATTGGTTGCTGTCCAGGAGGTTGTTCTGTACAAGGAACATAGAAAACTGGTTGAACACAGCTTGCTCAAGTGTCAATGAATGGAAGAAGGGATACCGGTCTGTAGTTTTCAAGAAGCGCTGGATTTAGAGATGGTTTCTTGAGCAGTGGGCTTACCCGAGCCTGCTTGAATGCTGAGGGAAATGTTCCAGAGTGAAGAGAGGAGTTGATAACGTGAGAAAGCGAAGGTATGACTGAAGAAGAGATCGCTTGAAGGAGGTGAGTGGGGATCGGATCAAGTGGACAAGTAGTAGGATGATTGGACAGGAGAAGTTTGGAGACGTCCATCTCTGAAAGTGGGGAGAAGGAGGAGAAAGAGTGTGCGTCGGTCATTGTGAAGTTGTCCTCAGTCTGCGGTGTGGAGAATTGGTCGCTGAGAATTTAGGATGCTAAATTCTCAGGACTGAATGAAACTGCTTTAAAGAGACATGTATATGCAGGCAGATTTAGAGTCTCAACTTCAACAATGAGGGTCACTCACATGAGGGTCTCCCTTCTCAGAGGCGACCTTATGCAGATCCAGCAGAGCCTGGTTGATGTTCTTCTCCAGCTGAAGAGCGCACTGCATAGCAATCAGTCACATAGCTTATGTTACAATGTTTAAAGTCAAAATGCTTAATTCAAAACATTATCAAAGCACCTTGATGTCCTGAAGCATGATGCGTCCCCTCTCTTGTTCTGGAACTACATGAACTTCTCAGCATGCTCGCGCTCCTCCTCGCTGTTCTCCTTGAAGAACTTAGCAAAACCAGGAAATGCGACATCATCTTGTTTGAAGTAGAAAGCCTGAACAAAACAAAATCAATAGATAAGAAATGGAGTCCGTCAAAAAATGTTTTTTTTTTTACTCAGCTAAGTTATTCAAACCTTTGTTTAAAATATAAGTATATCAACAATTAAGGATAGCATTGTGGGAGCACTTGCACTAACACTTGCTTCTCTGTCCTTGACCCCATAACAAAGTGGTTTGTGAGGCAAGATATTTTAAGAAACCAACATAGAAAAAGAACATAATTCTACAGGTATGATGTACTGACTTGATATTTTTTTTATGCATTATATAGGTTATATAAAAAAAATTTAATTGAAGGAGAGAAAACTTTTCACCACACAACAAAAGATATATCTTGAAAAAGTGAGAACATAAGAAATCTATAGACCATTGAAGTGTAAATGTAGGAAGCGTAAAGCTCCAAGTTGATCATCTTGTTGATCAAAGCCTCGCAGTCGCGGTCGTAGTTCTGACGAATCTGAGAATCCATTCCAGCTGTATTTTTTAGCCTATCAAAATAATATAAAATAATATAAAACAAAAATTATATATATTTTTTAATAGATTTAAATAATTTCTGGAGAGCACGAAGTTCCGTTCAATCACTGTTGAAGCAAGAACCTCTTCAGATCTTCCTGAAGCTGTGAGTGAAATGAAGGAGCGCGTTCATCTTATATATGATCAGCGAATGATGCGTCAGTGAAAATAAAAACCAGCCAATCAAAGAACGAGCTGAGTAACGAGGTGACGAGACTTTCGGCTGTGTCATTTTCTGAGATGGCCATATCAACTATCATGAACGTGTCTTATTTCCTTCTACATTATTCAAGGAAAACTTAAGTGAATGAATGAAATGACATAGTGATCTGAATCCCAAAAATAGAATCTTAAAAACATATGTTTACATTAAACCTTTATGTAACCTACCCTAAATTTACATTCAGACAAATTCTCTATTGAAAACAATAAATCTATTTCTAAACATTATCAAGTAGGTTATGAGAGTTTTACAGCAATACATTTTCAAATAAAATAACTGAATATGTGATGCAACACTTCTGATGACACAACTGTACCACTTTGTTTTTTCACAACAAATATAGGATCCAGACACACCTATACTCAACCTATTCTCAGTCTGACTGTTATATGTGGTCTGTTTAGTGGTAAGTGCTATGTACAAGCCATTGAATCATTTGGTGTCATGGTTTTTGTGGCATGGCTTTAGGTTAGGCCTGGTTCCAGCTCATATATGACCAATAGAGCAATAGTGAGCTAAGATCAGGAAAATATTATTTCTCACATGTTCTTCTTTAGTTAGATTTTTGCTACTTACATTTCAATGTATATGGACTAAATGATATCACAAGTGTTATTATAAACTTAGTTTTTTATTTTATTTTTCTGACGTTAACTAATTTATTCAAACATTGGTTTAAAAAAATATGTATATAAACCAACAATTGAGGATAGTTTTGTGTTGCTGACCTAAGACTTGCTTCTCTGTCCTTGACCGTGTAACAAAGTGGTTTGTAAGGCAAGATAATATAAGAAACCAACATTTAAAAACACTGTTGGAGACAACAATCAAACTGGACCTTTCATTGAAACCTTTATTACAGAGATAAAGCCCTTGTGACAACTTCTCCATGTGACATCTAGCCCTGGTGTACCCTAAATGCATACAGTCAGGTGACAATGATGAAGCATTTTTATAACATGCACCTTAAGTATGTGTCATCAACAAGTTAGCATACCAGACAATGAGCTGTGTCCAGAGGAGTATGTGAGTACAAACAAAGTACATTTTGTTTCCCCCCCAGGGACCAACAATGACCTGCTGCAGGTGGAATCAGCCATTAGTCTCTCCAAGCTCAGGGGTCAAGGTTGATGGTTGACTTTTAAAGGCTACAAATGGATTTATATATTTTTTTGCCCTGTCTTTTCAATATAGTTTAACCAAATGTTAGACACTGAATGTGTTTTGTTTGAAACAAATTTTAAGGCATCACAGTGAAAGCAGACCCATAATTCAGTGTGACAAGATATACCTCTTGCTCTTGTGCTTCTGCAATCTAATCGTCGAAGTCCAAAGATTCAATTGAGTGAAACTAAAATTATTCCTTTGTACATCAGGCTGTCCGAACTGAATAAATTACATCGAAAATGAAAACTCCACGAATTAGTGAGCAACAGCACAAAGAGTGTGCAACAGCATATTGTTATGCAAGAATTTGCAAGAATTATTTTGTCTGACAATAAAATTTATATAATTATACATAAAATATAAATCCAGAAATGTTGTCAAATTCGTCTTAAATTCGACTGATTGTACACTGTCTGCTGTATACTAGGTAGTATGTAGCAAGCAGTTCACTGCGTTTTGGAGCAGAGCTTTTTGGCTTCCATATTGGTTTCTGACACAGAGGATAGTTGCTTTACACTTCATGCCATATTTTGGTAAGAATAGTGCAGACTTTATGTTCATAGTCCAAAGTCCAGTTCCACAAGAATTATATTAATGTGAACACTGGGGTAATTGGTTTGCTTTTATTTCTGCATTTTATTTCTTTTATTTTATTTTAACTTTTATTTCATATTTATTTATTTTATTTTCCTACATTTACCATGTAGGTTTAATAAAATTCAGAAAATTATAAATTGAGATGGACTTTTTATTTGATGTTTAAAGTTTAACCCCTAAAATGTAAAATGTTCAGTAATAAATTGCCTAATAAATTATCTCAGGGCAGCATTTAGCATTCCAGGGTGTGCTTGTCAAACAGGTACTCTGCCATCCTGTTGTTGCCAGCATCCATCTTGGAAAGGTTGGTGATGTGGTCACCAAGTTTCTTGATGGCATCAACCTGCTCATTCAGGTAGTGAGTCTCCAGGAAGTCACACAGCTGTTGGACAAGACATCAGAACAGAATTTAGGATGCTAAATTTTCAGGACTGACTGAAACTGCTTTAAAGAGACATGTATATGCAGGCAGATTTAGAGTCTCAACTTCAACAATGAGGGTCACTCACATGAGGGTCTCCCTTCTCAGAGGCGACCTTATGCAGATCCAGCAGAGCCTGGTTGATGTTCTTCTCCAGCTGAAGAGCGCACTGCATAGCAATCAGTCCATTGCCCCACATATCACGATCAGGTTTCTGAAGAGAGACACAATCAGTGATTAGTGAACATGGCATAAGGTCAGACTCTAGAGTCAGATTTGCTTATGTTACAATGTTTAAAGTCAAAATGCTTAATTCAAAACATTATCAAAGCACCTTGATGTCCTGAAGCATGATGCGTCCCCCTCTCTTGTTCTGGAACTCCATGAACTTCTCAGCATGCTCGCGCTCCTCCTCGCTGTTCTCCTTGAAGAACTTGGCAAAACCAGGAAGAGCGACATCATCCCGTTTGAAGTATTGAGCCTGTGGTTAAAAAAAAAAAAACAATTAATAAAATTCAAAGATGAAAATAAGACTACAGATTAAAGCCTATATCATGTCATGAAGAACTTACTATGAAAAATTATACTCACCGTGGAGGTGTAGGTGTATCCAGCGGAAAGTTCCAAGTTGATCATCTTGTTGATCAGAGCCTCGCAGTCGCGGTCATAGTTCTGGCGAATCTGAGAAGTCTCCATTTCGGCAAGTTTTATTATTAAAACTTTGGTCCAAAATAAATAAGAAATTTAAGTAAGTAAAACAAATCTAAAAGATCTGTTCAATCACTGTTGAAGCAAGAATCTCCTCAGAAGATGTGAGTGAAATGAAGCTGTCTGTTCATATCTTATATACATTCACAACATGAAGCATCAGTGGAACTGAAACCAGCCAATCAAGACATGAGTAACAAAGCTCCATTCAGCTGTGACAGCAAAGACAAGCTCAATTTTCTTGAGTATTTTTTTACCTTTTCATAATTAATGGTAAACTGATTCCAAAAATAATTCAGATAATATCAAATCATTAAATTCAGTGGAGCTGAAGATGCACCCTATCAAATAATAAACAAATTCAAAAATACTCTATACAACCAACACTAAGAAGTACTGAGACAACAACACACGATAGAGTCCAATGTCTCAAGTATTTTGAGATCATGGCATCTCTTTGGCATCATGGAGGCAGTGGCTCATTTCACTTAATAAAGTGCTTTTGCTGGAAAGTCATGTACTTTTCTAGAAAATCTAGTAAATAATAGAACTTCAGCCATTTTCTGCCACAGTATTTCGCCATCAGCGGTAATTGGCGAAAACTCTGTCATAAAAGTTTTATTGGCATTAATTTTGCATATGATCTTTGCTTTCTCAAATACTATGACTTGAGAAATCATTGAGAAGAGGTTGTGTGTGCCAAATACGGTTAAACATTTACCAAAACAAATTAACAATAAATAAAATGGTAGCACTGTGACTGACCTAAGAATGCTCCTTATATTTAGCATTGTTTAACATACCAAATATCATGGGACAATCTTGCAATAATGTAATTCCTTTGTGGAGGTAGTGCTAGTTTTAACTTGGCAACTGTCAGTACAAGAGTAACTGGTCTGGTGAACAAGCACATTTGTACTCATAATTGTCCATGAAACCTCATTCTGTGTCAGCTACAAACAAGTGCAAACTCCCAAGAGCTGACATGGAGCTGTGGTTCTTGTGACTCAGCATTTATTTACTATTAGTTGCGCGTACATTTGTAACCCGATCAGCTCACTACAGTGTAGGTATAAACACCTTGAACTTAGAGTTAGAGTAAACCATGTTCTTTGGTTTCAATCATCATATATAATTCATATATTTGTCCTAAAATATTTCCACTTTAGAAAATTTAAGTTATCTGTATTTTTACAATAACTCTATAAGATGTATTTAATAGAGGATAATTAGACAAGGCGTTTATCGACCAAAACTAGTTAGAATCACATGGAGGTGAAAAACTTCTTGCAAGTAGAAAGTATTTTAAGTGATGGCAACTTATAATTAAATTTTGTAGCATAAACAATTTTTTCAAAGTTGATTATTCAAAAACAAATTGAGTTGCCGTGGAAGCAGTTAATCCTATATAATTTAGCTGAAATGAACATTGGTATTACATATGCTGAATCTAAGTTATTTAGCATGTAAATTTTATGAACAAGTAAGATATTTGTTAATGGTATTATTACAGAGTCAATGTGCACCAGCACTACTTTTCAGCTATGGTAACCACAAAAACACAAGAGAAACTCTTTTAAATGTCAAATATAACAGGTCTTTCCCTTCACTATCACTACTAGAATGAATATGGAAATGTAGCATATAGGCAAAGTATGTTATATTAGCTAATATTAAAGCAGTTTAATTTGAGCCAGTTTAGAGAAAACAAATCAATAAAACCCAACTGTGCCTTAAATGCTTAATACTTTTGTGCAATATGTTTGATATCAGTACTTAATATATTCATGATAATACTCACTTGCATGCCACATAATATGCGGTCATCAGCAGTTATAAACTGACAAGACTTTGCAACCTCAGCTAATATCTCAGGAATGTGTTAATGTTAGCTGAATTTTAGCAGCAATCAATCAATCAATCAATCAATAAATCTGTTTTAGTTGTGACAACTTACAATGAAGTTGTTAAAAGATTTTGATTTGTTAAATTTAATTTGAGTTGTTGCCCTGGAAAAAGTTAATCTGATCTATTTCAGTTGAAATCAATATTTAGTACAACAAATGCTAATCTAAATATAACTTATTTAAACAAGTAAATTGAATGAACAAATCAGATCTTACTTGTAAATGGTATTAGCACAGTCATTGCTAGTCAATGTGTTCACCTTCAGGTAAACATCCACAGCTTAACCGCAAGCACTACCTTGCAGCAAAAATGTGATAGAAACTCTTTTATAATCTTATAAATTCTAGAGCAGTGGTTCCCAACCTTTTTCAACTCGCGGCCCACACAACCAAACAGATATGTTTGCGCGGCCCACTGCAATAAAATTAACTGACCCCGCTATTGTTTGGTTAATAACTTAGCACTTAGAAGCTAGATTGTTAACTGTCTTTATTGAATGAACTAGGACTGTGCGATATGGAAAAAAAAAACTATCGCGATTTCTTTGATCAATTTGGAGATTTCGATTTTAATCACGATTTTGACACACACAGATATGCTTTACAGTCATAAATGCATTCAGGATGAATTTGAAACATATTTCCAAAAGAAAACCAGTTAGAGCTTTATTAAAAAGTTGTAATGTCTCTAGAACAGACATAAGTCAAAATAATCACTATAGTAAATATGTAACAAAATGTATAGACTTATGGCAAAAAAGATATAAATAAATAAATCCTGTGTCCAAGGACTTTTTTTTCTTTTTTTGCCATGCATTGTTCATAAAGCTCATTAATTGTAGGGTGCCTCAGGTGTTGAAATAGATTTGATATACATTATACAGGTTCACATGTACTCCGTTTGCAGTGCGTATACGGTATGTCTGCGGTGCAGAAGCAGCAGAGTGAGTGCGTGATTGTAACGCGAAAGCACATTAAAATAATGCGCAAGCGAGAATCTCTCTGTTCGCACGCAGATTTCCTTTGCTCTGTCACAAAACCAGACGTGCTTGCTCAGATACACGCTGCTCTCGCCCGGAAAGAGTGTGCGCACTTAAAACGTGTCTCCTCTCACTTAAACTGCGTCCTGTGCACAGTGCACTCACAACTCTCTCTATGCTCATGTGCTAGATATTAATTATTTTCGCATGTTTTACCGCGTGCAGTGTGAACGCTCTGATCCGTTAACATGGGCTCAGAAAAAAGACGCATCACAGACTGAGTGTGTGAACCTTGAGTTATGTAGGCATATGCCCAGTCTGTTGTGTTCTCACGCTAGGCTCATTGCATTCTGATTGGATCAGATCATTCAATCGTGATTTTATAACGATTTCTATTAATCGCATAGCCCTATAATGAACTGGCAAAGAACAGAAAATAACTCTGGCTGGCACCGCTCAGCAAAGCAGGAAAACCAGATCCAGACAGAGCTCGGCAGCGGGTAGACAGTCAGCGGAGCAAGCAGTCAGAAGGGAACATGTTGACAGCCATTTATGTTGACGTTGTTGACAGCCATTATGCATGTTTGAATTTGTTGTTCTGTTGCATATGCAGCAAAAATATAAATTGGTGGTTTATTCTTAAACCAATCAGCGAGCTCGAATAGTGGAAGCATAGTTACAGTTTAATATTTATTTTTTGTTATTTAATTACATTTATGAAATGATGTTATTATGTTATGACTTAGACATTTTTACATATATTACCAATATTATTTATTTTAATAGTAATTGGCGGCCCACCTGCAATACCACCGCCCACAGGTTGAAAACCACTGTTCTAGAGTACCGCGTTAGCAGCATAAAGTGTTGTGGGTTTTATTCCCAGGGAATGCATATACTGGTAAATATATATATATATACTTTCCATTGTGGACAATTGAGACCCACCCCAGGTTCACATAATGCATTTACTAATAATCCTGTTTAAATAAACTAAACAGATTTAGTTCAATTTTAATATTTATGGGTCTGTATTGGTCATATTAAATATATAATTTGATTTTAATTTCTGGACTATTTTCCCTTCTGCATATGCTCTTGTAGTAGTAAGTGTTGTTATCAATAAGAAAGCTCAGTCAATATGCAGTGCATAATATTTAGCATCAGATGCCACACAGTCTAACATAGAGTTTAATCATTACCTTTTTCTAGGACAGAGAGAATAAATCGTTAACGGCTAAAAGATAAATGCTTGTTCAAATATTACTGTTGTACTCACTAACCTTTGACACACCTGTTTGTTAAAAAGATCAGTCATTCCAGCCAAAAATGTTTATTCATCTAATTCACTTGGTTAAAACCAATTACTGTACATTAAACACAAAAGCATCACCTTGAGGAGTAAAAATCGTAGCCTCTAAAATGTTAACCTTTCAGCCTCTAAAAGTCTAAACTTGCATTAGAGCTGCATGACAACATTGCTTGATTTGTGCATACTGTATAACTGGAGGCTTTGAAAAATGCAAATGATCTGAGGGCATCATTTAGCTGCTGTCTTCATCCAGGGTGTGCTTGTCAAACAGGTATTCCGCCAACCTGTTGTTGCCAGCATCCATCTTGGAAAGGTTGGTGATGTGGTCACCAAGTTTCTTGATGCCCTCAACCTGCTCATTCAGGTAGTGAGTCTCCAGAAAGTCACACAGCTGTTGGACAAGACAATATAGGAGATGTTAGGATGCTTAAGTCAATACATTAGGATGTGATAGATGCAGTAATGTTCATCAAAACATGGCCTTAAAACTTACATGAGGGTCTCCCTTCTCAGAGGCGACCTTATGCAGATCCAGCAGAGCCTGGTTGACGTTCTTCTCCAGCTGAAGAGCGCACTGCATAGCAATCAGTCCATTGTCCCACACATCACGATCAGGTTTCTGAAGACAAAGAGAGCCACGTCAGTGAGCAAGTGATGCACCCTCCCCCTGCAATTTAATGGACCCTTGCGAATATGCATAGATCTAGAGCCAGATTTGGTCATCAAATCGTTCAAAATAGAAAAGGTGTATTTCAAATGCATAGGCTATACCTTTATGTCCTGAAGCACCATGCATCCCCCTCTCTTGCTCTGGAACTTCATGAACTTCTCAGCATGCTTGCGCTCCTCCTCGCTGTTCTCCTTGAAGAACTTGGCAAAACCAGGAAGAGCGACATCATCCCGTTTGAAGTAGTGAGCCTGTGAGGAACAAAATCATCAAGGAAGATTAAAAACACTGAGTGACGCGCTCAATCACCGCATACGAATTGCATAACGGTTACACTGTCGCAACCAAGAAAAAAAGTCAAAAGACATGGTTTAGCATATGGAATAAAACAAATAAAATATTATACTCACCATGGAGGTGTAGGTGTATCCAGCGTAAAGCTCCAAGTTGATCATCTTGTTGATCAGAGCCTCGCAGTCACGGTCGTAGTTCTGGCGAATCTGAGAAGTCTCCATTTCGACAGGTTTTTATCGTTTTATTATCAAAAACGTAAAACAATAAGAAATTTCGACGAGATCGAAGTTCCGTTCAATCACTGTTGAAGCAAGAACCTCTTCAGATCTTCCTGAAGCTGTGAGTGAAATGAAGGAGCGCGTTCATCTTATATACGATCAGCGAATGATGCGTCAGTGAAACTAAAAACCAGCAAATCAAAGAATGAGCTGAGTAATTAAGTGACGAGACCCTCTGCTGTGTCATGCTGTAAGATAACAAGGACAAGATCAAGGTTCATGAATTAGATTTTTCTTGTTCACCATTTTTGGCAAACTGAATCAGGTCCTGTGGGTTCAGCTTCACATTTTCTTATGTGGTACTTTATTAAACATTAAACTGGTGTAAGGGTACTCGAAATAATACTAAGGTGCATGCCCTAAAAGAAAGCACGATTTGTACCTACATCTAAAATTCAAAGCAATGTGTTATCTAACCTAAAATTAACCAAATGTGCATTTACATTGTTTCATCGGAGTTAAATAAATAAATATTCATCCATTTTACAAATTGCATGTTCTATATATGGTCATGTGGATGCTGGAACAAAAATAAAGGCAAATGAAATATAGAACAATTAATAGCAAATCATTTTCTATCATTACTAGAATGTCTACAGAAATGTAACAAGTGAAATGTCTTTGCGCAATATGTGTGATATCAGTAGGTTTAATCTCATTATGATACTCGCTTTTCATGTCACATAATATAAAGTCGGCAGCAGTTACATAGCGATAAGACGGCAAACTCAGCTTTCATGGTATGGTTGATCTGAACAGGGCTTTATCACACATTTGGACTGGTCCTATGACTCCTGTAAAAACAAGAATCCTTGTCAGCACTTGTGTTAAAACAGTTTTCATTTATTACAATAGTTTAGTATTTATTAAATGATAAAATATAATATTTCAAGGATGTAAATGACCCTGCATACTACAGCAACAGCCTGTGTGATGTGGCAAATATCATGAGACAGTACTGCAATTTCATGCCACAGTGATATCATCCCTGGTAACTGAATTTGGATGGAAAAAAAATGTATTAGGGTGACAATGACAAAAGCATGTTGTACCAGTATGAACTCTCAGTCTGTCAGCAAATGTAAATGAACAAAGACTTGACACTGAGCTGTGTTTCTGTGACTCAGCAAATTTTCATATATGCCATATTATGGAACATGTGAGTATGTTTGTTATTGCAGAACCTGATTTTACCAAGTGATTTTACCATCTTTGTTGACCCTGGAACAACATTGTGATTAACCAATCAGATTTGAAGAACAAGTTTATAGATTTTGTGAAGTTTACACATACAATCACTGTTAGATGCTTGTACATCAGTGTCATTTATCTATCATTTTCTCTGATTTTAAGGATCACTCATGGTTAAGGTTAGGTTTAGGTGTAGGGATATGGTCAAGACTACATTTTTTGAGTAAAATGTTGTTCCAGGGTCAACAAAATATGTTGACGTAGGAACACATCTAACTCAGCAATATCAGGACGTACGTTTGTTATTTGATCAGCTCCCTGGAGACCAGGTGTGTAACCTTCAATTTTACACCTGCCATAACCTTTTTCAGTTTAGTAACACCAGGTAACCAAAATTCCAGCTATTTCCATTATATTATCCTAATTTAAACAGAATATTCACCATATTGTTCATTAAATTTTGTTCTCTAAAATAAAAATGACCAACAAACACCAAAGGTTGCAAATTAAAATGATACATCAAGTTTAGAGAATAAAACCACAGTCAGTTTAACAGGAATGAGTAAGTATTGAACACTAACCAATCCATTCCACCAATCAAACAATCAAGCACAAGGCCACACACCTACAGTCTACAAAAACTGTATCTACATGATTAATTTTTGTTGACACCTGAAACTGGACAGTGGATTTCTAGATCCCAGTGTGCTGTGTGTTGGACTGGCAGGGTAAATGATCAAATGTTGTTAAGTTCTAGTATTTTTGTAGAAACTCTGTGTGGAATTTTTTTTTTCCATTTTAATAAAGTATTTAAGAACTTAGGTGCATCTCAATAAATTACAATGTCGAGGAAAAGTTCATTTATTTCAGTGATTCAACTCAAGTTGTGAAACTCGTGTATTAAATAAATTCAGTGCACAGAGACTGGTGTAGTTTAAGTCTTTGGTTCTTTTAATTGTGATGATTTTGGCCCACATTTTACATAAACCCACCAATTCAATCTCAACAAATTAGAATATGGTATAGAATATAGAATATGGAACTAATTCAGTCTTTGTGCATTTAATTTATTTAATACAAGTTTCACCTTTGAGTTGCAGTGTTGAGTACTCGAGACCCGGACTCGGTCCTGAACTCGGTCTCAAGACAGTATTGTAATGGTCTTGGTCTTGTCATGGACTTGTGTGCATTTTGACTCTGTATTGACTCGGACTTGAACATATTAGGAATTGGATCTGACTTATTCCCGAGTCCACTCGAGTCCCAATCAAAATATTTCATTATTATTACTGTATGTTAATATTTCTTTAAATTGATGTATGATTGACACACACGTTCAATGATTGGTGATTTTCTTGTGACTTGAGATGTTAGCGTCAGTGCAGAGGCAGAAGGACTCAGGTCAGGATGTCTCATGAACTATGGGAATACATTAACTTTTTAAAGCGTCTGTTACATCATCTATTATTCAGTTTGCATATAAGAGCCACAAAGAGTTTGTGTGTAGTAACTCTAAAAAAAAGAAACATTGTGATATGTGGCCTTTTTACCCTTAACTGATAATATTTTTTAAACCTATATCACGTAAATAAAATACATTGTACATGTCATGTTATATTTGATATGCTGTTTGAGTATGGTGCAAATTTTATTGTTTTCACCAAACATTTTACATACTGTTGAAGATTTCTTTAGGTCTTGTCTCAGACCTAATCTCTCTGTTCTTGGTCTTGACTCGGACTCAACCCTCTCTAAACTCGACTCGAATGAGCCGGTCTCGACTACAACACTGAGTTGAATTACTGAAATAATTTAATTTATCCACGACATTTTAATTTGTTAAAATGCACCTGAATAAAATTCCGAGCCAAGTTTTGTGCACTCAGAAATAGCTGACACTACAGTTGAGATTAGCGACTGAAGGCCAATAATCTGCAAACCCGATTCCAAAAAAAGTTGGGACACTGTACAAATTGTGAGTAAAAAAGAATGGAATAATTTACAAATCTCATAAACTTCTATTTTATTAACAATAGAATATAGATAACATATCACATGTTGAAAGTGAGACATTTTGAAATGTCATGCCAAATATTGGCTCATTTTGGATTTCATGAGAGCTACACATTCCAAAAAAGTTGGGACAGGTAGCAATAAGAGGCCAGAAAAGTTAAATGTACATATAAGGAACAGCTGGGGGATCAATTTGCAACTTATTAGGTCACTTGGCAACATGATTGGGTATAAAAAGAGCCTCTCAGAGTGGCACTGTCTCTCAGGGGTCAAGATGGGCAGGAGATCACCAACTCCCCCAATGCTGCGGCGAAAAATACTGGAGCAATATCAGAAAGGAGTTTCTCAGAGAAAAATTGCAGAGTTTGAAGTTATCATCATCAGCAGTGCATAATATCATCCAAAGATTCAGAGAATCTGGAACAATCTCTGTGCGTAAGGGTCAAGGCCGGAAAACCATACTGGATTCCTGTGCTCTTCAGGATGGCACTTCATCACATACAGGAATGCTACTGTAATGGAAATCACAACATGGGCTCAGGAATACTTCCAGAAAACATTGTCGGTGAACACAATCCACTGTGCCATTCGCCGTTGCCGGCTAAAACTCTTATCGGTCAAAAAAGAAGCCATATCTAAACATGATCCAGAAACGCAGGCGTTTTCTCTGCGCAAAGGCTCATTTAAAATGAACTGTGGCAAACTGGAAAATTGTTCTATGGTCAGACGAATCAAAATTTGAAATTCTTTTTGGAAAACTGGGACGCCATGTCATCTGGACAAAAGAGGACAAGGAGAACCCAAGTTTTTTATCAGCACTCAGTTCAGAAGCCTGCATCTCTGATGGTATGGGGTTGCATGAGTCCGTGTGGCTTGGGCAGCTTAGACATCTGGAAAGGTATAGCCAAGTTCTAGAACAACATATGCTCCCATCCAGACGTCGTCTCTTTCAAGGAAGACCTTGCATTTTCAAACATGACAATGCCAGACCACATACTGCATCAAATACAACATCATGGCTGCGTAGAAGAAGGATCCGGGCACTGAAATGGCCAGCCTGCAGTCCAGATCTTTCACCCATAGAAAACATTTGCCACATCATAAAGAGGAAGATGCGACAAAGAAGACCTAAGACAGTTGAGCAACTAGAAGCCTGTATTAGACAAGAATGGGACAACATTCCTATTCCTAAACTTGAGCAACTTGTCTCCTCAGTCCCCAGACGTTTGGATACTGTTATAAAAAGAAGAGGGGATGCTACATAGTGGTAAACCGGTCCTTGTCCCAACTTTTTGAGATGTGTGATGCCATAAAATTTAAAATCAACTTTTTTCCCCCTTAAAATGATAAATTTTCACATTTTAAACATTTAATGAAATCTATGTTGTATTCTGAATAAAATATTTAAATTTGAAACATCCACATCATTGCATTCTGTTTTTATTCACAATTTGTACAGTGTACCAACTTTTTGGGAATCAGGTTTGTAAATGCTATCCATAGGCCTATTTAATTTTTCATATAGTTTTCAATGTTTAAGAAATTATACCGCATATAAGTGTATGCAGTACTTTAGGAAAGCTTTAGTAACAAAACTATCCGCTGCACACTGATCGAACGGGGTTGAGTCTGGTCAGTACCTCTATAATTGAAATCCTGAGGGGAAACAGAGGTTGCTGTTGGAAGAAATCATTGAGATTGAGGTCAGCAGGGGAGCTCATCTTGTTGTCAGTGCAGATCCTAATGTTTCTGTATAGTGATAACACTAAAGCCAACATGACATCACGTCTTTCTGTGTTCAGTGTAAACCAAAGGATCTTCCTCAGATTTGGGGTATGTGTAAAACTAGAGGCCTAATATATAATCATCAACCGCATCACTTCATACTCAAGATAGCAATAAACATTAAAGCTTACTTTCCATTCTAAACAATGGAGCCCCACCCCAGGTTTACATAATGCATTTACTAATAATCATGTTTAAGTAAAATTAACATATTTAGTTCAATTCTAAAATTTAAGGGTCTGTATTAGTCATATTAAACAAATAATTACATTTTCCCTTCTGCATATCCTCCTGTAGTAGTAAGTGTTGTTATCAATCAGAAGGTCAGTCAATATGCAGTGCATAGTTTCGGCACCAGACGCCACACGGTCTTACATATAGTTTAATCATTACCTTTTTCTAGGACCGAGAGAATACACACCGGTTTGTTGAAAACAAAGAGACCAGTCAGTCATTCCAGCCAAAAATGTTTATTCATCTAATTCACCTGGTTAAAACCAATTAGTGTACATTAAACACAAAAGCATCAGCTTGAGGACTAAAAAAAAAAAAAAAAAAAAAAAAAAAAAAAAAATTCACAAGACGACCAATCAAAAGAGCTAGATATAGCCTCTAAATGTTAACCTTTTAAGCGTCTAAAAACTTGCATTAGAGCATCATGACTACATGATTTGTTCTGCTTACAGTATAACTGAAAGCTTTGTAGCATGTAGATGATCTGAGGGCATCATTTAGCTGCTGCCTCCATCCAGGGTGTGCTTGTCAAACAGGTATTCTGCCATCCTGTTTTTGCCAGCATCCATCTTGGAAAGGTTGGTGATGTGGTCACCAAGTTTCTTGATGGCCTCAACCTGCTCATTCAGGTAGTGAGTCTCCAGAAAGTCACACAGCTGTTGGACAAGATAATATAGGAGATGTTAGGATGCTTAATTCAATACATTAAGATGTGATAGATGCAGTAATGTACATCAAAACATGGCCTTAAAAACTCACATGAGGGTCTCCCTTCTCAGAGGCGACCTTATGCAGATCCAGCAGAGCCTGGTTGACGTTCTTCTCCAGCTGAAGAGCGCACTGCATAGCAGTCAGTCCATTGTCCCACACATCACGATCAGGTTTCTGAAGACAAAGAGAGCCACGTCAGTGAGCACGTGATACCCCTCCCCCTTCAATTAAAATCGACTCTTGCAAATATGCATAGATCTAGAGCCAGATTTGCACATCAAATCGTATTTCAAATGCATATACCTTTACGTCCTGAAGCATGATGCGTCCCCCTCTCTTGTTCTGGAACTCCATGAACTTCTCAGCATGCTCGCGCTCCTCCTCGCTGTTCTCCTTGAAGAACTTGGCAAAACCAGGAAGAGCGACATCATCCCGTTTGAAGTAGTGAGCCTGTGAGGAACAAAATCATCAAGGAAAAGATTAAAAACACCGAGTCGCGCTCGTTCACCGACTCTGAATTGCATAACGTTACTGTCGCAACCAAGAAAAAAAGCCAAAACACGTTTTAGCATATGGATAAAAAGAAAAAAGATACTTGCCATGGAGGTGTAGGTGTATCCAGCGTAAAGCTCCAAGTTGATCATCTTGTTGATAAGAGCCTCGCAGTCACGGTCGTAGTTCTGGCGAATCTGAGAATCCATTTCGGCGGAATTTTATAGGTTTGTTATCAAAGTGTTGGTAAAAAAAAAAAAGAATAAATATCAAGTAAGATGTTTTCGAATGGAATTTCCAGCGAGATCAAGGTTCCGTTCAATCACTGTTGAAGCAAGAACCTCTGCGAATCTTCCTGAAACTGTGAGGCGTAACCTGCGCCTTCGTGTTTATATACGCTCACAACACGTCAGTGAAACTGAATCCAGCCAATCAGAGGACGAGCTGAGTGACGCGGAAGTGGTAAACAGTCAGCTGAGAGTCAGCAGACAAAGGAGATAAGATATGTGTTACCCTTTTTCATAATGGAAAAATAAACCCAACAGAAAACGATATGATATTCTAGTTTTTATGTAAAATAATAACGTTAGACAATGTCAGTCCTTTAAGAACAGTATATTCCATGTTTTGTAATTGTGTATAGATTACACCAGGGGTGTAATGTAATTTATTACATATTGAACGAAAAAATCTTAATAGATTGTATTAATTAATATAAAAACAATGAACAGTAAACCCTTAATTTATTTACCTTTAACGAGAATGGAAAATGTTCAGTAGCCTATAATCAAAGACTATAGAACACCCTTTGGTATAATTTAGTAAACCTTTTGTATAATTCAACATGTTGTTTCAACCCGACACCTGTGCCACATGGTATTTTAACAGCAAACATTTAAGGTTGAACCTTAAACTATTTACAAAATAATGAAATCACACTTGACT
This sequence comes from Carassius carassius, assembly GCF_963082965.1. NCBI lineage: Eukaryota > Metazoa > Chordata > Actinopteri > Cypriniformes > Cyprinidae > Carassius > Carassius carassius. Next base: position 32,312,402 of record NC_081755.1, on the reverse strand, counting down.
TCCTTGGCACACCTGACTTTGTTTGCTCGAGTCAAAAGAGCAAAGTGTGTTGAATTAGTGAAATGAAAGTCTATTAAGGGATTAAAAAAAAAAGTAAAATTCAGTAGCATGATGTTAATCTAAAAATCATCCTAATAATAATGTTGAATTTGCTGTGCTGCGTATGTTACATTATAGAAACGGAAACCATGGTGTGGTAAAATCATGGGACAGTCTTCCAACTATATGGAGCTCAGTTTTTATCCCTTAGTAACTACCTTCATAATCGGATGCAAAGGTAATCCATCAGGTGACAGTGACTTAGCATTTTTGCACCATAATTTGCACACGAAACCTCACTTTTTTTCAGCAATAAAACATGTCCACTCACAAGACGTGTTATTTTACTGTGTCACTGTGACTCAGCAGCATTGCACATTTTCACTTCCTTATGCATGACGCTAGCACATTTGGAACTTGAACAGGGTGTGGACCAATGTCTTCATGTCAGCTTTTGTAGTAAACAGTTCAATCAATCATTATAGTAATTTTATATCAGTATTTTTCATATATAAGACTTCTGGTAGTTATGAGAATGAGATGGTAATAGTAACTATAGATAATAAAACAGTAATAGATAGTAATGAGAGTAATTGTCTATTGTTGAACAAAGAGACCTACGTAAACGTATAACCTAATGCTCTATGCTACTTTTTAAGTCTTCTCAGATTTTTTGCTAAAGAGCAATTGATCTGGGAAACATCTGCTGTGTAAACGCATCTGATAAACGCATTAGATAGGCTACATTCTAAATCATAAACACATTTAAGTTATTTTTTTAATGTTTATTTAACATCTGATACAAATGACTAAAAAAATAGCAATGGCTATGGCTCCGTACAACACAGATATGTCTATTTTACCTTTGCTTTTACGTAAAATAGACATCTCTGTGTTGTACGTGTACTATCAAGGGTGGGTAGACATTGTTATTTTTTTTAGTTAAGTAGAACGGAGTACCACTAATTTTGGGCCAGTTTTCTGATCATTTAATATTGGTTTAATCAGTTTATTTAAGCACTCTAAACAAAACATATTGTTAAATGATGTACCTCACACACACTATAAATGACAACAAGGAATGTATGATAATGTTTTACAATGACAAAAAAAAAAAAAAAAAAGTACAAATAAACAAACTTGAATTGAATATGCTTGCGAATGGCTACTAAGCTAATAAGCTACTAGTCTGGTCTTCCTAGGCAAACATGGCTAACACTGCTTAATACAGCATAAATATGGCCAGGGCTTAACTTATTTTTCTTAGATTTTGACTTCAGCAGAATACGACAGGGTTTCGTTTTCAGCTGGGTCTGCACCATAACGTCTTGACCGTCTATATCTTTCTTCTGATTTTAGCGCCAGTTTGTTCTCCTGCTCATTATTTACTGTAGTAGTTTCCAGGGTGCGAATTATTAAAATGTATTATTATTATTATTATTATACTCAATAATTAATGTGTTTTAAAATATAGCAAAGTAAAATACTTCAAACAAAATATACTTAAGTAAAAGTAAAATTACAGATTTAAAAAAAAAACACTTAAAAAGTACACAAAAACTACTCAATTACAGTAATGTGAGTAAATGTAATTTGTTACTTTCCACCTCTGAAATGTAATAAATGCTTTATGCAGTAGGGATCCAAATACTTTTCCAGACCACCGCCTTCCTCCAAAGCTCTTCTTGAAGAGAGGGATTTGAGCTGGTCCAGTTTTGTCCTGCTTCCCTCTCCTCCTCCTCTTCACAGTGTAACCACAGACGTTTAAGGGGACTTACACAGGAGTACTGAAGAAACTGACAGCCCTGATGAAAAAAAGTTACATACATACAACAAGATGAGTGCTGCCAGAATATTTTCCTTGTTCAAAAGGAACAGTTACGTAGAACAACATCTCTGTAAATGTATGCCCCTGCCAAGGTCAAATACACATTTCTATTCCCCAAATCTATCAATGCCTATTTGTAGTCTTCCATTTTAAGAAAAAAAAATTAGCTCACCTCTTTACTTCCCCAGTACCAAATGCTTTGAATCACACTGTGGTTGGCAAGTGCCTGGGCCAGCTGATCCCTGCCCCCGGTTATAATACTGACCAGACCTCCGGGGATATCAGAGGCCTGCAGGACCTTTGAGCAAAAAAAAACAGAAGTCGAATACATTACAAACAAAGAATTGCAACGTGAAGATTAATTGTAAAATCGTGAACATTAATAGAGTCAGCCTGAAGGTTAAAGTGTTGGTGTAAAGCGTCTACTGCTACCACTTAAAACATACACATATACAGAAATGTGTTTATTTAAAAAGTAACAAACCTGTATAAATTCAAGAGCTGGAAGAGGGTATTTTTCACTTGGCACCATGATAACGGCATTACCCATAGCAATAGCTGCCCCTAGCAAAGACACCAGAGAGAGCAGCGGTTTGGAGTTGGGGAGAATCACTCCCAGCACCCCTAAAGCCTCAGGAGATGACAGGGCGGAACCAGACTGGGGCAGGAACTTTAATGAGAAGAACATAATTAGAAAGCAAGCAAATAAAATCTTGGGTTAACTTGCCCTTCGCAGAGAGCTTGATTGACAGGCGATTTGACCAAACATAACTGCAAATCAAAAAAAAAAAGACAGGAGTGTAGATTAACGTCAGTGGAACTGAACTTGAAAAATGTGAATTGATTTCTTTCCGCGGTTGAAACCAGAGGTGGAAAGAGTACAAAAATATTCTACTCAAGTAAAAGTACCATTACATTAATGAAATTTTACTTAAGTACAAGTAAAAGTACCAGTCTAAAAATCAACTCAAGTAAAAGTAAAAAGTAGCTCATTTAAAATTTACTCAGAGTAAAAATTACTTAGTTACATTTTAACAGTGGGAGGGAGTCAAAAATGGGACAGGCCAAGGGTATCAAACTCACTTCCTGGAGGGCCACAGTCCTGCACAGTTTAGATTTAACCCTAATTAAACACACCTGATCCAGCTAATCTAATCATTTAGGTTTATTTGAAAACTACATGATATGTGTGCTGGAGCAGGGTTAGAACTAAACTCTGCAGGGCTATGGCCCTCCAGTTTGACACCCCTGGGATAGGTCTATTAATCTCAAACTAGTTGTTTTTAATTAAAGGAATCAGTTATTTAGAATAATAAAACATTTGGGCTGTTACCAGGCAAATCAATATTAACAAACTCATCTTTTAATGCAGAGGAAATGCAGAAGATTCATTGGAAGTGGCATTTAGATGTATTACACTGTTTAGTGCAGGACAAGAATGCATTTAACCTGCAGTTACAAATGCATGAATAATGTTTTGATATACAAGACATAAAATGTTGAATACTCATTTGAAATGATAAGAAATTAATTATATAAAAAAATCAAAAGATACTTTAAATGTGAAATTAAAATGGCCAGTATGTGTCAGCAAGTCACTGTTAAAAAGTGAGTCATTGCGATTGAACCGAATCATTTAAACGGTTGATTCATTCAGGAACTAAACACTGTCACGTTGCTTTGGTGGCTGTGTTTGGAATTATTTTCTGTTGTAGAAATAGAGCTAAAAAAGGCAATATAATGTCTAAAACGCAAGTCTCTTAATTAACTTGTTTACTGAACTGTTATATATATGTATGTATATATTCATGATGATTTTTGGTGGAAAAGACGGCCTTCTTTGTGTGATTTTGATTAAATATATGAAATTATATAAATATGTGAATTTTCTGCCCCTATATCTTCAATTTTGTGATCATTCTGAATGCACTTTAGGAGACTGAATCACACAGTGAAAGAACGCACTATAAATGCGCGCGCACATCATTAAAACAAAAAATATGATATTATCGCAGACGATATATATAGCACACTCCTCACCACTGTCTTTTTGGCTAATTTGTGTAAAACCTCTTGCTAAAATGTCAAAGCTTCATTTTAACCACCAATGCAACGATGCAATTATTTAGCTTAGCTCTACATTCTTGCGAAGGTTGATGTCTTGTCGAGATTTTATAAGCTGCTAGTTTGGTCTTCCTAGGCAAGTACAGCTTACACTGCATAATAGAGCATACATATGGCCAGGGGTTCACTTCATTTCCTTCGAGTTAAACTTCAGAATATGACGGGGTTTCGTTTTCAGCGGTGTCTGCACCACTAACGCCTGTTTTGACCGTCTGCATCTTTCTTGTGATTTTAGCGCCAGTTTGCCCTCCTGCCCATTATTTACTGCCGTAGTTTCCAGGGAGCGATTTATTTTTTTTGTTGTTTTTTTTTTACTCAGTAATTAATGTGTTTTAAAATGTAGCGAAGTACAATACTTTAAACAAAATATACTTAAGTAAAAGTAAAATTACAGATTTATAAAATTACTTTAAAAAGTATTAGTACACAAAAAAGCTACTCAATTACAGTAACGCGAGTAAATGTAATTCGTTACTTTCCACCTCTGGTTGAAACATGAAACCTTCTGATGTTTGTTCATGTCTATTTCATTTCTATAACTAATAGAGAGGATATGATCAGTTCCCGTGCCGCCTAAACTGAGGCACTACAGTGATCTGTCACGACACATTAAAAAGCCACAAAATGGTATTTAATGTTTCAATTAAAACAAAAAAAGACAAAATTTGAAAGATGTGACTTTGTGTCATATCAAAAGAAAGTGGTTATGCGTTGCCAGTGTCCTCTTTGCTCTGCAATGTATTTTTCACTGTGTGAGAACATGGTTTGTGGCATGAGAGCACCATGGCTTATCAGATGTAGCAACAGTAACTAAGCCTGGCAGTCTTTTTCGAAGGGTCAGTTGTGCAAACATTCATATACTAATCAATAATATTGTAGGTCCTTACTGGAGTTCCACCCTGCTCTTTATCAGAGCGTGCAGCCCAATCAGAGAGCCTGGAGATGCTAAGCTGCACCTCTTTCTCTGCCTCTTCTAATGAGATGTCAGTTTGAGTCTGGATTGATACAGCCATGTCCTGCCTCCTCTTATCTAGACTGTCAGCAAGTGAATAAAGGGACTGAGAGCGTGCAGCGGGGCTTTTCTTCATCCACCTGCAACAACACAAGGAGCATCACAATAGTTTTGTCAGTATTTTATCAAAAACTTTGACCTACTTTTTTTGGTCCATATGTTTTATCCTCATGGTAACTTTCCCATATGCTCCTACCCTGGCTGGATCTTAATGGCGGCCTCCACTGCATTCCGGACATCCTTCCTGCCTCCGTCTGGACAGTGAGCCAATATAGCGCCCCCAGGGGCCAAAACTGACCTGCTGTAGCCCGAGTCAGCTTTACGCAACTGACCACTCACGAGCTGCGAGTAAAAGCGAGGGACACTGTGAAAGAGAGGAGGAGAGAGAAATGGGTCATAGAAGAAGACAAGAAGAGGTCTGAGTTTAGCAGACAGCAGTAGTGGTTATTCAGCCACATTTTATACATTGGTCTCAAGCCCACAGCTCTGCACAGTTTAGCTCCAACCCTAATCAAACACACCTGATCCAGCTAATCAAGGTCTTCTGGATTACTAGAAACTTCCAATCAGGTGTGATTTGATATCAAATCAAACATCACGTTAGGTTTTTAACATCAGATTGATTTGAATATTTGACAAAAAATTGGTCTTTTCAACATCGATTGCCCACTGGGTATGTATTAAAATACAGTAACACAATTAAATAATATAATTCATGTTACACAACAGAAGAAAAGAAAAAGGGGAAAAAAAGGAAAAATCTAAATCAGTGGATGAAAGCCTGGGTGCATTTTACAGATTTTAGTGACTTGATGTCTATGGTGCAGAGAGGAATTAAGTAAAGTGTGAGGAAGTAATGAAGTGCAGTGACCTTTATTACAGGAAGCTGATAAAAAAAAAATCATTTTCAAAGAAAGAGGAAAGCCCCACACAATCTGTTGCTGGTAGTGCTGCTACAATACCAAGACAATCAATCAAAAATATTTTGATTTCAGTACAGGGTCATTCCGTGTCAAAAAACTGAAAATTTCCCCTGAAAAAGATTCAGGTATAGTTTATGCTCTGTGTTCTGCCCTGACTCACGCAAGCTCATCAAAGCAAACTGCCTTGACTTTGATCGCAGATGGACACCCAACTGGAGCTTTGAGCAATCACTCGTGCCAATCCAAAAATCTGGTTTGTGTGCGGACTCTGTGCCCAGAACTTAGCAGACTGTGCGGAGGACAAAAATGATGTCACATGGATTGTCCGCAGGCCAGGGCAGAATTAAACAAGAGAAGTAAACTTCTGGCTTAAATTGAAAATGGGTCAAATTCAACAACTTGCACATGGAGCCACAATGAGATCCAAATATATGTGGGCCTTAAAAATTAAGATACCCAAGAGGTTTAAGAACCAGAATCTAAAAGGATATTGAGATTGAAACATTGAAAAAAAAAAAGGAAAAAAAAAGAGGATTTTTTTCATATATGGCATTTGGTATTATGCTATCATCAGGACCTTAATCTAAATACTTATTAGAGGTCGACCGATATATCGGCCGGCCGATATATGTCATTTTTTTATATATCGGCATCGGCCGATATCCGTGTTTAGTAGCGCCGATTTAAAATCAGGCACGTCGGCGGGCAGCCCCGTGTTATTGGTGCGGTGGAAAGTGCTGCTGCTGCATGTGAAGCACCCCAAGCCAAAACTTTTGGAAGATTCAACAACTGTCCTGGGAGATAAAGGTAGTCTGAGAATTTCACTCTGTAAATGGGGTGGAGAAGTTGACAGCTTTAACAAACACTGCAGCGTGACGTTACCAAAGTAAACTGTCTCTGACGTTACTCCGCCCCGCTCACAGACAGCACCGCGCTCGGAGAGACAGCTGTCCTGGAGCTGCCCAGAACCGTGAATCACATTTGTTCGGAAGCATCGTTTGATGCAGACAATAACCAGTTTTCCATCCAACTCATTTGTATTTAGGGATGTCAATATTCGATAATTTCCATGATCGATCGTCGTTTAAATTAATGATCAATTAATTACTTTAATGCTGCAAAATGCGTCTGCTGCGGTATTATTATTATGTGCAAAAGCCACTTGGAAAAAAAGCTTTCTCATCCGAATTAAAGGGGTTTTAGTCTGATTAAATTCCTAGTAGCAGGACTGTAAAATGATTAGATGTGATTATAATCATTTGATAAAATGAAGAGAGCGCGCCATACGTTGGAGATCATTTTACTTTGTTGACTGTTTCCCGTCAAGGAGACCGCTGCATGCGCCTCTTTTAATGCTTTCGTGGTGCTCGTTGTATTTTAAAACGCATCTGCAATGTTTTCAAATGACACACTATAGTAGTGGTGCAACGGATCATCATTGATCCGTTCGGATCAATATCTTCGGTTCGGCACACAAAAAAAAGTTGCGCATGTTTAGTCCACACTCAGTGGTAATGGCGAGCGGAGGAACGGAGGAGCTTGAACGGCCGGTTCATTTTAGATTCCCTGTCAGATATAATGATGAGGAAAGAGGTTAGAGTGAAAAGATTGTGCCAGATCTTTATGAACAGGAGAAGAAAAAAGTTGTGGATGAACTATCCCGAGCATCCTCTGTTGCGCTCATGACAGAAGGGTGGACGTCCAGGGGGACGGAGAGCTCTGTGACGATAACTGCTCACTTCATTACAGCAGACAGGGAGATGAGAAGTCGGGCTATTATGTTAAAAAGAAGATATTATGTGCACTTGATTTCATATATTTTAATTTAATAATTTAATGTTAATAAAAAAAGACAAAACGAATGTTTATTTGTCTTGGCCTTTTTTTTTTTTTTGCTGATCCGAAAAATGATCCGATCCATACGAGGACGAGGTTTGACGATGTATTTGGAGGTTATTGCTCACGTCTCGTTCTGCACATATCCAAATGTTTCCATATTCGCAATGTATCTGAATGTTAAACTATAATATTTTTTATTTATTTAATGTAAACTAGACGGAAAGATCATCCTCTACACATGAGCAAAAACCTCCTTGGCATAACAGCAGAGTGGACCGGTATACTACGGTCTATTTAAACTGACCAGTTTAACCTTTTAAATGTTTGGTTGACTATACTTTATTTTAATAATGAACAGACTGCGATGTAAGTTTGAAATTAGAATGCACTTTAGATGTTCTGTGTCATTTATACCAAACACAAATGTTGCTGGTTGCTAGTGTGTTTGCAGCACTACTGTTATTTATTTTTTATATATTTTTTTTTTTATATTTTTCAGATTTTTATTTTTAAAATTGTATTTATTTAAATGTATATTTAAGTTTACATTTATGTTCCAACAAACTTGAAAAAATTCTACTTAATAAATGCTCTAAAACTTTTATGTAAATATATATATATATATATATATATATATATATATATTACCTGTTTTATATATTTAATACTTGGTCAGTTTATTGATTTTGTTTGGTTAACTTTGGATACATTTTTTATTTTAATACCGTGCAGTGCACAAAATTAAGATTCGAGAGATGGTTCAAGTCAGTGCTCAATAAATGATGATAAGTTTAGAAATGTTGTGCATCCACTTATTATTAGTGTGACATTTTAGCATGCAAATGAAGGGGAAAACTTCAAGATATCGGCCCTAAAAATCGGCAGCACATATCGGCCATCGGCTGACCCTGACCTCTAAACATCGGCATCGGCTATAGAAAAACCCATATCGGTCGATCTCTAATACTTATCAATACAGACTTTTGATGAACAAGATCATTTTTTGACATATCAATTTATGACACCAAACCACTGAACTATGAGCTTCAACACACCCACCTGGAAGGATCCAATCCTTCGGGTATCATGAATTTGGAAGCTGCTGAGCCAAAGCCAGCATAGTTGATAGAGCTGGGACTGGAGTGAGGGAGGGAAGGTGAATGTGACGGCCGAAGGAACTGATACAGACCCTACAAGGGAACAAAAAGCACAGAGGAGTCAGGAATTCAGAACTGGCCACCAAACAAGACCATAAAACCAATCAGAAATACAGTAGAAAACCCAAAGGAACAGAAACAATAGCGCAGACAGCACTGAATCCCATTCTCAGTACACGAAACTAAGCATGTGACCATTTTTATAATATACCTCTCTGCCTCCATCGGTGCAGTTCCCGCTCTCCCTCCGTCCACACAGAGGCAATGCAGGATCCATTACAGAATGACAGTTCACCCAAACCAAACCTACACACAGACTGTAGAGAAAGAAAGAGAGACAGTGAGGGCAGTAAGAGATCAAGATCAAAATAAAATCAAGGTTGTCCATATACTTGACCAAGCATGTATGTACCTCTTTGCAGACTCCAAAGCCAAAGTCAAATCTTCAGTCCAGATGGAGGCCGCCTGACCATAAGGACTGTGGTTTCCTATACACAAGCACAGATCACAAAACTTTTAACTTATATTGCAATGGCATTAATATAATATGTACATTTGTGAAAACATTCCATTAAAAGCTGCAAAATAGAATGATTTTCACTGCACTCAGACAACAATGCGTGCCAATGGAAATAGTCAACTCTTTAGCTTCATATAAATCAGTTCTTTTTAACTGCATCCTCACCGAGTGTAACTCCCTCAGCAGAGCTCCTGAAGGATATGAGGGGCAGCACAGGGCCTGGAGGAGGTGAAATCACAGACTCGCAGGAAGGAGCCGATCCACACAGTACAGTAGGGGGGTAGACAGCACCAGTTCCAGGTGGACATGACTGGATCAGCTACAAGATGTAAAACCACAAGAAATCAGAAAGACGAAAGCATTCGCCCATTAAATGCCAAAAAATGCATCCTAAAATATTTGTCAACATTTAAACTTAAATGTCCACACACTGTCGCCCCCTTCTGCTGGGCCTCCTGAACTGCAGCATCTAGAAGATTCCTGTCTGTCGCGATAGCAAGAGGAACACATTTCATCCCAGTCATTCTCAACTTCAGCCTGGCCACAACACTGTCCAACACTGATTCCTGCACACAGAGCACCCACTGGAACTGGACATGAGAAAGAGAGAAGCAGGCAAAAAGATTATTATTATATTTGTTCTATACATGACAAGTGGTTTTCAATCAGTGAGCACCCCTAGCAGACTACAGCGGTACTGCTGAAGCGCCACTAGTTTTATTTTAGAAAATAAGCACTAATAACAAATAGTATATATATATATATATATATATATATATATATATATATATATATATATATATATATATATTAAATATTAGCTACCCAATTATTAAATACATATAGAAATACCACATAACACACATTTTCCTATGTTCTTTGCTGAAAACTTGGAAACTTGTAAAATATTTACTATATTGGAATAGATAAGATTTTATTTTTTTATATTCTTGAGAAATTTCTCATGCTCTCCAAGGCTGCATGCGTTTGATCAAAATACAGTAAAACAGCAATATTGTGATATTATTAAAATTTAAAAGAACTATATATTTATTTTTACATCTCTTTTCTTCTTGAAGGCCAGCTCTATCACGCCGTCCACAGCACTGTCGAGGTCTGCTGAATCAAAGATGATAAAAGGGCACACCGAGCTGAGAGAGAGAGAGAAAGACATGGGGACTCCCCAACCAGCCACTGCTTTAGCCAGGGCTTCTCCAGTCTGTTGTCTTCCACTGTAGGTCAGGTAGCTCACTTGTGGAGTTTGAGCCACTGTGGCACCCAGTGATGCTTCACTGCCTGTGACCACATTCAGTACTCCAGCAGGGATCTCAGCCTCCAGAAACAACTGAGCCAACAGAAGGGCAGGCAGAGCGGTAGTCTTGCCAGGCACCACAATTACAGCATTGCCTAGAAAATAAATAGACATACATATAAATAATAGTTAACCCGCAGTTTGATTTCCCCCCGCACATCTCATTCAGATAGGTTTACAAGTATTTTACATTTATGAGCAAGAACTCCTAATGAATTGAGCTGTTTTAAATCATTAAAGCAGTTAAAGTCGTTAAATGCAGGGTTATAATTAATGTTCATTATATTTAGAACTAAAACCATCAACAATAGTTACTTGAAATAAAAAGTTAACTGAAATAAAAATAAATAATATTAAGTAATTTTATTTCATCTAGTTGCCAAGGGAACACTTCTCATTTACATTTAGTTGAACTTAATGTACTAAAACAACAAAAATAAATTGCTTAAAATGAATATACACACAGACACACTGAAAACGAAAAACAAAATGAAAGAAAGTAACTAAAAATGGAAAATATACAAATGTAAATAATTCAAAATATTATAGTCAATTATAACATAAAAATGTTACTTAAAATAAAATAAAACTAAAATGAAACCTAGTAATTTTAAGCTATTTGCCAAGGCAACATTTCTCCGTTTTATTTAACTTAATGTACTACAATAGCTAAAAATATAATGAAATGAATAATAATAATAATAACTATATAGATGTTTAAAAAAAAAAATCAAACGACAAAAACAAAAAGTGAACAAAACTAAATAATGTTAAAATGGAAAACAAAAATGTTAATGATTCAAAATATTTTATTAATAAAAACTGTAATACTATCTTTATGATACTAAAATAACACCAGTTAAATGTAAACCAATGAAAAAAAGTTTTAACAATAACACACACACAAACCCCACAATTGTATAGGGATGATGATTTTTTGTATTTTCATTCATTTATAATGTTTAGCATTACCTTTAAATGTGAGACATGTTATTTACGTGCCATTAGTGCTGCATCTGCAACAATGCAATTTTTGGAAAGTGCCACAGTTTTTTTACAGTCAACACTATTAACACAAGTTAACCTTCAAATGCCTAAACTGCTGCTGTCAGCAAGTTATTTAAAAAATAACTAAATTTATTTCTTTTTTCCCCTCTGTTTTTATGTCACTTCATTTATCTTTTGAAAGTGTGGGAGTATATGAAAGTATCATTATATTTTTCATATATTATGTATCATATCATGTTTTAAGAAAAAGACTCACCCATAGCTAGAGCTGGTAAAACTTTAAGCAGAAGAAAGTAGACAGAGCAGTCATCTGAAACAACCACTGCCACAACACCTAGTGGACAGACAAAACATGACATGAGACTCTTAGTACAACCATGCCTCCTACTCACAACACATTTTCAACAAGTTCTCTCTCACACTCACACACACACACACACACACACACACACACACACTCACATACCTTGTGGGAACCACTCAGGCATGAGCGTGTCTCGTAGCTGAGCCCAGCTGGCATAGTATTGGGCCAGTCTAATGAGCACAGCGGGAGAGACAGAAGACTGAGAGAGCTCACACAGCTCCGACACACACTGACTGTGTCTCTGCAGGACACTCGCCAACCTGGGGCCCAGACATATATTAATAATGATTGTCACATGATGTAACATTTATGAGATTATTCGGAGTAAAGCTCTAGTACTTGAGTAACACTTTGGCTCTTTGGAAACAGCTCAGTTCACTCCAGGTTTTGAAGGCTCCAGCCGCAGATGAGGCAGCAGACGCAACATCCTCAGCTTTAGCACAAACAGTGCTGCAGACCACCGCTGCTGTACAAGGACAGGAGGAGGAGAATATCATATCACTCCATGGAAGATAATATAACAGATCTAGACTTCAGGAAAAGATCAAATATTGCTTACCGTTGGCATCAGTCACATCTTGGGTCTGTCTGTCTGCAGGGCTGGAAAATTTCCCATCAATGAAGAAGCCAAGAATGCGAGAGTGTTTCTCCAGCCATGACTGAGAGAATGAAAAAAAATGGACAACTGTTTTTTTGTGTTTAACTGGAATGAATATCTCATATCTCAAAATTAAGTTCAAATATGCTGAAAATTCAAATGTCTCTAATAATTCAAACAACAAGCATGTTTGATTAAAGTAAGCAGACTGTAGTTTGGTTGTTCCTCCTCTCTGAGGGAACCAATAGAGAGGCTTTGAGAAAACAGGGTGAAGGTTGCAGTAGATCATTCATAGAACATATAGCTTGCACAAAAAACATGAAGAGTTAACCATTGTGAACTTTGCTCACAGCACTCAAAGGGGTAGCGTGTGAGAAAATTACATTTACTTTGTTACTATCTGTACAACTTTACTTTGGCTTTTTATAAAGTGTGATATAAGAAATATAAACATTGCCAAGCTCAGTCACTTTTCACTTTAATTGGATGGCAAAAAGATTAATGAATGGCAATTAATGTGAATGGTGACTGAAGCTGTCAGTTCATAACCTTCTGCCGAAGATGCTCATTTGTGTTTCACGTGAGAAAACAAGTCATATGGAGTTGGTGCATTTTGAGGATGAGTAAATGACTGAATTTTCTTTTTTAAGCGAACTACTCCTCTGAGACATCAATTGTTTTTTAATGTCTATTTACAGCAAGAGGACCACCAGCAGCATCTCATCACATGCTTCTCTCGTGAGCTGTCTGTATCCTAATGTGCAGTCACATGTAAATTATTGTAACTAGTGATGGGATTTATGGCTCTTTGAGGGGATCCGGATCTCCGCGATCCGTTCCTTTCAAAGAGCCGTTCAAAAGAACGGCTCTTTTGGCTCTTTTTAAATATTTAGTCAGTTTTAAGAAGCCAGCTTGGGGGCATCTCAGTTTATCCTGGAAATAATCACTGGGAGGAATGATGAGGTGAGATTTGTAGCCAAATAATTAAAACTCAGATATCACACACCAATATCTGAGTTTGAATTATTCTGAAATATTGATTATTACCTCATTTGTCATGTGTGGACTATATTCCATAGGGTTGCACAAATCCCTCTGCTTAGACAGTGACATCACTATTTTGGATTTACCTTTAGTACAAAATGTGTGTGTGTGTGTGTGTGTGTGTGTGTGTGTGTGTGTGTGTGTGTGTGTGTGTGTGTGTAAAGCTACGTTGACTTATGTTATTCATACAATACCTACTCAAATAAACATCAAAAACAAAGCCGGCTGCAATGAATTTCTGTGCAAAACAGCTTTTACTACAAACACTTTCACACAAGAACATTGTTATCACACAAGAACATTTTGATAGAAAACAAAAAATATTTAAAGTAGATAAAATTAGAATAAATAAAATGGAAATGTCTACATACTACATACTATTACTACTGTAAACTTTGCAAATAGGACATCAGCCCCTTCAAGTCAATGAACAATAACAAAGTGGGCTGCAATGAACATGCACAACTAATAACTAATATCATCACGCTATAAAGGGTTGGCCTGCGCTGTGTGCGCCCCTCCCCCTATAACTGTTCTGTCTCGCGGAGGAGGTCATTTGTGTGCATCTGTGTGAAATACGCATAGGAAAAAAGAACGACAGAAAGAACGGCTCCCCTCCAGCCGCGACTCGGCTCCCATCGTTCATGTTTATGAGCCGTTCAAAAGAATCGGTTCGTTCGCGAACGTCACAACTCTAATTGTAACGCAGGGTGAAAAGGTGGCAGTGTTCTGTGGCACTTTAAATGATACATAAATATCAAATTGATGAGTCAAAGTATTAAATGCATTTTATTTGACCCGCCAACTGTAGCACTCTCTCTGTTCTAATTTTATTCTTTAAAAAAAAAAACGTGTCCCTTTTAGACTTGCACTCATTTACTTCTTTTATTCTTAATAAAAACTAACACTAGTTTTCTAATCTTTCTGTATTCTGTCGGTTTTCTTTTTATTTATTATATATAAAAAAACTTGCTACGTGTACTGCGTTAAGCTAACTAAACTGATACTTGTTATAGCACTTGCATATCATTGCTCTTTTGTTGATTTTGATTGTTTCCACTGTCCTCATTTGTAAGTCGCTTTGGTTAAAAGCGTCTTCTAAATGAATACATGTAAATGTAGAATACAAAGTTCATTTACCCCGAGGATTGCTTTACCTGTGCAGTTGCTGAGCTCGTGCTGGATGGTCCATACTCCATATTTTGAAAGATGTCGTGCACAGTCTTTGTAGAAGTGCCTGCCATAACAATTTAACCTGTAGAAATAAAGAATGTTTCTGACTTCTGAAAAATATGCTAATTCAAAATAAAATAATAATACTGAATATATTGATTATTTCGATAAATAACAGCGATCAAATGTGCAAAGCTGCCAGTTATTATAAGCAGTACATGACGAATTCTCGATAGCAAGAAACACGTAAATATTAAACCAAACTCAAAAGTGCATTCAACGTGGTCTTACAGAGGTCCACGCTGGTATTTCTTCCTTGGTTGTAATGTGTTGCCAGATCGCTCAAGAAAATCAGGCAAAGTCGTATTTAACAGCAATCACCAAAAAAACGATTATCAGCGAACACTTTTTTCTGATTTGAATGCCTGGATGGGACACCACAGAAAAAATTATATATATATATATATATATATATATATATATATATATATATATATATATATATATATATATATATATATATATATATATATATATATATATATATATAATTATTTTCAAATATATGAAGACTAGACATTGCGAAACGTTAAATAAATTGTTTTCACTAATACTTTCGTAACAATATAATTTAAAATAATATAGGCTTCTTTAAATAATAAGAACATTTATTATATGAAAAACACAACCTTTTACTTCCCGTATTTATGAGTAAACTTGCAAAAACACTCGCAGAGAAGTTTAAGCGGACATGGCAACAATGGTTGTAGTCTAGAATACTTCAAACCAGAGCCTGTCTACGGGGAGCCAAGCGTGTACGTCTGCAGACTGCAAGACGGGGGCGTAACTTGAAGTGGGCGTAACTTGAAGTTCAAATCACACAGAACCACGCGAGATCTCAAAACGATAAGTTGTTGGCAATATGGCGGCTTTAATTAGGGCACAGAGTAGAATCAGTAGAATATTGATTACGTTTTAAAGGAGGAAGGGGTTTTAGGCAGGATTTGATGCATGATGTGTGTGTAGATATTAATGTTAGGGGACAATTTGAGAGATGTGTACGTTTTAGTAGGAAAACTGATCATCTGATCTACACTTCGGAACAGAAGAGGGCGGTAATGCACCAATAAAATGGATACCAACCGCCGTTAATCTGGAAAGACGAATATGACAGTTTGCTGTGAGAGACAACGGTGAGAATATTTTTTTCCCCCGAAATAATTATTTAAATTGAAGTGTATAAGTCATTTTCATACAGTGGTATTGTTTTTGGAGTTAATTATTTATTAAAACTAAGGTCTAAAGACGGTATCCCCCAGGTTTCACAGGCTTAATCTAAACCCTGTCTGTGACCTACATAATATAGCATATTTGTGATTTTGCTGTAAACATGTTTTATAATGCATAACTAACAGGGGAGCTCCATTACGTACACGACTCAATAGTGGATTTACATAAACCATATATACTTCCTGAAGACTTTTACTAAATGTCTATTTATCATCTGATAATGTTTGATAAGTATTGTAGATGAGCACATCTAACAGACATGAAACAGGTGTCTGAGTGATGTGTGTGTGATATTTTGTAGAATTAACTTTTGTCAACACTGCTATAGATGAGTGTAAGTCATGTAAACAAACAAATCTACATAAAGTAACTAAACATAAGTTATGTATTTTATTTGTCCATTTACAATATTGATAATTTAAGGAACATTTGTGTTGGATAAAAAGTGAGTTACATCAGTTATTAACTCAACATGTAAATGCAGTATATCACAGATACATGACAGAGGAGACTGACTCTTGTCTGGATGTTACAGGGACAGATGAGACACACGTGTGTTTATCTGCTGCAGAGACACTGATGAAGGAATGCTGCCATCAAAAAGGATTCGTGTAAGTACACTACAAAAATAAATGAAACATTTTAAATCTTAAGTTGTATTTTATTTTAATTAATGTAATTTTAAACAACTATTACACCTCTTTTCTTATTCTTGATTTCTGTGCATTTGCTGCAGATCTTTTGTGGTGGAGCAGGACCTGCAAGGAAAGGTGAAAAAAAGGGAAAACCTGAAACAAAAGAATAAAGTAATGACTTTTTGTATTGTGTGTGTATTTTTCTAGGACATGAAAATGTCTGTAGACTGGTGTGTGCACTGAGGATGGAGAAGACCACAGCATCATCCTGTAAATGATCGAGAGTCACAGATGAGACGCTCCTTCACTCCTCCTGCCCTTTACTGTCTCATCAGGACCAGATGCTGCTAGGGCTTCTCCGATCACGATCGGCCGATCGTTATGCGCATCTCGTCAGTAAAGCCGGTTCTCTAATCAGCGGTAAATTCCATCAGGTGCGTGATTTCACATAGAGCAGCTGTTACTACACAGAGCCTTTATTAACTGAGAAGCTGTGCAAATCCACGTTCATTTTCAGAGTTTATTTGCGCAGCTTCTCAGTTAACAACGGCTCTGTGTAGTAACAGCTGCTCTATGTGAAATCACGCACCTGATGGAAAACTGTTTGTCTGAATGCACTGTAAGTCACTTTGGATAAATGTATAATTTATTTATAAATTTGAACTACTTCAGTGGTTTAGCCCACTACAAAAGTAATAAATCAATGCATGTACTTGTAAACTCTGTGTAAATATTTTTCAGGTAGTCGTGCTCATGGGGTGCAGGCACACGAAAGTTTGGAGCAGACACAGCAGTCAGATTGTCCTGCACGTTTTCCCCTGCTCTAGCTTCAAGGTTGTGTGGATCAGAGAGCCGTCATCAAGGTCTTCATCCTGTTGCTCAACGACATCCCCATTGAGAAGAGTGAGATTGTGAAGCACAGCAGCAGAACTGTATCAGCTGTGTTCAGATGGCAGGACGATGTTGGGTTCACCATCTGTAAATACATGTTTGTTAGAACAATAAGTTTGAATGAAGCTTTGTATCATGTGTTGTTGACTTGTACATGTATGCATTTATTGTGATGCTAACTTTTATACATTGTTTTAATCATTTAGACATGTTTTTTGTTCTCAGTAAATAAAATATATATTTTATTATTTATATTTTATTATTTATATAATTATATTATATAAAATAAATATTTTATCCATTCATGTATTAATTGCTTGACTGAAAATGGATGTATTCACATCGACTGCATTTGTTAACATTTGTCATGTATAGCTATGTCACAAAAGAAAATAAATTTAGCTTCTTTTACTAAAATGTAATTTTAATTTTCATCTTCAGTTCTCTCTTCACAGCAGTTCAGTCAGTGTACAGTTTGAGTAAATGAATTACTCCTGGATATTGGTTTGTTTTAACTCAGAGGGAGTGTCAGACACATAAAAAAAAAGTTAACAGCTTAAGTCATTTGTGGATTAATGCGTATTGGAGACGCGAACCGTTTAAAACGATTCAGTTCGATTTGGTGAACTGGTTCAAAAAGATCCGTTTACATCGAATGATTCGTTCGCGAACCGGATATGACAAACTGCTTTGTTTTGAACTCTCTCTCACAACAGACACAGAAGAGAAGACAATGATGAATAAATCCGTAGTTTTTTGCTAATTTTGGACCAAAATGTATTTTCGATGCTTCCAAAAATTCTAACTGACCCTCTGAGGACACATGGACTACTTTGATGATTTTTTTCTTACCTTTCTGGACATGGACAGTTTAAACCGTACACACAGTTTCAATGGAGGGACTGGGAGCTCTCGGACTAATTAAATCTAAAATATCTTAAACTGTGTTCCGAAGATAAATGGAGTTCTTACTGGTTTGGAACTACATGAGGGTGAGTTATTAATGACATAATTTTCATTTTTGGGGGAACCAACCCTTCAAGTCCTATTGTACCGAATTTTAGTTGCAGTACCACCAGAGTTCCATGAGTGCAAAATGAATGGGAGTCTATGGGGCTAGACGGCTAAATTTGTCCCTTTCACCCGATTGCCGTTGAGAAATCTCAGATCTGATTGTAGGTTTTGCAAGTTCAATATGGGTTATAGGTCGAAAGTTGAATGAACGAGTACTTATGTCCTTTTGATTTCTTACAGGTTGAGTTGTTGTTGTCCATAACATGCTAGCATTCTGCTAATGAACGTGAATGTGTATGACGTCATTGACATTTTAAAAGACTTTTTAAAGCAAATAAGTGACTCTAAAAAAATCTAACACCCATCAATGTGTAATTTCTTTGCATTTCCTTTAGAATACAACATTCAAATAGCTAGACAAAAAATTATATCTTGAGAAAAGTGGATTTTGAGGGGTATACCGCCATTGACCTCCATTCATTCTGCAGTCGTCCTGTGAATCAGAGTGGAACTGCAACCAGTTCAGAAGCCGGAAGTGTAGTGAAAGTGAAACTTCTCGCCATATTAGACATTCCCTGGTCAAACTAAACTCCTCCTGATACTATTTGTATTGTAGACTACTCATCATGCACAAACATAGACTGAGCTGTCATTAATAATAAGTAATAGCCTACTTTAGAAATGCCCAGGACTTTAAAGTAAAACCATATTCGTTATGGCAAATATATCAGATGGATTTCCTGAAGGAGCATCTAGGCTGTGTCTCATTTCGAAGGTTGCACCCTTCGGTCGCATAGCGGGGTCAAGTTGGTTTTGTTTTCGATATTCGTGACACATTCAGCGGTAAACGCCAATAACTCCAAATCGAATTGCCCTAAAAAAATCTGAGCAGTGTGACCGCCAAAAGGGCAAAGTTGATCATGTTTCACATCCTTCTTTTACTATATTTTCCCTCGATATAATAAACACGGCCCCGTACAAGCCGTCGCAATGTGCAGAAAGCCGGGAGAGAACGCTCTCAGCAGAGCCTTCAGTTAGGGACCGTGGGGAAAGTGCAAACTTTCTTCGTTTTTTGCTATAGCTCAGTAGGCGGTGTTTTTGTAATAGCTTTTTAGTTAAAGGGCATTTAGACATGAAACCAGTGTCAATCAGTGTCAATCAATAGTGGGGGACAGTGGACATTTTTAACAACCTTTCTTTTTACCACTACTGGTGGAAAAGGGAATTGCATGTCCAAAATTAACCTTCTTTTTGTAATAACTTTCTACAGCAGGAAGATAGAGACATGAAACCAGTGTCAATCAATAGAGGGAGAGAGTGAATATTTTTCACATACTTTCATTTTACCCCAAGTGGCTGATTAGGGAATTGCATGTCCAAAATTAACCTTTTTTGTAATAACTTTCTTCGGCAGGAAGATATAGAGATGAAACCAGTATCACTCAATAGAGTGAGAGAGTGGAAATTTTTCACATCCTTTCATTTTACCCCAAGTGGCTGATTAGTGAATTGCATGTCCAAAATTAACCTTTTTTGTAATAACTTTCTACGGCAGTGAGACAGATACATGAAACCAGCGTCAATCAATAGTGGGGGACGGTGGACATTTTGCACAACCTTTCTTTTTACTCCTATTGGTAGAAAAGGGAATTGCATGTCCAAAATGATGCTTCTTTTTGTAATTACTTTCTACAGCAGTGACACAAAGACATGAAACCAGTTCAAATCAATAGAGGGAGAGAGTGGACATTTTTCAAAACCTTTCTTTTTACCCCTACTGGTAGAAAAACCTTCTTTTTGTAGTAACTTTCTTCAGCAGGAAGATAGAGACATGAGACCCGTGGCAATCAATAAAGGGGACAGTGGACATTTTTCACAACCTTTCTTTTTACTCCTACTGGTAGAAAAGGGAATTGCATGTCCAAAATTAACATTCTTTTTGTAATAACTTTCTACAGCAGGAAGATAAAGACATGAAACCAGTGTGAATCAATAGAAGGAGAGAGTGGACATTTTTCACATCCTTTCATTTTACCCCAAGTGGCTGATTAGGGAATTACATGTCCAAAATGAAGCTTCTTTTTGTAATAACTTTCTACAGCAGTGAGACAGAGACCTGAAACCAGTGTCAATCAATAGAGTGGGACAGTGGACGTTTTTCACAACCTTTATTTTTACTCCTACTGGTAAAAAAGGGAATCGCATGTCCTAAATTAACCTTCTTTTTGTAAAAACTTTCTACAGCAGGGAGACAGAGACATGAAACCAGTGTCAATCAATAGAGGGAAAGAGTGGACATTTTCACAACCTTTCATTTTACCCCTAGTAGCTGATTAGGGAATTGCATGTTAAAAATATCCTTTTTGTAATAACTTTCTACAGCAGGGAGACAGAGACATGAAACAAGTGTCAATCAGTAGAGGGGGAGAGTTGACAGTTTTCACAACCTTTCATTTTACCCCAAGTGGCTGATAAGGGAATTGCATGTCCAAAATTATCCTCCTTTTTGTAATAACTTTCTACAGCAGGGAGACAGAGACATGAAACCAGTGTCAATCTATAGAGGGGGACAGTGGACATTTTTCACAACCTTTCTTTTTATCCCTACTGCTAGGAAAGGGAATTGCATGTCCAAAATTAACCCCCTTTTTGCAATAACTTTCTACAGCAGGAAGATAGACACATTAAACCAGTGTCAATCAATAGAAGGAGAGAGTGGATATTTTTCACATCCTTTCATTTTACCCCAAGTGTCTGATTGGGGAATTGCATGTCCAAAATTAACCTTCTTTTTGTAATAATTTTCTGCAGCAGTGAGACAGAGACATGAAACCAGTTCAATCAATAGAGGGAGAGAGTGGACATTTTTCACAACCTTTCTTTTTACCCCTACTGCTAGGAAAAGGAATTGCATGTCCAAAATTAAACTTCTTTTTGTAATAACTTTCTACAGCAGGAAGACGGACACATGAAACCAGTGTCAATCAATAGAAGGAGAGAGTGGATATTTTTCACATCCTTTGATTTTACCCCAAGTGGCTGATAAGGGAATTGCATGTCCAAAATTAACTTTCGTTTTGTAATAACTTTCTACAGCAAAGAGACAGATAAATGAAACCAGTGTCAATCAATAGTGGGGGACAGTGGACATTTTTCACAACCTTTCTTTTTACCCCTACTGGTAGAAAAAAGAATTGCATGTCCAAAATTAACCTCCTTTTTGTAATAACTTTCTACAGCAGGGAGACAGAGACATGAAACCAGTGTCAATCAATAGAGGGGGACAGTGGACATTTTTCACAACCTTTCTTTTTACCCCTACTGCTGGGAAAGGAAATTGCATGTCCAAAATTAACCTCCTTTTTGTAATAACTTTCTACAGCAGGGAGACAGAGACATGAAACCAGTGTCAATCTATAGAGGGGGACAGTGGACATTTTTCACAACCTTTCTTTTTACCCCTACTGCTAGGAAAGGGAATTGCATGTCCAAAATTAACCCCCTTTTTGTAATAACTTTCTACAGCAGGAAGATAGGCACATTAAACCAGTGTCAATCAATAGAAGGAGAGAGTGGATATTTTTCACATCCTTTCATTTTACCCCAAGTGGCTGATTAGGGAATTGCATGTCCAAAATTAACCTTCTTTTTGTAATAACTTTCTGCAGCAGTGAGACAGAGACATGAAACCAGTTTCAATCAATAGAGGGAGAGAGTGGACATTTTTCACAACCTTTCTTTTTACCTCTACTGCTAGGAAAAGGAATTGCATGTCCAAAATTAACCTTCTTTTTGTAATAACTTTCTACAGCAGGAAGACAGACACATGAAACCAGTGTCAATCAATAGAAGGAGAGAGTGGATATTTTTCACATCCTTTCATTTTACCCCAAGTGGCTTATAAGGGAATTGCATGTCCAAAATTAACCTTCTTTTTGTAATAACTTTCTATAGCAAAGAGACAGATACATTAAACCAGTGTCAATCAATAGTGGGGGACAGTGGACATTTTTCACAACCTTTCTTTTTACCCCTACTGGTAGAAAAGGGAATTGCATGTCCAATTTAACATTCTTTTTGTAATAACTTTCTACAGCAGTGAGACAGAGACATGAAACCTGTGTAAATCAATAAAGGGGACCAGTGGACATTTTTCACAACCTTGCTTTTTGCCCCTACTGGTAGAAAAGGGAATTGCATGTCCAAAATTAACTTCCTTTTTGTAATAACTTTCTATAGCAGTGAGACAGAGACATGAAACCAGTGTGAATCAATAGAGGGGGGCAGTGGACATTTTTCACAACCTTTTTTTTACCCTTACTGGTAGAACATAGAATTGCATGTCCAAATATAACTTTCTTTTTGTAATAACTTTCTACAGCAGGGAGACAGAGACATGAAACCACTGACAATCAATAGAAGGAGAGAGTGGACATTTTTCACAACCTTTCTTTTTACCCCTACTGGTAGAAAAGGGAATTGGATGTCCAAAATTAACCTTCTTTTTGTAATAACTTTCTACAGCAGGGAGACAGAGACATGAAACCAGTGTCTATCAATAGAGGGAGACAGTGGATATTTTTCACAACCTTTCATTTTTCCCCAAGTGGCTGATTAGGGAACTGCATGTCCAAAATTAACATTCTTTTTGTAATAACTTTCTACAGCAGTGAGTCAGAGACATGAAACCAGTGTCAATCAATAGAGGGGGACAGTGGACATTTTTCACAACCTTTCTTTTTACCCCTACTGGTAGAAAAGGGAATTACATGTCCAAATTTAACCTTCTTTTTGTAATAACTTTCTACAGCAGTGAGACAGATACATGAAACCAGTGTCAATCAATAGACGGGGACAGTGGACATTTTTCACAACCTTTCTTTTTACCCCTACTGGTAGAAAAGGGAATTACATGTCCAAATGTAACCTTCTTTTTGTAATAACTTTCTACAGCTTTGAGACAGATACATGAAACCAGTGTCAATCAATAGACGGGGACAGTGGACATTTTTCACAACCTTTCTTTTTACCCCTACTGGTAGAAAAGGGAATTGCATGTCCAATTTAACATTCTTTTTGTAATAACTTTCTACAGCAGTGAGACAGAGACATGAAACCTGTGTCAATCAATAAAGGGGACAAGTGGACATTTTTCACAACCTTGCTTTTTGCCCCTACTGGTAGAAAAGGGAATTGCATGTCCAAAATTAACTTCCTTTTTGTAATAACTTTCTATAGCAGTGAGACAGAGACATGAAACCAGTGTGAATCAATAGAGGGGGACAGTGGACATTTTTCACAACCTTTTTTTTACCCTTACTGGTAGAACATAGAATTGCATGTCCAAATTTAACTTTCTTTTGTAATAACTTTCTACAGCAGGGAGACAGAGACATGAAACCACTGACAATCAATAGAAGGAGAGAGTGGACATTTTTCACAACCTTTCTTTTTACCCCTACTGGTAGAAAAGGGAATTGGATGTCCAAAATTAACCTTCTTTTTGTAATAACTTTCTACAGCAGGGAGACAGAGACATGAAACCAGTGTCTATCAATAGAGGGAGACAGTGGATATTTTTCACAACCTTTCATTTTTCCCCAAGTGGCTGATTAGGGAACTGCATGTCCAAAATTAACATTCTTTTTGTAATAACTTTCTACAGCAGTAAGTCAGAGACATGAAACCAGTGTCAATCAATAGAGGGGGACAGTGGACATTTTTCACAACCTTTCTTTTTACCTCTACTGGTGGAAAAGGGAATTACATGTCCAAATATAACCTTCTTTTTGTAATAACTTTCTACAGCAGTGAGTCAGAGACATGAAACCAGTGTCAATCAATAGAGGGGGACAGTGGACATTTTTCACAACCTTTCTTTTTAGCCCTACTGGTAGAAAAGGGAATTGGATGTCCAAAATTAACCTCCTTTTTGTAATAACTTTCTACAGCAGGAAAAAAGACACATGAAACCAGTGTCAATCAATAGAAGGAGAGAGTGGATATTTTTCACATCCTTTCATTTTACCCCAAGTGGCTGATAAGAGGATTGCATGTCCAAAATTAACCTTCTTTTTGTAATAACTTTCTATAGCAAAGAGACAGATACATTAAACCAGTGTCAATCAATAGTGGGGGACAGTGGACATTTTTCGCAACCTTTCTTTTTACCCCTACTGGTAGAAAAGGGAATTGCATGTCCAATTTAACATTCTTTTTGTAATAACTTTCTACAGCAGTGAGACAGAGACATGAAACCTGTGTCAATCAATAAAGGGGACCAGTGGACATTTTTCACAACCTTACTTTTTGCCCCTACTGGTAGAAAAGGGAATTGCATGTCCAAAATTAACTTCCTTTTTGTAATAACTTTCTATAGCAGTGAGACAGAGACATGAAACCAGTGTGAATCAATAGAGGGGGACAGTGGACATTTTTCACAACCTTTTTTTTACCCTTACTGGTAGAAAATAGAATTGCATGTCCAAATGTAACTTTCTTTTTGTAATAACTTTCTACAGCAGGGAGACAGAGACATGAAACCACTGACAATCAATAGAAGGAGAGAGTGGACATTTTTCACAACCTTTCTTTTTACCCCTACTGGTAGAAAAGGGAATTGGATGTCCAAAATTAACCTTCTTTTTGTAATAACTTTCTACAGCAGGGAGACAGAGACATGAAACCAGTGTCTATCAATAGAGGGAGACAGTGGATATTTTTCACAACCTTTCATTTTTCCCCAAGTGGCTGATTAGGGAACTGCATGTCCAAAATTAACCTTCTTTTTGTATTAACTTTCTACAGCAGTGAGTCAGAGACATGAAACCAGTGTCGATCAATAGAGGGGGACAGTGGACATTTTTCACAACCTTTCTTTTTACCCCTACTGGTAGAAAAGGGAATTACATGTCCAAATTTAACCTCCTTTTTGTAATAACTTTCTACAGCAGTGAGACCGATACATGAAACCAGTGTCAATCAATAGACAGGGACAGTGGACATTTTTCACAACCTTTCTTTTTACCCCTACTGGTAGAAAAGGGAATTGGATGTCCAAAATTAACCTTCTTTTTGTAATAACTTTCTACAGCAGGGAGACAGAGACATGAAACCACTGTCAATCAATAGAGGGGGACAGTGGACATTTTTCACAACCTTTCTTTTTACTCCTACTGGTAAAAAAGGGAATCGCATGTCCAATTTAACCTTCTTTTTGTAATAACTTTCTACAGCAGTGAGACAGAGACATGAAACCTGTGTCAATCAATAAAGGGGACCAGTGGACATTTTTCACAAACTTTCTTTTTGTAATAACTTTCTACAGCAGGGAGACAGAGACATGAAACCACTGACAATCAATAGAAGGAGAGAGTGGACATTTTTCACAACCTTTCTTTTTACCCCTACTGGTAGAAAAGGGAATTGGATGTCCAAAATTAACCTTCTTTTTGTAATAACTTTCTACAGCAGGGAGACAGAGACATGAAACCAGTGTCTATCAATAGAGGGAGACAGTGGATATTTTTCACAACCTTTCATTTTTCCCCAAGTGGCTGATTAGGGAACTGCATGTCCAAAATTAACCTTCTTTTTGTAATAACTTTCTACAGCAGTGAGTCAGAGACATGAAACCAGTGTCAATCAATAGAGGGGGACAGTGGACATTTTTCACAACCTTTCTTTTTACCCCTACTGGTAGAAAAGGGAATTGGATGTCCAAAATTAACCTTCTTTTTGTAATAACTTTCTACAGCAGGTAGACAGAGACATGAAACCAGTGTCAATCAATTGAGGGGGACAGTGGACATTTTTCACAACCTTTCTTTTTACTCCTACTGGTAAAAAAGGGAATCGCATGTCCAATTTAACCTTCTTTTTGTAATAACTTTCTACAGCAGTGAGACAGATACATGAAACCAGTGTCAATCAATAGACGGGGACAGTGGACATTTTTCACAACCTTTCTTTTTACCCCTACTGGTAGAAAAGGGAATTGGATGTCCAAAATTAACCTTCTTTTTGTAATAACTTTCTACAGCAGGGAGACAGAGACATGAAACCACTGTCAATCAATAGAGGGAGAGAGTGGACATTTTTCATAACCTTTCTTTTTACCCCCACTGGTAGGAAAGGGAATTGCATGTACAAAAATTAACCTTCTTTTTGTAATAACTTTTTTTAACCAGGGAGACAGAGACATGAAACCAGTGTCAATCTATAGAGGGGGACAGTGGACATTTTTCACAACCTTTCATTTTACCCCTACTGGTAGGAAAGGGAATTGCATGTCCAAAATTAACCTTCTTTTTGTAATAACTTTCTTAAGCAGGGAGACAGAGACATGAAACCAGTGTCAATCTATAGAGGGGGACAGTGGACATTTTTCACAACCTTTCTTTTTAACCCTACTGGTATAAAAGGGAATTGTATGTCCAAAATTAACATTCTCTTTGTAATAACTTTCTACAGCAGGGACACAGAGACATGAAACCACTGTCAATCTATATAGAGAGAGAATGGATATTTTTTCATATGACTCGTGCGTTATATTCTGAGGCTTCACAATGGAGTTCAGATGTCCTGAAGAATTATTTTTGTAGTAACTTTCTACAGCAGGAAGATAGAGACATGAAACCAGTGTCAATCAATAGAGGGAGAGAGTGGACATTTTTCACAACCTTTCATTTTAACCTTTCAGTGGCTGATTAGAGAATTGCATGTTCAAAATAAAAATAAAAATTATTTGCTTGTGTTCATGTGAAGAAAGAAAGTCATAAATATCTGGGATGACAGAGGTCAGTAAATGGTGATAGAATTTTCATTTATGGGTGAACTATCCCTTTGAAGATGTCAGGGCGTGGTAGAAACGGAGCAGTGGAAAGAACAGGGTCTGGGTCCAAGTGCAGGGAAGAAATTACTTTTTAATAAATGAGAACTAAAAGGCCAACAAGGCAAAACAAAACAGAAACAAATCATGAAGACAAGAGCAGACGCAGCCAAGATGCAAAAACACGAGTATCCAGGAACACTTACAAATCACAATTTACATTACACAATTAATACTGCCTGACAGAGTGGTGTGAGAGTGGAGAATATATACTCATTGACAATGGGCACCAGGTGTGTGTGTAAGTGTGTGAGTGGATGAAACAGCTGTGCAGAGTGAAGGTAATGAGTCCGGGAGCAATTGAGAAACACAGGTGGAGCAACTAAACAATAATGAGGTAACAAGATGGGTGGGGTCAAAAAAAGACAGGAGAGAGCACATGGCACCAAACAAACACAACACTCACAGAAAACAGTGACAGAAAGACACAAGACTGTGACAGAAGAGCAAGATGTGATAGAGAGGCTAGAAATATATTCCAAACAGAAAACAAGAATGTGTTCAATTAATGAGGAGAGTCATAGAATTAATACATACAAAATGTTTAAAGTCCACTTTATTTGTGTTGTCTATTCAGCGTCACTGTCTAAAAGAACAATTAATCTTTACAATTTTTATTTAGGGCATTTATACAGTAGTTTTTCCTAGCAAATATTGATAAATTGTTATTTGTGACTAGATTAATGAGAAAAAAATCCCACAAAAATATTAATAGTATTTAAATTCTCATCACAGATTTTATTTGCACTATTTTGTGCATTCAGTTTATCATAGCTAATGGCTCTATCAAAACAGAACAAATAAGGAATAAACTTTTTTTGTGGGGGAAACGCAACTTTGCTACCTCAATATGCTCCCTCAGATTTGATGGTGAACTTTTGAATCCAGACATTTACCTGACAAAAGTAATAATTAATGTAGAAATGTGTGTGTTTGATGCATGAAAACAATGATTATTAGTTCCCACGTCAGGCACACACGTTTGACTTTCTGTTTACCATATTTAATGTGCATAAGATAAAATAAAAATATAATGTACTTTTCAAGATTAAATAAAATTGTAAGGAGTAAAAAGCACTGTTTTTTTCCACAGAAATGTAAACAAGAAAAAGTACAAGTAGTCAGTTTAAAATGTATTTGAGTAAAGTACAAATCCCCCAAAATAATCCTTAAGTACAGTAATCAAGTAAAATGACTCAAGTATTATACACCTCTGTTAATATGTGCTTACTACTAATAAATGGCTAATATTCTATAAATATGCATACTTATAAGCAACTGGTTAATAGACCCTGAAATATAGTGTTACTAATTATTTTAATTAATTTCATGTATTTAATTTGCATGACTGAATAGTTATTTTATTTTATTGTGGTTTGGTTACTACATATTACTAATAAAGTGTTTTCACTTGAAACATGGTGATGGTAGTTCTTAAGATCTTAAACTTTTAAAGAACCTTATATTTTGTAGTTTCACACTGAAGCTAGGTTGTAGAAAAAGGTGCACATAGGAGAAGATTCAGAAGGTATTTATTCCACATGACATAGGAAAAGGGTATCCACAGATAGCAGTCATGAGGTCAAAAAAATTACCCGACAAAGTCAAACTAAAAGGACAAGAACGTAACTAGACAGAACAAATGAAATAATTAGCAACACCACAGGTGAACTTATGTAATCAAAATGTGAGACAAAATATAGGTCAAATGACAAAGTATGAAAGACAGACTAAGTCCAAACTAACAAATTGTGATAAGTAGAGTTAAGAGTTCATTATGTTTACGAAAACATAAAGGATAGACATAAACCATACACTGTTGACACAATGACAGGAGTTTTGTGTAAATATACAAAGTGTATGCCAGGTGCATGTGGATGGGATAAACTCCACAAATTCCAAGTATTTGTTATTATTATACTTCACCATCATGTTGCTTTACTTCACTTCACAACATATAGCACAATCCTTGTCAACAATGTATGGTTTTATGTCTATTCAATTACAAATAAAGGTACCTGAAAAAAAATGTTATGAGACAACATTAAAATACATCTTTCTGATTCAGTGGATAGAACATGCTATCCACTTATAAAGAACACTGTTATATGTACCTATTTTATATTTATGATGGTATTTAGATGGTAGAGTCAGAATTTGGCATAAACAGAATGAGAACATGGATCCATCATGCCTTGTTACCACTGTGCAGGCTGGTGGTGTTGGTTTAAAGGTGTGGGGGATGTTTTCTTTGCACACTTTAGGCCCCTTAGTGCCAATTGGGCATCGTTTAAATGCCACAGCCTACCTGAGCATTGTTTCTGACCATGTCCATCCCTTTATGACCACCATGTACCCATCCTCTGCTGGTTACTTCCAGCAGGATAATGCACCATGTCACAAAGCTCGAATCATTTCAAATTGGTTTCTTGAACATGACAATGAGTTCACTGTACTAAAATGGCCCCAAAGTCACCAGATCTTAACCCAATAGAGCATCTTTGGGATGTGGTGGAACGGGAGCTTCGTGCCCTGTATGTGCATCCCACAAATCTCTAAGATGCTATCCTATCAATATGGGCCAACATTTCTAAAGAATGCTTTCAGCACCTTATTGAATCAATGCAACATAGAATTAAGGCAGTTCTGAAGGCGAAAGGGGGTCAAACACAGTATTAGTATGGTGTTCCTAATAATCCTTCAGGTTAGTGTATGTCTGTCTGTCTGTCTATCTGTTTGTCGATACACTGGTCGGTCTGTCTGTCTGTCTGACCAAATGGTTAAAATAAAACTTTGATTTGTGATATTGTATTTTCAGTATTTAACCCCAAACAGCATTGCTCCCTGTGTGGAAAAGAGTGTCCAGTTGGAAGCATGGCTCCTTCATTGAGAAATTAGTAATTAGTGAAGTGACATGACATTCAGCCCATACTCAGAATTTGTGCTCTGCATTTAACCCATCCAAAGTGCACACACACACACCATGAACACACACCGGAGCAGTGGGCAGCCATTTATGCTGCAGCGCCCGGGGAGCAGTTGGGACTAGGCCACAACTTCCCCATGAAGATGAGGTATTATACAATCTGTAGAGCTGAAATGTTAAATTATTTCAACTAAATAGATAATTATTATGCCGATAATTGGTATGCAGTTAATACAGAAATGACTTTACATCAAATATTAAGTAGTATTTTGTATTAGGTCAATACAGATCAAAAGGTTTTATTATTTTTACTGTTTGTTCAATTGTCTATATTTCAATTTGATGATTTTAAGCTGAAATTACAATTAATATCTTAATAATGGAGTAATAAAAGAATGAATTACAGTTTATATTTAACTTAATATGTTGTCACGCTGTCTGGTCTCTGTTTCCCTGAGTCTCCGCTAGTGGTCTCACTTCCCCATAGGCACCTCACCGCAGGCACTACAATTCCCACAAAGCCTTGTCCCTTCATCACAGTAATTGCACTCCTGTTAATTGCACTCAGGTGTCTTCACTTGATAGTCATTACCCTGCCTATATTAACCGGTCTGTTTCTGTTTGTTTTTCATGGAGTCCTTTCTTTCCGTCACCCAGTTTCCTTGCCTTCCGAGTTTCAAGTTCTATTCCTGTTCCTATTCCTGTTTGTTTGTTTGGATGGATTTTTGGTTTTGACCCCTGCTTTTTGGATTCTGAATTTGGATTACCCATTAAACTCACAGTGCGTTTGGATCTCTCGTCTCCTGTGTTTCCCTGGGTTCCCGAACGTAACATATGTTCAATATAATTAAAAATTAAGTTTACTTGTGACAATTTTTATTTCCACTAGATTCAGTGCAGCAACTGTAAAAAATGGTACCACTCTGTCTGTCTCGGAATGAATTAAAAAGAGGTACAAAAATGGAAGACGAGAAAGTGATTGTGTGTTTTCTATAAGTAAAAAGTACTTTACAAGTGTAGGTGTTAAAATATATTGTTTACTCTTGAATGTTTTTTTGTTGTTGTTTTTGTTTTGATCAGCTCCATATAAATGTTAAAATCAGTAAATTTTAAAATCAGTATAAATTTTTGATCAGTGTATAAATACAAGTTCAGTCAAAAAGGCTATTGTACTGTTGGCTGTTGTCGTTTCAAATTAGTTTACAGTATTAACAGGATCATTCTGCATTACATAAATTCCGTAATTGTCAGGATGTAAATAAGGTACAATTTGTAAATGCAACTACCTTGTGCAACAGTAAGGATTAAATGTGAGGTTGTGTAAGTTGATCACTGTCCGCCTCTATTAACTGACACTGCTTTTACATCTCCCTGGTGGAAAATGCCATTACTAAATTAAAGTACAAAATGTTTCAAGCTGCAATGACGAGCCCAAGTCACTAGTGCAACCACCATCCTCTAGTGTCATTGGGAAAGAGGTGTGCATGCATTGATATTAACCGTTTGGCAGTCTGGTTTACAGCAGGTTACAGGGTTACAGCAATGAAATGGTTAAACACCATGCACACAGACAACAAAATATAAACCTTTAATAATGGTTTACAATAAGGTTTAAAGGAACACTCCCCGTTTTTGGAAATATGCTCATTCTCCAACTCCCCCAGAGTTAATAAGTTGAGTTTTACTGCAGTGATATCACTGCGACTGCTGCGCTCATGTTATGGCTGCACCGTTCCCTGATTATTACACCGGAATGAGTATAGTTTTTAATCATATCGGCCTAGAAAATCACAACTTGACATTTTCCACCGGTCTTAGTACACAATATAACTACAAAAGAGGAAAGTTTTAAATAGGAAAAATATCCATACTCTTTGGTCATTTCTGAATGCCATGCTGCTGGTCTCAAAAACCTGAGATCGGCTGAATGGATTCAAAAATGGTATAAACTGGGAGTTTGAGAATGAGCCCATTTCCAAAAAAGTGGAATGTTCCTTTAATATGTTAACAGTACTTAACTGTGCATGTTAACTTGAACAATATGTTTTATAGTATTAATTCTATAATTACATACTAAAAATACATTATTAACTTTCAGTTGTGTATCTGTTAACATCAGTTAATGTACCGTGGATCAACATGAAGAAAAATAAATCAAGTAACATTAAAACATTAAAAGATTGATAAATGCTCCAAAAATATATATTGTTCATATTCAGTTAATGTATAGTAATGCATTAAATAGTGTTAACAAATTAGACCTATTTTTAAAATACTACCAAAACTTAGTAATTTTGTAAAAACATTATTTAAATTATTTTAATGATCTAGTAGTGCAGTAATAATACTATACTTACAGTACATACTAACATAATTTATGTATTTGTTGGTCATTGTATCTTCTAGAATCCATCTAGTGAACAACTACAGTATCACAGCCTTCATCTGTCAACTTAAATGTCTGATATGAATATGAGCAGCACAGAATTGGTGCCAAGTAATGTCCCAAAACCAAAAAACAATTGAAAAATGCATTTAAGTATTCAAACATTAGATATTTACCAAGATCCTTGTGTTATTTATTTAAACCCCCCATAAAATGTAAAATATCAGTAAACTTAAAACTGTATCATAATTATAATTTTTTGGGTACTTTCCAATGGCTGGTGGCTGCCCCGAACCGTAACCTCTAAATTTCATGTTATAAAATAATTTTTAAATGTTAAATAATTTTTTAATTTAAAAACAAATTTTGGATTTTTTTTTAAATAGTGATGTTCGAATATATATATATATATATATATATATATATATATATATATATATATATATATGTGTGTGTGTGTGTGTGTGTGTGTGTGTGTGTGTGTGTGTGTGTGTGTTTATCTTTTATATTTTATTTGTAAATTTGCAAATGTTTTGCTGTATTGGCCGAGATTGATTTTAACTACACCCCTACATTTATGAACAGGAAATATTAATGTGTCCCTCTCTCTTACATAGCTACATTTTGATTAGATATGTCCCATAAGTTTGAGGCACATGATTTCAAAATCTTAAAATCTGTGTGTAATTTTAATGTTACTGCCAAACACCTGTTTTTCTCCAATTAAGCTCTTTTTTGGTTTTTATTCAATAGTTTTTAGCTTTTATATGTGTTAGACTTTAAATATTGTAAAATGTTAATAGTTATTGATTTACTTCTAAAAACCTTTTAATAAAATAGAAAAAAGAGTAATGTATATATATATATATATATATATATATATATATATATATATATATATATATATATATATATATATATATATATATATAATAAATAAATAATAATAAATTATCTAATTAATAAAATAAATTTATTATAGATAATAAATAAATAAATACAAATAATGTTGTGTTGCAAAAAAAAAAAACTACTAAAAGTAAATGAATAAAACTAAATAAAAATTTCTGTCATAATGTTAAAGTATGTTTTGATCAACCGGTATGTTGAAACAAAACTGTTGAAGAAAAGTCATTTTTCTTTCCTACCAGTAGGGGTAAAAAGAAAGGTTGTGAAAAATGTCCACTATCCCCCTCTATTGATTGGCACTGGTTCCATGTCTCTGTCTCCCTGCTGTAGAAAGTTATTACAGAAAGAAGGTTAATTTTGGACATGCAGTTCCCTAATCAGCCACTTGGGGTAAAATGAAAGGTTGTGAAAAATGTCCACTGTCTCCCTCTATTGATAGACACTGGTTTCATGTCTCTGTCTCCCTGTTGTAGAAAGTTATTACAAAAAGAAGGTTAATTTTGGACATCCAATTCCCTTTTCTACCAGTAGGTGTAAAAAGAAAGGTTGTGAAAAATGTCCACTCTCTCCTTCTATTGATTGACAGTGGTTTCATGTCTCTGTCTCCCTGCTGTAGAAAGTTATTACAAAAAGAAAGCTAATTTTGGACATCTAATTCTCTTTTCTACCAGTAGGGGTAAAAAGAAAGGTTGTGAAAAATGTCCACTCTCTCGTTCTATTGATTGACAGTGGTTTCATGTCTCTGTCTCCCTGCTATAGAAAGTTATTACAAAAAGAAGGTTAATTTTGGACATGTAGTTCCCTTTTCTACCAGCAGGGGTAAAAATAAAGGTTGTGAAAAATGTCCACTGTCCCTGTCTATTGATTAACACTGGTTTCATGTCTCTGTCTCCCTGCTGTAGAAAGTTATTACAAAAAGAAGGTTAATTTGCACATGTAATTCCCTTTTCTACCAGTAGGGGTAAAAAGAAAGGTTGTGAAAAATGTCCACTCTCTCGTTCTATTGATTGACAGTGGTTTCATGTCTCTGTCTCCCTGCTGTAGAAAGTTATTACAAAAAGAAGGTTAATTTTGGACATGCAGTTCCCTTTTGTACCAGCAGGGGTAAAAAGAAAGGTTGTGAAAAATGCCCACTGTCCCCGTCTATTGATTGACACTGGTTTCATGTATCTGTCTTACTGCTGTAGAAAGTTATTACAAAAAAAGGTTAAATTTGTACATGCAATTCCCTTTTCTACCAGTAGGTGTAAAAAGAAAGGTTGTGAAAAATGTCCACTCTCTCCTTTTATTGATTGACAGTGGTTTCATGTCTCTGTCTCCCTGCTATAGAAAGTTATTACAAAAAGAAGGTTAATTTTGGACATGCAGTTCCCTTTTCTACCAGCAGGGGTAAAAAGAAAGGTTGTGAAAAATGTCCACTGTCCCCGTCTATTGATTGACACTGGTTTCATGTATCTGTCTCCCTGCTGTAGAAAGTTATTACAAAAAGAAGGTTAAATTTGGACATGTAATTCCCTTTTCTACCAGTAGGTGTAAAAAGAAAGGTTGTGAAAAATGTCCACTGTCCCCCTCTATTGATTGACACTGGTTTCATGTCTCTGACTTACTGCTGTAGAAAGTTATTACAAAAAGAAGGTTAATTTTGGACATGCAGTTCCCTAATCAGCCACTTGGGGTAAAATGAAAGGTTATGAAAAATGTCCACTGTCTCCCTCTATTGATAGACACTGGTTTCATGTCTCTGTCTCACTGTTGTAGAAAGTTATTACAAAAAGAAGGTTAATTTTGGACATCCAATTCCCTTTTCTACCAGGAGGTGTAAAAAGAAAGGTTGTGAAAAATGTCCACTCTCTCCTTCTATTGATTGACAGTGGTTTCATGTCTCTGTCTCCCTGCTGTAGAAAGTTATTACAAAAAGAAAGCTAATTTTGGACATCCGATTCCCTTTTCTACCAGTAGGGGTAAAAAGAAAGGTTGTGAAAAATGTCCACTCTCTCGTTCTATTGATTGACAGTGGTGTCATGTCTCTGTCTCCCCGCTATAGAAAGTTATTACAAAAAGAAGGTTAATTTTGGACATGCAGTTCCTTTTTCTACCAGCAGGGGTAAAAATAAAGGTTGTGAAAAATGTCCACTGTCCCCGTCTATTGATTGACACTGGTTTCATGTATCTGTCTCACTGCTGTAGAAAGTTATTACAAAAAGAAGGTTAAATTTGGACATATAATTCCCTTTTCTACCAGTAGGGGTAAAAAGAAAGGTTGTGAAAAATGTCCACTGTCCCCCTCTATTGATTGACACTGGTTTCATGTCTCTGACTCACTGCTGTAG